>NW_028300998.1:2368000-2685000 GCF_049000335.1 Polistes dominula | reverse complement strand
AGACGAGAGAAAAGAAAAGATACAAAAAAAGGAGGAGGAGGAGGAGGAGGCTAAGGAAAAAAAAAAGAAAAAAAGAAAAGAAAACGAACAGAGAAAAACACGTACTCACGTGAAAACTCTTTAACGCGAATTGATTTGACTTATTGACTATAACGACTACGAGTTTAATTTAAAACTGCTTCTGGTTGGATAAATAAATACCGAATGTGCTAAATGTATCTCCCACTCGGTCGATTGATATTTTGCGTTTAAAAAAGGAAAAGAAAAAAAAAAACAACAAGTCGCGTTATCGTTTGGGAATATCTGCTGCGGTTCGATATTACGCGAATGAGAAAAAAAATGGTAGGACGATTGTATTTGATTTAACATAGAGACAGACCACATATACGTATACGCACCATGCGTAACACGAATGTATATACACGTATGCGTGTAATCGTCGTTCTCCGATAAATTACGAGCTTAATTCGCGAATAATCGCTTATTTCGCGCGAACATTTTCACGAGTATGGTCACATCTCTCGCACTCTCTATCTCTCTCTCTCTCTCTCTCTCTCTCTTTATCTATGTCTCTCTCTTTGTCTCTCTTTCTTCGTCTGGTACAGTGGCATACACTTAATTTGCATAATTCACTCGGCGCTCGTTCGCAACACGATCCACTGGGGAATTATGTCGATATTGTACATCGTCGTGATTTCAAATAGGTAGTCACCATTACTGTTAGCGAGAACATCGACAATTTTTCTCTCTCACACTCTCTCATTCTCTATCATCCATTTTGTGGTTTTTGTTTTTCATTATACATATATATATATATATTTTTTTTTTTCTGTCGAAGGAGAAGTAGAAACCTTTTAAACCGATCTTTCGCGTGACTACCTTTTTCACTACCTGAAGTAAAATGGTAAGGGGGTTAAAAAAAGAAGCAAAGAGAGAGAGAGAGAAAAATTGAAGAGTCCTTCGTTATCTTAAGAGCCTCCATAAATTACGTTCGATTTAATCGGAAAATCTCGTAACGTAACTCGACCAGTTATCTCTCTCTCTCTTTCTCTCTCCTCTCCCTCTTTATCGAACGAGAGATCGATCGATCGATCGATCGAATTTTGGAAGCTTTTGTTGGGTAGTAGGCTTTCGTACAACGAGATGAAAGGAATTAGTAACCAGCGGTGGCGTTAATACACCGCTTGAACGTGAGTTTACCAAACAATAGTTTGTTATCACGGTTTGTATGTGTAGTAGTAGAGGTATACCTGAACTATATGTGTATATATACTTTCCATTATATACCAATGCATTGTGGATTCGCGAGTTCACGCTAGATAATGAATTTTCTACGGGTGGTAACGAAGGATCGATGTCACTACCGATGCGTACCGAAAGCTTCCGGTTTGATCGTAATTGCAAACTCTCGTTAAAAACTCTCTCTCTCCCTCTCTCTCTCTCTTCTTTTTTTCTTTTTCTATTTAATTGTCTTTCTTTCTCTCTCTCTCTCTCTCTCTCTTACTCATACGTCTTATAGAATAGGATTAACAAGAAAAATGGTTAAATTTTGTTTAATTTGACTTTATCTCTCTTTGCCTTCCTTCCTTATTCTTTCTTGTATTCTTGTTCTCACTTTCGTATATATATTTTATTCGTAATTAGCTCTACTCGTCGACGCTCGATTTCGTTGCTTTAGCCGGTTTAGCATAGCTTGTACTTACTTCCGGCTTTCGTTCGTTTTCAGTAAAAGGTTTTATGTAAATCATTCTTCTTCCGGGCGAAGCGGATTTTAACGGATTACGCCGTCGTGAGAATAATGCCTAGTTGGATAGAAAGAGAGAAAGTAGAAATGTGGGTGAGAGGGTAACGAGGATAACGGGGGCGAAGTGGGGTCATGAGATTGCTTGATGGAGGAGGAAAAAGAATAAATGAGAAGAACCAAGAGGCGGACAGGGTTGAGGGAGAGTAAGGGAGGGGCAAGGAGAAAAAGTGAATGTTGGGTCGACATGGAAAAACGTCCTTTTAATCGGCCACGATCGTTGTACCAAGTTATTAATTTTCCTTGTAATCCAAACGAAACGAGAGCGGTCATTATTACCGCTAAAGAGAACTCGAGTTCGCTGCAGTTGAATTCGATCTTGCACACGGTAGTAACGCATGAGTTTTGTATAAGAACACTTTATTAATTTAATATGATATAATAACGTAGTAAGAGAGTGCGTTCAAACGTACGAATTGTTAACATTAATACGGTTATTATGTCTAATGACTTTAGGTAGATTTCCATAGGTCAAAGGAATTAACTACGACTGTTAGAATTTTTTTTCTTTTTTTTCTTTCACATTAATTTTTTATTTCTCAAGATAAAACTCTTGGTCGAGATAATGACATTCTTATATGTGAAATAAATTTGATTAATATTTGTCATTATTATACTTGTTCTATTAAAAATTTGAATCAATTTTCTTATTAAATACTTTTTATATACGTAGATAACACATGTACGAAAAAAAAAAAAAAAAGAAATTGTCTTTTATCGGTTTTTTCTAGTCACCATCATGCACGTTTTTCTTTTTTTCTTGTTCTTTTTCTTTTCCCAAGAGACTAAATCAACCATCCTTGTACTAATCCGTGCTCATCGTTGAACAATTTTAATGATCTTACGGAAACTAATTTTTGTCAACGTGTTGTAAAAACACGTTGACACAAATTTTCTTAATATTAAAAATGTAATGTTGTTAAATAAAACAAAATTGTTCTTTTTCTGTTGAACGATGATCAATGTGAAGAATAATAAATTGTAAATGAATTTATAAAGTTATTCTGCTTTTTTTTATTTTTTTTTTATTTTGTAACTGTTAATTGATCTGTCAAATGAGCAGATCTTATAAGAACGTAGAAGAAAAATTGATTGAAGATGGATTAAATTTGTTGTAATATTATAAAAAAGAAATTTATAGAGAAAAAGAGAGAGAGAGAGAGAGAAAATTATGTTAATAACGAGTAAGAGGTAGGCCCCTTGCTAGATTAAACTTTTCAATTAATAACTTGTCACCAACGTTAATATCTTATTTGAAAAGTTTTCCTATATTACTTCTTCTTCTTCTTCTTCTTCTTCTTCTTCTTCTTTTTCTTTTGCTTCTTCTTTTTATTTTTTTAACTCCCGTTAGTTCTTCGTTAAATTCTTTTCTCCAGACCACTTTTAAAAAGCCCCGCAACTCCCAAAATTGCCTTTGCTTTGAGATTCGTTGCTGACTGCTACTACGTGTGCGTTACGACCATTTTTTTCTTCATCCCGTTTCATAATTATACAAAAGAGAGAAAAAAATTAATGGATTTTTTTTTTATTTTACCTTGACATCGATCACTCATTCTTCCTCTCTCTCTCTCTCTCTCTCTTTTTCTCTCTTGCAAACGATACTTACTTTTTATTTCTTCCATCAATCATCTTCATTAAAAATAATCATTATTGATCGAGTTGTTTTATCATATTTATGATTCAAATATTCTTCGGGGATGAAATAAAACGAAATAAGAGAGAGAAGAAATTTTGTAAGAACTCGAGAAAGAAAGTGTTAGCTTTTGACTTATACAAAATATTTTTCTGTATTTTGTTTTTCTTACTTTTTGTACAAGTTAAACGATAAATTTCAAAGCGTAACAATCGATATCGAAAATTTCTTAAACGGTTGTTGCAAGTGCAACAACGTTTTCTTTCTTCTAACTTAGCGATTGCCCAGAGGGGGACGACGGATGGTAAAGTTTACCAAATTTCTTATCGAACTAAATGAAGATCGAAAGTTACACGATTGATTAACGAGAACGGGGATCTTTCTGAGAATTGCAGTTGTTTTCTTCTTCTTCTTCTTCTTCTTCTTTCTTAAATATAAATTGACGTCATAAAGAAACAACAAGAAGAAACCGAAGAAGAAGAAACCGAAGAAGAAGAATAAGAAAAAGAAAAATCAACAAAACAAAAAGGCTGTGTGGATCGATAATATAATACAATATTAATTAAAGTATATCGTCATCGAGTAAATTAATGAATCTCTTCCGTCACTATCATCGTCTTCTTGCCACGTTAATTAATCGATCTTGACGCACTTAAGGTATTAACTTTATTAACTATTTTTCGCGAATCGTGGTTGAAATGGGGGATGGGTGCGAGTGTTAAGATGCCTAAGACGTTCGTTCGTTTTTTCGTTCGTTCGTTCGTTCGTTCGTTGGTTCGTAAACGTTCGTAGAGTACCTAGAAAGAAAAAGAGCCTTCTTTGTGGTACATAAAAAATAATCCAATCTGCGGCCAGAGCGATAAGAAAGGTTCTCCTCGTAAGAATCTGAAGTCGTTTGGAGCTTCGGTTAGCTTTCCAGAAAATCCCAACAATATCGTGAGCCTGTACCGTCTCTCTCTCTTACTCATGGTCGTTCACGAGTTCAGATAAGAGTTGAGTCAGAGGAAAAGGTGGAAAGGGAGAAGGGTTGAAAGGGATGAGTAGAAAGGGTGAGTAAGAGGGGGTCACTGGTTGCGCGTCTAGGAACGTCGATTAATTCGATTAATTCAATCTGGTAATTGCTTCTCATCGATCCTCGCTTACTGCATGAGGTGAAAGAGAAGGAAGAAAGTTTGAAGAGAAGAAGAAGAAGAAGAAGAAGAAGAAGAAGAAGAAGAAGAAGAAGAAGTAGAAGTAGAGAAGGAAAAGAACCGTCTGCTTCGGTCATATCTATATCCATTATATCCCCTAACGCTATCCTTTTTTATCCTTTTTCTCAAAGCTTTTCCCGTTTATCCGCTCTAGGCAAGGAAGCAGCTTGGTCGACGCGACGAATACTCTGGGAACTTTTCCGCAAAAGAGTACGATTGGGAAAGGTGACGGTGATATCGGTTGAAGAAGAAAAAGAAAAAGAAAGAAATAAAAAAGGAAAAAGAATAAGAAAGCAGGAAAAAAAGATGAGTAAGAGAGAGATAGATAGATAGATAGATAGATAGATAGATAGATACATAGATACATAGAATGTATATCGTGTGGTGGAGAGAATAGAGTACTTTTTTTTCTTCTTTTTCTTTTTCTTGTTTTCTTTCTACTTTTTTTTTTTTTTCTTACGTTTATTTATTTTTCCTTTTACTTCTCGACTATTGGAATGTATAGGATAGATAAAACAAGTAGAATGATATAACACGAGAGACGATTCGCAAGGATAGTAGGGGAAGGAGATGTCTTTCAAACTTCTCTTCCGGAGAGGATAACTTCGAATGCTTTCGAGATTGTAGTTGTGGGGTAGTAGTGGTGATGTTGGCGGTAGGCTTTCAAAAAGAAACGGAATATAAGGAAGAAGAGGAGGAGAATGAGAGAAAGAGAGAGCGAGAGAGAGGGAAAGAGAAGGAAATAGGGGGAGAAGCAGTTTGGTTAGAACGATTTCGAGTGAAGAGAACGCGAATTGTCGTCGTCGTCGTCGTCGTCGTCGTCGTCAGCGTGCTGTGCAATGCAATACATTGCAGTGCGGTGAAGTGCAGTGCTGTACTCCGAGAAACGGGGAATTTCCACCGCGGAAGTTACTCCGTGCGTCATGTTGACGCAAATTAGATATATCGAGGGTGTTACCGAGGGCGTTACCGAGGGCGCCAGAGTTATAAGTGCAAATCATGTTGGAATCTTGGAGACGAAGAGAAAAAGAGACAAAATTTGTATGTGTGTGTGTGTGTGTGAGAGAGAGAGAGAGAAGAATTGAACGAAGAAGAAGAAGAAGAAGAAGAAGAAGAAGAAGGAGTTGAGCCGGGAGGCTTTAATTGACGAGGAAGGCGCGAAACCCAAAGTGCGCTTCTTAATTGCCAACATCAGTAATTGTAGTTCTCTCTCTCTCTCTCTCTCTCTTTCATTTCGAAAGAGACGTCATGGGCATTTGCCAAGCCTCAGAGGCTTTTATTTCTCTGAATTCAACGGGTACCGTTGTCCTTTTCTTCGTTATCGTCGTTGCAGGCAAAACAGTAAGGCAAAAGTAAGAATTCAGTTCTACGAACAACCTAAATTTCAATAAAGCTTCGCGCTTTTAAAACAACTTTCACCCATTTTCATCGTGAATAGCACCGTTCGCGCACCGCTTGGACAATCCTAGAAAGCTCTCGAGAAAAACTGGTTGCTATACCCATCCGTAATTGCTTGCGATTTCTCTCAGCTTCCTTTTCCGTTGTTCTCCCTCCCTCTCTCTCCCTGCACTCCAGCATCCTCCGTCATCGAGAAAAACGAGTGAAAAGTCATCCGCTTTCTCGTTTCTTCTCCCTCTTTCTTCTTTGTTGGTTTTCTTTTTTTTTACTCATCTTTTCCTCTCTCTCTCTCTCTATCTCTCTCTCCCTCTCTCTTTCATTTTTCTATAATTTTTATTCACCTTTTTTCCTTTTTTGTCTGAATTCGAGCGACTTTTCCTCAAGAAATCTATCCTCTACTTATAAACCACCCTCACTACCCCTTCAGCCCCACCTCTCACCCTAAGTTCATTTCAATAACCTCCTTCCTCCTAACCGTTTTTACCAACGTCAGCGCATTTTCGTTCTTATTTCTTCACGCTATTCCTCTTTTCTTTCATCGTTATTCCTCAGAATTGTCGTAATCGTTCTCTTTTTGGCCTGTTCTCTTCTAATTAAACTCGGTCGCGTCGTTTGGTCGCGATTCTAATTCACCAACGACGAGTTCCTTTTTGTCAATCTCTAAAATTTTCTCTCTCTCTCTCTCTCTCTCTCTCTCTCTTTCTCTTTTCACTTGTTCGTCTATTTTATTCCTTAAGTTGGAAGAAAATTAGCAAAAGTAGGGTGATACGTAGGATTTTTGTTTTTCTTCAATCCAGTTTACCTCTACCGATACGATTTTTATTTAAAATTTAATCGATGCCAATAGTATTACGTATTTCTACCGTACTATTTTTAAATGGATTAAACAGAGATAGATAGTTGGATGAAAGGAAGAATGGAAGAAAGAAAGGACAAGGAACGAGAAGAAGGGAGTGTTTAAGAAGGATCGTCGTCGATTTTAAACTTTTCTTCCTGTTTTTCTTCGTTTCTTCTATTCCATTGATTGTTCGTACCCTTTTTTTTTGTCACCCTTCTTCGTCTTACATTAGTCTTCGTCTTTTTTTATTTTTATCTTCTCGATCTTGTATTCGAGTTACCGTCTAACATAAGATGGATCTTGACTACTCGTTATCTCCCTTCGGCGTATTTCCTACGAGATTGGAAAGATTTCCAATTATGGTCGTTGCTACTTTTTGTTTGCTTTTTCTCTTTCTATCTCTCTCTCTCTCTCTCTCTCTCTCTTTTTCTTCATTTCTTTTCCCCTACTCTTCTACATAACATATAGAATTTGTTCAAACTTTTCAACACCAAACTTAGTATACCATATATAGGTATACGTATACCTTTCCTGTTTTCGGACAAACGTCTACCAACAGATCTAACACTTAGAAATTAAACTTTTCCAGTTATATCTTTTTATATTTTTCATTTTTCTTTTATCATGATTAAAAAAATTGATATTTACACTTTAATCTTGAACCATTTATATTCTGATTCTTAAATTGTTTTTTTTTTTTAATATTTAAATAATGATATATAGGTATATTGTGTATCAATCAATAATTTTTATTGTATGTTGATAAAAAGAAAATAATAAACAAATTTAGTACGGTATATAACTTCCGAATTTTGTCTATTATATGAATTAAAATTTGAGGAATATTATGATACACTTATATTTATAATTATTATATATTTACATTATTTACGCGTATGAAAAGATTATTAAAAATTCGGACAATTTAGCAAATAATAATTCTTATCTAAATATTCTTATTTGATAATTATACGTGTAAATAAAACACAAGAAATTATTTATTATATAAGTGTATGTTTGATTATGTTCGTCTTCTTTAAGTGACTGTGATGACTCAAGTTTTTAAAATTGGGGTTTCAAGTATCGTCCTCGTTTCGTTTGATTAAAGTACAATTAATACTCCTACACATTTCTTTTAAAATTAGTAATACTTTCGTCGTCGATGAACGTAGTAGCCGTGGTTTGTTCTACGAATCAGTGCTATTCGACATTGATCTAATTCTTTTTCAATGGAAAGGATAGATAATCTCGATAAAAGCGGAGGTAACTTTTTGAAATACCTATGAAAGAAATATTATATAGAGGAGGAACCGTGTAGATTACTCACATGTAAAAGCGATAATGTAATATCTAGTTAATCCTATTTACAGAGTACTCATATGTGAATCGATTGGTGAAGCAATCCCCCATCTTTCTCTCTCTCTCTCTATGATGTTGAAAAAAGAAGATAATTTACAGTAGAATGTAAAAAGTATTTTTATATATATTCAGCTATAATATTTATCACGTCGAATTATTTATTTTCCAGAACAAACCAAGAAGTAAAACGAAGAAAGGAAAAGAGAAATAGATAGAAAAAAAAAACTTCTTTCACATTAACCATTTGACTGCTATGACGCATATATGCGTTTAGTAAAAGTTGTCAGTGTGGTTTATCGTATAACGTGTTAGTCAATGATGTATATAGATTATTGTTTTATATCTTATTACATGAAAATTATATTAATGAAAACAAAAAGTTAAATTATTCAATATAGATAATTATTTCTTTGAAAACACTTCAATTAAAAATATTCAGGACTCAAAGGGATTAATATGATAATTTAAAAATTTTTAATAATCTTTTTCTCAATTTGTCACACATATGATTTATAAATACATATAGAAAAAAAATCAGTAAGAATGATCAGTAAGAATTATTATTTATTGAATGAAGGATATAAAAAGAAAGAAAAAGGACACGGTAAGGAAAAGAACGAGAAGCCAAGGGGAGGAAAAAGGAATAATTAGAAAGAAAAAAAAAATAATAATAAAAAAGAAAAAGTGGAAGAAAAGAATATAAAGATCAACAAAAATGAGAGCTCGTTTGAAAATTCAATGGCGTGTCCGTGCTTAAAACGGTTTATTCGTTGGCCATTCAACGGAAACAAGCTCGTAACTAACGTTCCTTCTGGCCTCTTCTAATTGCTCTGAATTCTGTCGCCTTCCTTCGAGAATGAAAAACTGTATAACGTTTCAACTTTTCTTTTTCTCTCTCTCCCTCTCTACCTCTACCTCTCTCTCTCTCTCTCTCTGTCTTTCTATCTCTATCTATCGTAGTAGTATCTCTTCGTCTGTCGCATAGCCCTCAAATGCACTTGTTATTTCGCCATTTCGGGTAATTACCCGTAATTAAGCTTGCGGTTAACGCCGACCATGGCCTCGAGTCTCCTTTTGCTGTTATGGGTTAAATAGTGTTAACATTTCGTCGAATGCTCTTTCCACTCTTCCCCCTTTATCTTTCTCTTTCTCTCTCTCTCTCTCTCTCTCTTTTTTTCTGTCTGTCTGTCTTTCTTTTTCATACTTTGCTTTCTCATTCCACAAGGTTTCTCGTACAAAACGGTACGCCTCACGATTCAATGGCTGATCTAAAATTGAGATGAACTTTTCTTTCTCTTTCTACTTGTTTCCCCCCTTTTAACCCCCTAACCCCTCCCCCACCCTATCACCACCAACATTCTGTCTCTTTTTCTATTTCTTTCTTTCGTTTCTTAGTTTCGTACAAAAATCAAAGGTCGAATCATTTCGATTCGTTCTTTCTTCCAACTCCCATTCTCCACCCCCCACCGTCACCATATAAACCCATCTCTCCCTTTACCCCCCACCCCCCTCTTACCATTATTGAACCGTATCGAGTATCCCGACTCGTCGATTTACTTTACATTAATGTAAATTAAAGATGGCTGGGTGGAGGGTGGGGGAGAGAAGAGAAAAAGGTTGCAAGAGAGATAAAGAGAATGAGAGGTAGAGGAAGTGAGGTAAAAGTTTCGGAAGAACATCAGGAGCTTTCTCTCTCTCTCTCTCTCTCTCTCTCTCTCTCTCTCTCTCTCTCTCTCTCTTTCACTCTTGTTTGAGAGGAGAAAAACGGCGGAAAGATCGCGCGGAATAATTTCGAAATTTAAATTTCACGGAAGAGAATGAGTAGAAGAGAGAAATAGAAGGGTGGGGGAGTGGCTTCTTAAAATAACCTTCGCATCGTTCAGGGTTGGGGCTTTGGAAAAGAGGAAAAAGGAAAGGAAAGAAGAAGATTCTCATCCCTCCCTAGCACGTGGATTGCCTCGTTGACTGTCAAAGAAACCGCGTTATGTTATTCCTCTTTCTTATTCCTTTTGCATGTTTTTCTATATTTTAGACTTCTCCCTTTTGCTCCTCCTCCTCCTCCTCCTTCTCTTCCTTCCAATTTCTCTCTTTCTTTCGTTCTTTCTTCTTTCTCTTCATCTTTCTGTTTTTTCTTTTTTTTTTTTCTCTCTTTTTAGGTTAGATGAGATTTATTGTTTCTACCGTCATGACCCCTCTTTGTCGTTTTGTGTAAACAGAAAAGCAGCATGGAACGCGCGTTAACCATCTCTAAGAAGTTCCGTAACGCGTTTCTCTGTTTAATCCGGAAAGAGAAGAGAAGGATAACGTTCATTCCAAGCCCGAGATAAAATTGATGTAACGCGACAGCGCATCCTTATCCTTCTACTTAGTTTCCATGAATAAATATGTAAATAATTTATTGTATATATTTATTTTCATATATACACATTATATATATATATATATTTTTGAGCAAATGATCAGATTTTGTAAATGTTTTTTATTTTTTTATTTTTGTAATTTAAACAGTTTTTTTATCCTTTGTTATTTCTTAGGGGTTTCTTTTTTTAAAGGAAATTGAAGTTAACCCTTTTGTAAGTACAAACATTTTTCTCGACTTATTAAAGCTGACGTTAGCTTGACGAGAGGTTTTTGTGAATTCCTGAAAAATACATTATTGTGTATTTATGTGTTTGAAAGTATGAATAATAAAATGTTTATTAGGAAAAATGAAATATTTTCTGGTAATAAGAAAAAATGTAATTGCATTAAATAAAATAACAAATGAACTCATTATTTATTGGTAGGATTTAATATGATTTGATTTTTTTTTTATTTTCGAAACGAATATAAATCAAAATCATTATCTTATCTTAGCTTTATATATATATATATAAATATTGTTATTAATATTTATTAACAATCTGTAGAAAGAAATCATATTATTGTAAGGTAATTTATTTCATTTCCTTTACACAAACCTCTCTGATATTATATTAAACAATTCGAGATCAAATTGGCCGGTATTTTCCTACCATATGAATTTTTTCTATGGCATGCAAACGTTTTGAAACAACCATTGGAGTAACATTTAACGTTTTCGACAACTCTAAAAACGTTTCTACTGGATTTCCAACGAGTAATTCTTGCAGTTCAACATTTCCAAATGTTTTTGGTTATCCTGAATTTTCTTTGTCTTTTACTACCAAATCAATTATTTCAAAAACTTTCAAAACAAACACTACATATTGTTTCCGATAAAGTTTCATCAGCATAAACTTCATCAAAATAAATGACTCATTTAAGCTGAATTTTCAATCGATTGCATCGAAAATCTCTTTAATGTCGATAATTTACGAAGACTTTAATGCCTTTCAGCAATGTTTCAAAACTACAAAAGACATTAAACATTAATCATAGAGGAAAATTAGTCAAAACTGTTATTAAACTAGCCATTTAATATTATATTAATAAAAATATTTCTATCAAATAATTGATAATCTTTAGATAACTATTTATTTGCAACGAGACTGTGTTAAATTTGGTTACTTAAAGAGTAATAAAAATGATTCGATAATTTGTAGATAATTGTGGAAGTATTAGATCGATCAATCTTATTGAAGCTCGATAGAGTCTTTAGAACCACACAACGACACGAATCGGGCGTGTTCGTTCACCGGAAGAATTTAATTGACTTAATTACGTTTGCATTCTAACACGTAGCTTTCTCCTTCCTTACCCCCCCCCCTCTCTCTCTCTCTTTCTCTCTTACTTCTTACTCCTTTTAAGAAAGAAAAGAATCTTAAGAAGAATAAAAGAGAAAATGAGACAAGGAAGAAGAATAAGACAGAGAAAGCCTCCGTGATTCAAGAACTTACAGAGAATCTTGGAATATTCATTCGTTTCCTTTCCACAAGCCTCGAAGAAAGTCCTTCCATCTTTCGACACGAACTCTACCGTTCGTTAACGTTTCCTCGCACGCTCTAACTACCCTTTCCACTTTATATACCTTACCAACGTACAAAATCATCCACGTTCTTCTTTTTTTTTTTTTTCTCAAAAATTGAAAAGTTCTTTTGTTAATTTTGAAAAGAAAGAAAATATAATAGATTTCTTTTCTTTTTTTTTTTTTTTCATAACCCATTCTAACTTTAGAACGTTTCGAGATAAATATTAATTGGAATTGGGAGACCAAATTTCGCGACCTATAATTTTAATTGTGTGTATTGTACGTTGGAAAACAAACTGATATAAATATAAGATTAAATAATATTTTTCAAGAAAATTTTTCTACGAACATGATCGATTAATTGTATAATGTATATTAAAAAAAAAAAAAAAGTAATTATATCAGCAATTATCGATCTAATAATAATAGTAGCTATTTAATTCGAAGATAAATATGTAAAAAAAAAAATAAAAAAAAAATTTCCATTACATACAGTATTTTCGCGTCATTTAATAGAAAATACCAATTACGCGTATAAAAATAATCCGATTATTTCGATAAAATGCTTTCCAATTTTTCAATCAAAACTCATTGAACGGAGAAAAAATATTAGAGTAAAAGAAAGAAAAAAAGAAAAAAGACGAATAAAGGATTGCGACAAATCGTAAAAGTAATAAAAATCAAGGAGAATGAAAAAAAAAATATGTATATTTATACAGATACTATTTCGCTTGGCAATAAAAAAGAAGAAAAAATAAACGATAGAAAAAGTGGTTGACTTTCTATAAGCAGACTAATGCGATTTGTCGGATCTAATAACGAGAGACGAAGTAAGTGCTACGAGTAAGAGTAAGTGTGTATGTGCGTGCGTGTGTGTGTGTGTGTGTGTAAGTGTGTGAGAGGGAGAGTAGGGTAAGAGAAAATTACATGCAAACGGACGAGTACGTTGCGGACAAGTTTCCCAAGGTGGGTGTGTTACATATACTAGCTCGTTCACCATCGCTGCCTTCGCCGTTTCAAACTCTCGGCAAGGCTCTCGGAATATTCATCTATCTTCGAGATCGTCCAAGAAATTCTCTGCCTTCCGGTTCGAACTAGCATCCGGCTTCTCGATGGTAGTATACCCTCATCTTTCTCTTTCTCTCTATCTAACTCACGTTGAGCTCTTTCCATCGAACGTTCACTACTCCAAGGAGTAGGAGTAACAAGCAAAAGGAGAAGGAGAATAAGAAGATGAAGAAGAAGAAGAAGCAAGTGAAACACAGAGAGAGAAAGAGAATATATGGGGTTAAGACTTGTGCTTGCACGATGGTAAAGTTAAATCTGTGAGAACGGTTGCTTCGGTTAAAAAGAAAAAGTTCAACCTTTCGACGTAGTAAGAGAAAAGAGATCCGCTTTTCCATTGCCGCTTAATCCACCGGTAGGAAACGTCTTAATTGGAGCTTAAGGGCAAAAGAAACCGTAGGTCACTGTATTAGAATCGGACTCTACTGCTATAACATTGTTCTTCTTCGTTGTATTATTTTTCTTTTTTTGCTTCTTCTTCTCTTCATCTTATTTCTCTCTTTATCTTCTTCATCTTCTTCTTGTACCTCTATCTTCTCTTCCTTCTCTTTCTCTTTTCATCTTATTCGTCCTGCCTCTCTTTTTCAACCGGTAACACAGGTGGAAGATTCAGCAGAAAGGAATTAGCGAACCAGCGAGCAAGGGAGACAGAAAGAGAGAGAGAGAGAGAGAGAGAGAGAGAGAGAGAAAGAAAGAAAGAAAGAAAGAGAGAGATCTTCTCTCATAAATACGTCTTCGAATTCCTGGCCACTTCCCTGCTGGCGTAGGTAACAATGCGTCCATTCATTCCTTGAATAAAGACTGCTCGATTGTCCCTTTTTATATTCCTTTTCTCTTCTTCCACGTGCATGTACACATTTATATACACATACATATGTATGTATGTATGTATATATATATGTATAATACAATATAAAAGAGCAGGAGCGGAGTGGGGATAGAGAGACAGGTACTACATCGAGGAGTGACGTTTAAGGATTCATTTTGTTCCCATCTTTTTCATTCTTAGCAGGTGAACACGTGTTTACCCCGTGTGTTGTACACGCGTGAACCTGCTGAAAAATAAATAAATAAATGGAACGGGTGAGAAAAAGGAAGAAAGATATTTCTATAATATAAGGATCGATCGCAGGGGTTCGTCCTTTTAAGAGGTAACACAGTCGTCCTTCCCAACAACTCTCTTCACGGAACGCCCTTCTCTTTTCGCGGTTCTATCAACCCTTTCTTTTTTCTTTTTTGGATCTTCTTGTTGGAAACCAACGAACGAACGAAGAGGGCTTGTAGTGAATGAAGTAGAAGAAGAAGAAGAAGAAACAGGTGGGTGGGGGGGAGTAGAAGGAGAAGGTGGTGTTGAGAGAAAGAGCGAAAGAGATTTATCGTTTCTTGGAGCACACCTTTTGCACCGGCAGATCACGTGACTCTGCGTATTTATACGAACGTCCTACCTTTTTCATCGTCTGTCTCTGAGAGAGATCAAAGGGAACCCTCTATTTTCTTTTTTTTTTTCTTCTTCTTCTTTATTTTCATTTCTCTTTTGAGAACGTGTCGCTTTGCTTCTCCACCGGCTCTTATCGTATTAGGAATTACCTTTCTAGATTTAAAAAGACTTTTACGTGGACGAAAATAAGAGTGTTATGATCCCTGAATTCTCTGTGGTCCGTGCGAAAACGAAAAAGTGGATCAGATGAAACAGAGGAGAAAAAGTAGATTGAAGGATAGAAAGTGAATGGATAGATTTAATAGGGTTGGTAATAGGGTGGGGGTTTGGTTATTGAGTATCGTGGTTGGCTTGGATTGCGTCATGTTGAACAGGTGGGGTAAAGGGGAACTAAGGCCGTGAGAACGTGTAAACGCATGTGCTTCTATCTTTCTCTTTTCTACCCCCTTTCTCGACCCCTCGTTCGTCGTTCCTCCATTGTCACGTGCAATACGAATTAGTGGAATTTCAGTGGAGCTTTTACGCGTAGGAACCCTTTCGACGCGTGACTCAAAGCCACCGTCGCCACTTAGTCGGTTAATTACCGACCGCGATTTCGCTCCGCTTCATCCCTCTCACTTCATCCCTCATCTTCTCTTTCTACTCTTCCTTCACTTCCTCTTTCGCATTTTCCTCCTCCTCTTCCTCTCCTCCATTTTCCTCTTCGCGAAAGAACGCCCCCGTGATCTTTGACCTTTTCAGTAACATGCCAGAAACGTTTATCTTAACCGCAATCGACATTAAGGAGAATCCACATGAAAGGATATTAACAATTTACGTGTAGACGTAAATAGGTTTCAGTTAAATACGTGTATATATATAAAATGTGTATACATATATATATACGTTTATGTATATATACATACATGCATATATATATATATATAGTTATATATTTTATGCACAGATTTCTATGAATATGTACATCTATTATACGTACGTATTTGTTTAAATTCATTACGTATTCTCCAGGGATTATTATTCCATATATAATATGGGATATCTTGTATTCGTCCGCATATTTCAAAATTCAAATGTAACATTGGAGAATGGTGAAATTATTTTACAACTTGTATAATACATATATCGGTTTAACGTTTAACGATAATGGTGCCACACACCTATGTGTACAGACATATACACATATTACGTATCCAACCTATCTACACAGACATATATATATATAGTATATATCCTTCTACGCAACATCCCCCTTTTCCTTCCTCGAAAGCAACCCCATCCATCCACCAAGACCCTTCCTATTCCTTCTCCACCTCCTTTTAGCTGTTTATCCGAGCAACTATTTGCAAAGTCACGAAGCAGCACCGCCGGAATCTTGACATAGGAGCTAGTTACAAGCCCTGACGTTGATCCAACTTCCAAACGGATTTGTCGTTAACCTACGCGGCTGAGCTAGGCGTACCAACCATTCGGTAGATACCAACCTATGTATCTACTATACTGCTGATTACGAGGGTGGTTTCAAGGATGAGAATATGCTAGGAACTTTTAATAACTTTAGACATATCATTTCGATCTCGTCGTGTCAATTAATTATTTTTTATTTTATCATATATAAGTTTTAAATATAACTTTTATAACAATTCTTGATCAAGATTTATCAATCATTCTTCTTTATGATGTATATTGTACTTTTCTTTTTTTTTGTTCATAATTCACTGAAAAAACAGAGGTTTATTATAGAAGTGTATCGTAAGGAAAAAAAAAGATATCTTACCTTATTTTTCTTTTGTTTTTTCTTTTTCTTAAATACAAAAAGAGCGTTTAGAGGAAGTTGTTATGGTAGAAATGAAAACTTAGGCAGGTTGGGTTTATACAGATACGAGCGATAAAATGCTTCGACGTCGAGATTAAGAATAAGGCCCGCTTAAGGTAAAACGCGTGACCGCACTAGGATTCCCTTATTTGTATTTTACCCCATGAGCCGGCTTTCCTTCCTTCCTTCCTTCCTTCCTTCCTTCCTTCCTTTCGTCCCGGTGGAAACTTTTTCAATCAAAGCTTCCACAGATTACAGAGCGTACGACGAGAACGACGGTGAAGAAAGTTTAAACGCTTAAATTTCTACCGCGATGACATTGCTTTAATTTTTAAGTAACTAAAGTAGTTTACTTTAAGAAAAAAAAAAAAAAAAAAAAAAAAGGAACAGACAGATAGGTAAAGTATCACGTGCAAGGCCAATGAAATTTATACCAAGAAAACGTAACACTGCGGGCAGCTCGTTAAGGAAAAAACGAGAGTAGACGTTATGGATGAAAAAAAAAAGAATAGTAGAAAGAGAGAGAGAGAGAGAGAGAGAGACAGAGAAAGAGAGATATGTTAAAGTTTAATTCATAACTCTTTCTCGCTCCATAATTTTTCCTGCATTACGTTCCGCTAAGTTTGGCATATATACGTATATAATGATATAAAAAAAAAAAAAAATGTGAAACACGAGACACATCTACACACATAACTATCCATCCATCTCTATTTATCTATATGTAAAAAAGTTAACCCAACCGAGTCTGAAAAGCATTCTCGCAAATTTCAAAGAGAAAACGTATTTGACTGTTCCGACAAGTCGATTCGTTTTCACGAGTAAACAGAGTAATCACACTATCCGTTCGTCTGGGCCACCAACCGACACTCACTGTCTAATTCCGTAAACAGTAGCCTACCGCATTGGCCGCTATTCAACTCGGCAGCTATCCAAACGAAGAAGTGAGATTCTAATGACACGAAAGGGGTTGAGGAGAAAAGAAAGAATGAAGGATAGTGAGAGGGAAGAAGAGTGATAGAAAGAGAGAGAAAGAGTGAAAGAGGGAAGATAGAGAAGCAAGATTTTCTTGCATAATGAGGAGACTCAAACAAATCACTATTTCATGATCAGAAAAATATCCTTTATTCGTAGAACGTTCAAATACTTACTCACTAAACTTACTTACTTACTTACTTACTAACTATCTTTACCATCTTACCTAATATCTCGTTTATCAAATATCGAAGAAGATAACATTTCTTGATCTTTATGTACCTATCTTATACCTTTGACGTCTGATGTTCGATAGAATCGCTTTGAGAAGAAGAATGAACGTGTAATCGATACTAAAAGAAGAGATATAATGTTTCCATCAATATAATAAACTTTATCGATCCTTTAGATGTGGGATAAATTGAACGAAAGTTATCATAAAAAAATAAATTTATTTATTTAGTGCATCAAGTTTAACGAATATATTATCGGTATTGTTGAGTAAAACGAAAAGAGAGAAAGAGAGAGAGAGAGAGAGAGAGAGAGAGAGAGAGAGAGAGAGAATGAAGGTAGAGTTTGTTTATTCATTATATCTTGAGCGAAAAATAAATGAGAAACTGGAAGATACACAGACAAACGCATACAAACCCAAATACATAAATATAAATAGGGATGGGTGTATCACAAGAGAAAGAGAGAGAGAGAGAGAGAGAGAGATAGTATTAGTTTGAATATTTTTTCTGAAGCTCTTTACATCGTATATTTTTTGTATTCTCATTTTCTTCGTGGATTTTTATCCCTTTGGCAATATAGAAAGGTATTATGCACCGTCACGTCTCAATAAATTTATGACCTAGGCCACCGATCGCGGTATCGGCATGCCAGTTTTAACGTTTAACCTTCTTAAGCGATACCGTGAACTCACCGCACGTTGAAGAAAAGAGATAGAAAGATAGTAGATAGATAAGAGAAGGACAGATAGTACACGAAGAAGGGTAACTCCGTCGTCCGTGAAACTTGCTTCCTTACGATTCCAACCCCCTCAGACGACGTCAATCCTTCTCCTCCTCCACCTCCTCTTCCACATCTTCCCTCCTCTTCATCCTTTTTATGCACTAATCTACTGCGATCGATCGTTTAATCCGGATTAGAGTTACGAGTGACACGAGTTGAATAAGTAATCGAGGACTGTCTTGCCAACTCTGCCGAATGTAATTTAATTCTTACGTACCGTTTTCTCTTTCCACAAGCCGACGTCTCATTTTCCTATCCTCATTTCTTCTCTCTCTCTCTCTCTCTCTCTCTCTCTCTCTCGTTTACTATCTATCTATCTATCTATCTATCTTTTCGTTGTTCTGTCCTTGTTTCTGTCCGTCAAGTCTCTGTCTCGTTTCTCTCTTCTCTTTCAAACTCGAAGTGGATTCATCGAAGCTGGGCTAAAGTTAATCAACGTACGTTAATCTTCGGCGCGCGTGCTCTTCTAGATAATTACGAATTATAAAGATAAAGAGAGAGAAAGAGAAGAGATAACGATGAATATATATATAAGAGAGAGAGAGAGAGAGAGAGAGAGAGAGAGAGAGAGAGATAGGAAGAAGAAGCAAAGTTATCTCTCGACGATCATCCTATAGCGTGATGCGAATCCGATTATCGGTTCGTCGTCGTCTAGACTCGCGAGTTCACTGGCATCATCCACGATCAACGTGAACGACACGACGACATACGAACGAATTCTCTCTCCTCTCTGGAGGCTGCTTTTTCGAATTTTCCAAAAGCTTTTCTACGGAATCGTACCTCTTTTCCTCTTCTTGATCTCTTTTTCTTATTTCTTTTTTCTCTTTTATTCTTGTTCCCTTTCACCCTTACTCTCTTTCTCTGATCTCTTCTTCGAGGTTTTGCTTGATTCCCCCGGAAGAAATGTAAGTGCCCTAGCAGTGCAAAGTTCAAGGTAACTTTGATAACTTTTGCAAAAGAACGAGATTCGTGTAGGAGATACGTTTTCTGTTATTCTTGGAAAAGGATTTGCATAGTTGTGTTTTACAAATCCATAAAGGTTGTTAAGCAAATATTTTTTATAGGGTCAATAATATATATTTAGCGCGCTTTTTTCTTTTTTTTTTTTTTAATTATTACGTAATAGTAGTTAATAATAAATATAAATAAAAGTAAACTAATGACAAAAACTAGTTAAATAGTTAAACATTTGGTTTCTCATTTTTATAAAACAATTAAATAACATACATGAAAAAGCATTAAATCTAAATTAACATCCGCAATTTAAATGTTCCCCTGGATCAATTAACATTCGAATCCTCATTTCCGTAATACGATTAAATATCCTGAATAAAAGAAAAAAATCCTTAATCAAAATTGACATCCTCAATCTAAATATTCTCTAGCTTGATTAATTGATAGTCGGTTACGCGAGTAAGTAGTATAATTGAAAATAAACACGACAGAATAGGTAACGTATACAAACGATACGAATATATACTACTCGTTTTCGGACAAACAGATCGATCGAAAAAAAAAAAAAATATCAAAAGAGAAGACTGACATACTTTCTTGGCATGACCTTTTTTTTCTCCTTTTATCCTATTCCATTCTCCGACGATCGATAAGATATTTTGATCTAAGAATGATCGTGAAGAAAGGATCGCTATTATAAAATGATTCGAGCTAGTCTTTCTTCTCTCTTTTCAACGGCGATAAGATAAGGTACAGCCGGTAATATGTTTAGAATGAAAATAAACAACGTGTTGTAGGAAGTCTGCATGGATGGAAACGAGTGAGAAAGGTGGTGGGTATACTTGAACCAAGAAAGAAATGCCGACAAGAAGTACTTCCGCTCTTAAAATCTGGATTTTTCTCTCATACAAAGCACACACACAAACACACACACACAACCACATATATATACGCAATTTTTTTCCCTTTCTTTCTGATCCTTTCTTTGGAATAGTAAGTACTTAAGGTACTTCAAGTTAGGAGAATCTTAAACGGCGTGTATAAGAAACAATGGGAAAGGGTCTTGCCCATACATCATGAACTTCATCGTCAAAAGATCTCACTTCTTCTTCTTCTTCTTTTTTCTTTATTCTTAAACGCTTGACGAATTCGTTTCATAGGAAATTATTACTTTACCGATTATGCTGCTTCATCTCGCGTGCAGCATAAGAAAAACGATGAAGCTAAGAAGCTTCTCTCTGCTATTAAGCTAGGAAAACTTAATTAGCTTTCAACGTGAAAATCAGCGAGCTTCGTTTCACGGAAGGATCTACCTATCCTTCGAAATCTCATTGATCTGATACTTGTAATAACCTTCGAGTTGAGAGAATAATAATAGGAAGACGATTTTTTAATCGTCCCGATTTTTTTCCTTTTTCTGTTTTATCTAACGCTAAGTATTTCTTTAAACCTTATAATTGTTTTTGATGACGAACATGTCTCGTTATTTAAGAAACTTAACTAAGTTTCTTTTTTTTTTATATTATTACAGGAATATACTCGACTTCGTCATACGAAAATAAATAATTATTTTTTAAACATATTCGTTAATTATAAACATTGTATAATATATATACGGAAATAAAAACGAGATAAAACTGCAGAAAATTCATTTGAAAATACATATTGTACATTGCACGTTGAGATCGATAAAGAATTCATTTATTTTTAAATATACATATACATCGGTTATATTAACGTAATGATTACTATTTTAATTATATTAATAATGTGTCAATAAATTAAGAGAAATAATATTATTTAATTTATCAAATTATCCAATGTTATTTCCTAAGGATTAAACTTAATTTTACGAAGTAGTGTATGCCATGCTCTTTGCATACTTTGTTTTTTTAACGTATGTATTCGTAATTATTTCATTTTGGCGACGGAACGTAGATAAACATTTCAAAAATCAAGCTACACGTTTAACAACAGGCGGATATATATTCTCATATTGCTTTGTAATATGAATATACATTAAAATATAACGTCATATTTGTTTTCCTTGATATTTTTCACCTCTATTTGTTTTCTCTCTCTCTCTCTCTCTTTCTCTTTCTATCCCTGTCTTTCTCATCTTCCCTGATAAATCGAAATCTGTAATATTTTGTTGTTTTGTTCGAAATCCCGAAAAACAATCGAATCTCTCGAGTATTCAAGAAATAACGAAGAAGAAACGTTAGAAGGGAAGTGTTTGGTGTTAAAACATAAAAAAAAAAAAAAAAAAATAAAAAGGGGAAAACACATCGTCAGCAATCCCTTTCATTTATCGACACCAATGCATTTCTCATTTTTAAGATCGCAATCAAATAGAATGAAAAAGGTTTTGGGGGGGAGGGGAAATGGAGGGGCGGGGGCGGGGGGGGGGGGGTTAGTGAGAATTTGAAACGTTTTGAAATACACACGGGCATTTGTATTGCTTCGGAAACGATCCGTCGAGTTATTCCTCTCACCGCAACAGTCTCCTCCACTACCTTTCTTTACGAATAAATATTATGTTTGAGATCTTTGAAAATCACGTGATAGATCTTTCACAATGTTGTTACATATCATACATACAAGTATATATATATACGTTTTTATATAAATATCCATGTGTACTGGCAATGATTGATATGACAAGCAATCAGTTTAGAAATTTATTTCAAGTACGATGAAGCATGTTCTCTGCAACGTTTTTTTTTTTTTTCTTTTTCTTTTCCTATTGTATTCTTATCATAAAACGCGGATACATAAATCTCTTGTATCAAAATAATCTTTCGTGATTTTATTCTAATAGAATAAAATTAAAAATGATTCGTGCGACGATTCTTATTGATATATAAAATATTATATTTTTAAAAAGATAAATAATCTATCTTTTCTTTTTTTTTCTTCTTCTTCTTCTTCTTCTTCTTCTTCTTATTGCAACAAGTGCAGTAAAAGATAAAGTAAGAATAAGGAAAATGTAAACGAAAAGTAGAAGAAGAAGAGTAAGAAGAAGAAGAAGAAGAAGAAGAAGAAGTAACATATTCCCATTGAGATTTCCAAACGATTTGTCTGGTTAAGATCGTGAAATGGAATGCAGGGGTGGATAGAGGGGAGGTAAAAGAAGATGGTAGGTAGTAGGTGAGCGAGAAACAAATCGTGAATCGTTTACATAGGTTATCCATCCGTCTCTCTCTCTCTCTCTCCCTCTTTGATGGGGGAAAAAAAAAATAGAAAAAGAAATGTAGATCGATGGCGTGTGTTCGTTCGATTTATCGATTTCTTTTCACCTATTTTCTTCTCCTTCTTTTTCTGCCGTTGGCCTTTTCCATCGTTGGCTCGTCCACAGTTTTTCCCTCGAGGGAACGAAAGATGCAATGACGACGACGACGACGACAACGACAACGACAACGACAACGACTACGACTACGACTACAAAGACGACTACGAGAAATAGAACTTGGAACTAATACTAAAACATTTTCACGTACGTACATACGACTTTCTTTTACTATCCTCGCTGAGGGTACGATCAACGATCACTTCCGTCCTGGGAATTTCACGTGATATTTGCCGTTGAGATCACAAATATCGAATACGTAGTATCGTTTCTGACAAACGCTAAAAAGAACAAGAAAATTGACGTAAAACTGATGCAATGGATTGAGTGAGTGAATGAATGAATGAGTTAGAGAGAGAGAGAGAGAGAGAGAGAGAGAGAGAGAAAGAAAAAGAAATAGAAAATAGGTATAAGAAAAATTTGAAAAATTGTGGTGAACGAAAAGTAGAAGATCGTTTGTAGATCATATTACTATATGTATATATAGCAGTTGGTGGAACAGCTCACGCCAGTTGGGTGACCAAGCAAGGAAGAAAGAGAGAAAGAGAGAAACGGAGAGGGTGAATGAGAAAGCGGAGGAAATATCAGCGAGATAGCTACAAATACGGCGTTATATATGACAGTTTGATGTATAGTTGAATTTTTATGCCGGCGAGAGATGTTATTGCCGCGTCACAGAACGAATCTCTGATACGTCCGGAGCTGCTAGGCGAGGAAACTTGGCAGCGAAATCGATAGCGCATGATTTATGCCTAGATTGAGTTTTTCCGCCGTTACTCCTCTCTCTCTCTCTCTCTCTTTCTCTGTCTCTCTGTCTCTCTCTCTTTTGCTCATGCTCATTCTCGTCCACTCTTCGTCGTCGTAGCTTCATCCTGCAACGTAGCTATCACCATTGCAGGTTGCCATTGCCAACGAAATCTTTCTTGTCGTGTACTTCTTTCTATGTCTGTCTCTTCTTACACATATCCTTTCTTTATTTATTTCTCTTTATTGAAATATATAATAATGTATAAGATTAATGTTTAGAATATATTTCATATTGTAATAGAAATATATTTGATATTATGAAAAATTACTTTACCGTGAAAATACATTACTATATAACTCTCTCAATAATTTGGTTTGTTAAAAATTCAATATGAATATTTTGTTTTTCATTCTAAGATTTGAAGCTTTGGTTACGGTGTTTTATCGTATGGTGTTAATTTTTAATTGTACAATTCGATAAAACGATTTTTGAAATATCTTTTGTATATAAAATTTTTCGTGCAATTATTTTCCGAAATTATTTTTATTAGATAAACAAAATATTATTATGGAAAAATTACTTTATTTCGAAATTGAAATCTTACGATGTTCATAATTTTTTGTTTAGGTGAACGTAATTCTAAATATTTCAAAGTGATCCTTGCCTTTGTTTCTTTTTTTTTGAATTTAATTTTTTTTTTTTTTTTTTACTTAGATACACGCATAGTTCATTTCTATTATCATATAATATGTACGTGCATCTTTCTCTTTTCAATGAGGTAATTTAAGTGAGACGAAAAGTGCTCACTCACTCGTTTGACTTTTTCTCCCAGTTACAACGAACCCTTTCGAAGGAAACGAGTTTCTTTCAGTATCGGACCTGGTGATCCAAGATAATACATTTCTCTTTCTTTTTTCATGAGAATGTTCTGTTTCTTTCACGTTTTACGAGCCGGTCGTCCTCGGGACAGGTGCAGCCTTCGGTGTAGTAACTTCGAACGTCGAACCAACTTGTGATTTCTTTTCTTATGAAAAACAAAAAATGGTAAATCGGGTTAACCAAATGTTCTTTTAAGATCACAGTAATTGATAATGACGGGGATCATTTATGACGTTGGCAGAATTTTTTTGGTCAGATGAAAATTGATTTTCATTATACAAACTATGATTATTTAAAAAATGATTCAATTTCGAAAGGGACCATTTTGTGTTTTTTTATTTTTTTTTTTTTTATATAAACGGATTAAGTATTTGATTGTTTTTTGTTTTGTAATCGAGAAAGATCGAATATCGAAACGCTGACGCCTCAATATAAATTTCTTTAATTAGAAACTTGGGACACTTATTTTTTGTGCGTATAAATTTCGATCTATCGTAGTAGTTTCCAAAAGGAAATTCAAAAAAAAAAAACCAGATTTATTTTCTATAACAAATAATAATTTCATTAGTAGACGATAACCCATAGCAAACTAGAATTCTAGTTAACGCTCAAACGAGCATCGTGATTCGACTCCTGGTGCAAGAAACATTTGCATTTCGGGTTAAGTTTTTAGCAATGAGTAAAACATCAATTTCGTGATAGTAGTAGTTTCAGGTGGTAGTAACAGGCTCTTATACCGTTTACCAAGCATATAAATACGTTCGACGAATTGTTACTAACGGGCTACTTACTCGAAGTAAAACTATGTCGTTAGGTATGTACCATGTAGGTATAAACGTGTATTGGAAGATGAGAGGGAATCAGAAAATATGGGCTGCCTGTCACTCCATTCGCCCGTATTCGATGACGTATGGACGTTTTATTTCCCTGCCAAATATTCTCGTATACTCGTAAAATACGAGGTTTCTCTTTCGAATACCATTTACCACCATATAAAGGATCAAAATGATCGGATTTTCAGAATGACTATTATGATTTGTGATTCCTTAAACAGGATTCAACATTGTATACGATATGATACTTTTTATTAAATATATATTTTCCTTCTTTTTTCTTTTTTTTTATTATCAAATTTGATAAGATCTGATATGGGATATAGGAACATTATAATAACATGGAAAATGGACGGTACCCTTTTACATGTTATAGTTGGACAAGAAATATGACGGAGTATGAACGATCCTGTCCGAGGAAAAAAATTCGATGAAATTTAAATGCTCTATTTCACTCTTTCCCTTTCTTGTTCTTCTCGTGGGAATGTGATTTTACCATAAGTTACGTTCGCACTATCTCTCTGTCTCTTTCTCTCTCTCTCTCTCTCTCTCTCTCTTTCTTTCTTTCATCCTTTCGAGAGAAGACTACTCTCGACAAATCTTTTATCGAGAGATACGTTGGCCACTTTTGTCCGAGGACGCGTATACTCGTGTTTTCGGACGGTCGACTATCGATAAAGCTACTTTTCCGTCTTTTTCTTTCCTTTTCTTTTTTCTTTCCCTCTCTCTCTCTCTCTCTCTCTTTCTCTTTCTCTGTCTCTTTTTATCTTATGTGCTCTTGCACGAAAGCACAGTCCCCTTTTTTCGACAATAAGTTCACACATCCTAGTAAATGGTAGAACGCGTCTGGACTTAGGCCAAATACTTTTATGGCTTTTCGTACTAGCAACATTGTGCCTTCTCACCACCAACGAGCATACACCACTACGAAGAAAAAAGGAGAGCTCGAATTGGGGAGAGAAAGAGGGTTTCCTATCGACAGGATGATTTGTCCGCTTTTGTAGTCGAGAAAGAGCGAATGTCGGAATACTGACGTCAATAACTCATACTTTTTTATGTACTTATATGCATGCCATATATATATGTGTGTGTGTGTGTGTGTTTCATATATGTATACATATATATCTATGCGTGCTAGCAGAAACAAACTGAGAATAAGATGGACATGCTTGGAACGAGATATCGTCTGAATATTTCAATCGAGATTTACGAATATCCTTTTCGGGCATTTTTCATCTTTTATGAACAATATAAAAGAATAAAAGACAGAGAGAGAGAGAGAGAGAGAGAGAGAGAATTTTTTATCGAAGAAAAAATTTCATAGAATTACAAATTTCCAGCATTATCCATTGATTATTGTCTTAATCGAAACATAATACAAGTCAAGAAAGACTTTGGCAAGAAAAGATGTTTCAAGATAGAAAAATGGTTATCTTTCTCTTTTTCTTTCTATTTCTCTGAAAGAAAGTTTTGCGTACCTTTGCGCAGTTAAAACTCCATTCGTTCCATCTTTCTCATTCGATGATCTTCCTGGGCGCGAGAAACGTCGAAAATATTTTCACTTTGAAACTGCATTTGGTCGGACACGACTTTTCCGTAGCCTCTGCTCGTTTCTGTACTCTTGATGTTAGTTTGATGGGATAGTTTCAAACTCGAATTTAAAAAGAATAAAAAAGCGAGAGATGAACAGAGGGAGAGAGAGAGAGAAAAGAGAGAGAAAGAAGAAGAAAAACAAAGAGAAGAGTAGTAAATGATCAATGGTACGTAGTAGTATAAATATACTATCCCTCCCTTTTTGTTTTGTCTTTACTACTTTAGTTTTTGTGTTACATGTTGAAAAAAAAAAAAAAAAGAAAGAACAACAACAAAAATACGAATAAAAATAGAAAAGAGAAACATTTAGCTTTTTCTATTTCTATTTCTTTTTGTCTCTCTCTCTCTCTCTCTCTCTCTCTCTCTTTCTCTCCTTCTTTCAATGTTTTGCGAACTCGAACAAATTCGTGATATATCAGTGAAACGTTGCTCTGAAAAAAAAAAAGAAATAAAAAAAATTCGTGCAAAACCGAGATTGATTAAAATTCAAGAAATAAAAACGAGAAATGGGACGGTATAAAGAAAAAAGAAAGTAGAAGGAAAAAAAAAATAGGGAGAAACGTAAAGGAGAGACGTGTTTTTCGTCGACGATAATCCCTCCAATTCCTCGAACGAGGCATAATAATCTTATGAGAGCCATAATTCTATGAATTTTAAATAAACGACATTTTCTAGGTGAGCCCAAACGCAACGCCGCCGCTTCGACGGCTACCGTAAAATCCAATTTACATTTTGATCATAAAAATTCCTTATATTCGCTATTACCAAGCTTTTCCGTTCGCGTGGGAAATTAACGTTGCTCAATTAGAATTCGTAAAAAGACGTACGTTTCGATCGTAGCATAAAAAAAAAAAAAGTATATATGTTAATTGTAGATGTTAGATAATAATACGATAAAAAGATAAGTAAGAATCAAGAAAACTAGGTCAACAAAAATTAAGGAAAAATCACGTCAAGACTCTTTTTCTTTCTTTCTCTCTCTTCTCTCTCTCTCTCTCTCTCTCTCTCTCTCGCTCTTTCTTTTTTTATTATAGTATGTTTTCGAGGTGGTAAAATGATGGACCCAATTCAGTTTTCTCTTCTCGCCATCTGGCCTCGCCATTTCCAACGGGTTAACGGTAGGTATGTGGCGCGGATATACTGAAAGTACATTGAAATGTTCTCTCGAAATTAAATGGGCCCATTTAAGAAGAAATGTACCTGCACTTTCCACTCTCTTCTACCTTTTTTCTCTCTCTCTCTCACTCTCTCTCTCTTTCTCTCCTTTTCTTTTTTTGTCTCTCTGTTCCAAGTGATACGCCTAAAGAAAAGCCACCTCCTGTATTAACCTGCCAAACTATTTCTCTCACTCATTCTCATCCCAGTTTTATTGAGATAGCTAATTTCATTTTCTTCATAAAGATCCAATGGAACATGGAATGAAATAATCGAACGGAAATACTTAGGAAACGTCAATAAACTAATGGAATTTATTTTTATTCTTTTCATGTATATCGCCAATTTCTTATCTACGAAGACAAAAAGAATTATGCACGCGGATATCATAGATATATATTCGTAAATAATCCTGAAGAAGGATATATATATATATATATATATATATATATATATATATATATATATATTTCATTGGAAAGAAAGAGAAGGCACGTTCTAGATAATAGTCATATTATTCCACAACCGAGGAACGACGTTCGCAGATTTTTCGATATAAATCGCGCGCAAATTCCAACCCTCTCTGATGCTTCTACTCTTCTTTCTAACCTCCCAACCACCCCTCAACACTGCTACTCCCAACACGCTTATCTTCAACTTCGTATTTTAATAAAATATTTCATCTCTAAAAAGAGACAGACAGAAAGGGAGATAGAAAAAGAGAGAGAGAGAGAGAGAGAGAGAGGGGAGAGAGAGAGAGAGAGTAGTAGTAGTATTTTACGTATATCACATTGCATTCGCTATCAAGCTTGCTTGAATAAAGTACTATATAATATTTATTTCTTTTGTTTTATGTTTTAACATTTTTTTATTGCATTACTTCTTTTTTCTATTTTTTCTTTTACCTATACTTTTTATTTCTTTTACTTTCTTATTTTGTCAAATGTAAATATTTAAACTACTGTTACGATAAGGAAGAAAAAGGATTCCAATGAGATACGATACATCTCCCTCTCTCTCTCTCTCTCTCTCTCTCTCTCTCTCTCTCTCTCTATTTGACGTTACAGCACTCTATACGATATACAGGATTTAATACACTCTCTAGTCCCTGCCTACCCCTTCGAAGTGTATCACCGTAGTCCTTTTTATATCGGTATGTTTCTTCTCGAACACGTATATATATATATATATACATATATCCATAGACACACATACACAGACAAAAACACGCACATCTTATATAAACATATAGGCATTTCTCGTTTCACTAACATCAAGAAAGAAGACGCCCCCCTTCGGCCAGTGTTCTTATCTCTCGACGTCGTTTCTCAAACGTAATTTACGTAGCACCTGCTTCGTACTATCTCGGCTACATTTTTGCCCGAGGAAGAGGATACGACGGTTTGCAAGGTTTATTGACGTGAAATAGGCTCTTTCTCTCTCTTTCTCTCTCCCTCTGTCTTTCTCTATCTTTCGCTTTTCTTCGTCATTCAAGCTTCCTCTTTAGAGCAATAGCAGCAACAGCATCTCCTTGTAGAGTTGCGAAAAGTGAAGCAAATTTGAAAATTAGCCAGCGTGATGGGCACCCCCGTTTACGTTTACCATCCTCGGAAAATTTTCCTCGATATTTCTCTTCTGTCTAATATTTTATTCTTTATCTCTCTCTCTCTCTCTCTCTCTCTCTCTCTTTTTCTTTCTATATATATATATATATATATATATATATATATATATATCCTCTCTTATTCTATCTTTCTCGAAGATGAAAGGAAAAATGTAATAACGTTTTTACAAAACATTCAAAATATTTCAACGATAAAGAACAAATGATAAATGTTAAAGTTTAATCGATAAGAGAGAGAGAGAGAGAGAGAGAGAGAGAGAAAGAGAAAAAGAGAGATTGTAAAAGGAAGAATGAATTAGAAACACAGAATAGCAATCGAGCGAACATTGTATTCGCTTAACGAGCACAACGTCCGTAAGTCACGCCCGGTGCGTATAACATTTAACGCAAAAT
This sequence comes from Polistes dominula, assembly GCF_049000335.1. Lineage (NCBI taxonomy): Eukaryota > Metazoa > Arthropoda > Insecta > Hymenoptera > Vespidae > Polistes > Polistes dominula. Next base: position 2,655,017 of record NW_028300998.1, on the reverse strand, counting down.
GTTACATGTAAACGTGGTATACGCTCTCCCGAGTTATCACGTTACATACCCCAGCTGTGTATCTAGTTTTTCTCTCGAAAATAAAAAAAAAAAAGGAGCAAATAAAAAAAAAATATAAAAACGAAAATATCTACAGTATATGTATATATATATATATATATATCTCTTTTACTCTCTCACACTCTAACTCTAACTCTCCCCTTCTTTCTCTCACACTTTTTCTATCGATATTACTTTAGACTCCGGAATCAATTTTTTCTCGGTGTGCATACAACAAACCCCACCCATTCACATACTTCCGCCCCCGCTTTATCCATCATCCCCTTCATCTCTCTCTCTCTCTCTCTCTCTCTTTACGTATATGTATAAATATATACATATATATATCTCTTGGTCTCTGTGTGTTTCTCTCTATCTTTTTCGGTCAAAAGCGGGGGCGCATTTCAATTACTCGTTTTTGCTTGTAGTACCAACGTCGCTGCGGGCGTCCATCCGCCTCGATCTGTTCATGCATCGCCGCCTGGCAAAGCGAGCACAAAACTATTTATGTAAATAATATTAATGTCTTCGGGGCTAACGCACAGAGCGAAAAAGAAATATCTTATAAGAAGTTTCACTTTCTTCACTCTCGTCAACGGGCTACAAATAAGATGCACGTTTCGCTTGCGTATGAAGCATGTATGAAGCAAACAAAAAAAGAAAGAAGAAAATAAAAATACAATAATGTATGTATTATATATCAACCGACTTTGTGTCATACAATTTTTTTTTGTTTTTTTTTTTCATTTCTTTTTCATAAGATTCTTTCATAAGAATTTCGAATTTCGGAGTTTATCATGTTTGATAAATGGGAATTATTATTCTCGATTAATGTTAAAATATTTTAGATCGTTTTTCTGTTTTCTGTGTGTAACAATTATCAAGTACTAATTGGATTATTAGAAATAATGATAAAAATATTGATTTGCTTTTATTTATTGTTGTAACTATATGTTTATTTTTTTTTTTGGTATATATGTAATTAATATCATCCGATTTGTTAATAAGGAAATATTAGACTCATAAGAATTTAATTAGTAAGATAAGAGAAATGTAATGTTATCTTAGGTTTGAATAATTTGACGAAAGATTTTAATTAGGGTGCTTTTAGTTGGGACAAAGCAACACGAAAATAAATCGAAGTAACATTTTTTTCCTATCCTTTTTTCCCGATTGAGCTTTTATGGAATGGCCGTTGTTAACGGAATGGAAAGCATGCACGTCGCCGTGACGATATCGTCGTGTGACCATTGCTTGTCCTTTCTTCCTTTTTCTCTATACTCTTTCTGCCATTCGTTTATTCGTTTATTCTTCCTTCCTTTCTTTCTTTCTTTCTTTCGTTCATTCGTTCGTTCATTCGTACATTCGTACATTCGTACATTCGTTCGTTCGTGCCTGCAATTTCGTAGAATCACGGTTCACATTTTCCTTCCAACTCCTACGCAGTTAAAATGGTTTCCACTTGAAGTAACAGGTCACGAAGTGGGAGTAAGTTTTCACCGAGTTTAGCGTCTTCCGATACGAACTTTGGTTCTGCCTGAAATGTCGCCCGAAACTTTTTCCTCCAAGAATTCTCTTGAATGAAAACAGGAAGTCCTAACGGTGTCGTACTATTCCTCCTTTTTCTTTTTTGCTTCATCTCTTTCTCTATCCCCATCCTCCCCCCTCCCTTTCCTTTTCTTTATCTGTATTTCTCTATCTTTCTCTATTTTCTTTTCTTTATTCTAACGAAACTACGCCGATGATCGTTCCTTTCAATCCTTTTTCCGCTTCAAACTGGCCTATTTCTTTCTCTTTCTCTCTCTCTCTATCTCTATCTCTGTGGTTTTAATCATTATTACACTATATCATTTATATTTCCTTAATTAAATTTTATCCAGACGAAAACCTATATTGTTCATAATTACTCAACATTTCAATTTCGAAATCGTACAAATGTAAACAGATATGATGAAGAAAATTATTCGAGATTAATATTGAAAACCGTAAACCCGTAAAATTTCGATTACAGTTATTTCATATATTTGAGAAACACGTTTTACTTGGCAAAAGAATAATACTATCAGCCGTCAGTCAATTTTTGCTGTTAAGAAAGAATAAACAGTAAATTCATGATTGTACATTTTGAACAGCATTAATTATGATTGACAAACAAGATATCGAATTTATCAATTATTAATTAATGTTTAATATTATAGATTAGATTTTCTAGAAGTTATGGAAATCTCAGATATTTTGTTTCCTGTATTATCAACTTTAAATAACGTATCGGAAGACTATGGATACCTTTAGTCTCTTACTCTCTTTCTCTCTCTGTTTCTCTCTTCCCTTTTCCTTCTTCTCGACAGCACGTTTGTGATTAAAACAGGGCTTCCTACGTGTTCGATTTTCTAACATAGAAAAGTAACAGCTTGCGCTTGTGGGTATATCGAAGTTAAGTTAACTACTTCTAGTGCTTTGCATTCTCATTGCTTTCGTTCGCTTCGTTATTATCGTTATATTTAATTATAACGATAACATTATCGTTAAACGAAAGCATTCACTTTATTAACATCGATATGACAAAATATATATTTATCTAGATTTATATCTGTATTATACTATATTTCGTCGACAGATATTATCTTTAATTAAATTATATACAATATTACACTACATTTAACACAATCGACATATTCGTAGATATTTTTGTTTGAATTTGTTACATTGAAAATTGTTTATTCTAACAAATGTATATTTGATTTCGTTTATTTATTAATACTATCGAAATAAAATTTCCGCCGACACATTGAAATTAATAATAATTTCAATTCGTTTCATTTCACTTGAGATAATAGTGCATTCGTTAATAATTATTATTGAAGTTTTTTTTTTTTAATTGTACAATGTGTTTCGAAGTTTGTAATAATAATAATAATAATCATTCCCATATCCGTTTTTTTTTTTTTTCATTAAGATTTGCAAAAAGCAAAAGCAATGAGAAGGGGAAGGAGGAGAGTTGAGAAAACACAGTAGAGAAAAAAGAATTAACCAACGGATTCTCCTCTCTCTCGGGATAGTTCGGCAAAAAGCTTTAAACGGTAGTGTTTGTTTGAGGAGGCTCGGTCGAAACGTTATTACCTTGGAAAAGGGGAAAACAAACGTCCAAGCAAAGCACCGAGAAAGTCCAAGTAAATAACTGGGTGTAGGTAATTGAATGTCTGACACTTTCAGTCCTGACGTTTTAACGAAAAGTTTGTTAAATCATCAAGTAATTGAAAGATAGAAAGGACAAAAACAAAACAAAAAAAAAAAAGAAATACCATCTCGAATTGCGACGAAGATCTATCGGATTGATCGAACGATTCGATTTCATACCTTTCGATTGCAACGCTGATGGAAAACATTAATGTTTGAAGATAATAGTTTTCTTTACTTTTTTTTTCTTTTTTTTTTTTTTTTTTTTTATTCTCTTATTTCTTCTACGTATTGCATGTTCCTGGATAAAACCACAAACGTTTTTCCAGTAACAGCACTTTTTTACGACTTGATATCGATACCTACAACTACCTGTAAAATATTCAACCCCGCCCACAAAAGTCATTAACACGAACCGAAAGAAAAAAAAGATCGCGTAAAAACGTGGATAGTATCTCTTACGTTATGGCTTTTATCATGAAAAGAAGAAAGAATAGAGAGAGAGAGAGAGAGAGAGAGAAAGAGAGGGAGTGAAAAGCCTTGAGGAAAGGATTTTTCCAATGTAATTCATTTTCTTTCTTTTTTTCTTTTTTTTTTTTCTTTACCCTTACGTTAATTATTTTTTATTTTTAATTATACACGGACGATGAGACGAAAGATTGGGTCGCAAGAAAATGATTTTCCTATTTCAAAAAGCTAACGGAGAATCACGTATGTTTGTATACCGGGTGAAACATTTAAAACTGGTTCACTTACATAATTTTATTACGGCAATAGAAAAAAGGAAAAATGTATGCAAAGAAATTTACTTTGTTTTGAGGGCAGCATAATTTCATAATAATTGGTTTTTCTTTTTTTTGTTTTTTTTTTTTTTTTTGTAAATATACGCGTAGAAAATGTATGAAGTTTAACATTGTATTTTTCTATGAAATTATATATTCTTTTATGAATTATCTAATATGTTGTTTGAAGATGAGTATAGTCAGTTATAATACGGTTTTTACTATGTTGCTTTTGTTTTTAAATAAAAATTAAAAATATAATCTTAATATAAATTTCGTCTACACTTTTTTTTTTCTCTATCATTCATAGCAATTGTGTTACTAATGTTGTCTGTTTCAAATGTCTCATCCAGTATATAAATATATAAATATCTACATATATATATATATATATAAAGGTATTATAATTGTTGTTAGTAAGAGTGTAAATTTTTCGTAAATGTTCTTTTGACATGCGACTATTTAATATCAAACGATCACAATCTTTCTAATTTATTGCAAATATTAAATTATAGGACGATAAAATTAATTATTTAGAAAGTATATATACACACATACTTATACAAGTACATCCTTCTTACACGTTCATCGTTTTAATTGTCGTATTGTTCGTAAACGCGAACACCCAAATCGTATTGTTCGCAATCGCGATTAAAAGATTAATATTTCTTTTCAAGTAGAGTAGAAAGAAGAAATGGAGTAAAGAAGAAATCATTTTATGCCAGGTGAAAGAAAAAAAATGGCTTTACTTCGTGTCAAATAAATCAAGTCAGTGAACGGGAGAAAGTAGAAATCATATCGCGTATATATTCGGTCTTTTCTTCGGTCGAGAGCCAAAGATCAACATCACGAAAAGGTTGAGACGTACAAATAAAAAAAAAAGACAAAGAGAAAGAGAGAGAGAGAGAGAGAGAGAGAGAGAGAAATAGAAATAGAAAGAGAAAGAGAGAGGAAGAAAGTGAGAAAGAAGGAAGGGGATGGTGTCTTTGATATTCCAAAGAAACGCGTGCTTCGCATGTACCATTAGTTACGTACCACCTTCTCCTTAGCCCATTGATCCTGATACGACACGAAGCCAATTTTTCAAAAGACACGCTTGCCTCTACGCTCCCTGCATTTATAATCTCGACGATTATTCTTCGTCCAGTAAGTACTATACTCCCCCTCAATCGTCCCCCTACCCCTCCCCCCTCTCCTATCTCTCTCTCTCTCTCTTGTTTCTCTTTCTTTCGTTCTCTCATCATATACTTTTTGTTAGCGTGAGCATAGCAGCGTTCAGAAACGCGTGCAAAAGCAGATACGAAATTTCTTATCCATCTCTTTCTCTTTCTCTCACTTTATCTATTTCATTCGTGTTTATTTTTTGTTTTTGTTTTTTTATTCGTATTCCACGCTTTCTCGCGTTCTTCCTTTCATTTCTTTCTCCTTTCTTTCTATCTTTTTTTTTTTTCTTCTTTCCTTTACTTACTTTTCTTTCTTCCATAGAAATTCTCTGGTGGGATTTACGCGCCGAAGGGTGCTTTAAAAGCTTCTCTCGTTTCACAAGAGAGATACACACATTCTTCTTACTCTTTATCTCCGTTATCCTCCTTTCCCTTTTGTCTTATTTTTCTCCCTTTTTTTTTTTTTTCTATCTAAGTTCTCGAGACCATCGTAAACGTAAACAGCATAGCCGTCGCACTATCAAACGCGCTATCTAACCGTCCTCCGACTTCGAACTTCACATACTGCGGTTTTCCTTAGGATAACCGTCGAGTATTTGTTTACTGCGAACCGTCGTTTCACTCTTCTTCCTTACTTCCTTTCTTCCTTTCTATCTCCCTTTTTCTCTATCTATCTCTTTCTTATTCCCTAGTAGCTTTGCACTTATGTTCTTTTTCTCGAGGCGCTATAACGATTCACGAAAAGAGGAAAGTGAGGTAGTATAGTAGTCGCCTCGTGGCGGGCGCCATAGTCCTCCGAAACGTTTCAAAGAAAGAGAAGGAAAGTTAAGCGCTCGTTTTAAACGAAACGACCGTTTTCCAACCAACCTTTCTTCTTTCCTTCTCTCCTCCCCCCCCCTATTTCCATCCTCATCTTCTTCTCATCCCTTAAAGCGCTTAACCGCGATAAGAAGCTTGAGTATATTTCGAGAAAAGAATGATAAATATTTTCTTTTTCGGCATTAGATACGCCAAAGGAAAGATGAAAATCGATCACTCTTCGATGATATATTTATAACATTTATCAATGAAATTTAATGATATATCTACCTATTTTCACGTATCACTTAACTTTTTCCCTAGTAGCACAAAATATTGAAAAATATTCAATACATGTGTAGTTAATATTAAATTAACATTATTATTTATTGTATTTATGTATTTGTATTATTTTGTATATATATATATATTGTATTTATATTATGTATGTATTATTATTATTACATAAATTACATTATTATGTAAATAATATTACAAAGACATTGATTAAATACATATATTCAATATTTTTCAATATTTTGTGTTACTAGGGTCTCTTCCATTTTATTTCTGTGGTTTTTTTTTCTACTACCTACAAGTATTATTATTATTATTATTATTATTATTATTATTATTATTATTATTATTCTGTTGTTTAAATTCACTTTTTGATTGCTTAATTATTCTCTAAAATTGTTATCAAATTAAACTTATGATATTCGTGTTGTATTGTTAATGAGTGTATACGAACGTTCTGTTAACTCTATCTGATTTTATTATTCTATTTCTCGTATCTGCATATTATTATTTAAATAACATTATTATTATTATTATTATTATTATTATTATTATTATTATTAATTATTGAAATCGTCACTGAAAATTTTTTAATTTACAATACTTATTTTCCATCACAATATCCATCTTCTTTTCGCTTACATTTTCTCACTTTCTGTAAGCCCCTTTTCTAACCCCCCACGATCACGCTAAACAAATCCTACTGTTTCCTTAATTTTCTTTTTCCCGAAGAACCAGAGAGACATTTCAACTTCCGGCACAACAACTTTATTTCAACATCAATACTCAATTGTGAAAAACCTTTTCAATTACGTTCTCTGGCAAACGTAAAGAAACAAAGTAAACATTTCGATATAATATTAATTCTTAAAGTTGTTTTTTTTTTTTTTTTTTTTTTACTTTACTTTACTTGTAAACCAATAATAAGTTTTGTTGCGTATTTTGTATTTTTAAATTTGATACGTAAAACTTATTTTATGTAAGTGTATACTTCTTTTTTTTTTTTTTTTTCTTTTCGGAGCAATATTTCCGAGAAATATTTCAACTAACATTTTTTTTTTTTATTTCTCTTGAATTAGGAATGAAAGAAACTTCTTGATTGAGAATGTTACTGGATTATTGGAAGTGTAACTTCTTAGTTAATGTTTAATATAATATAGATTCGTTTGAAGTGATTAAATTCGAAAAGGGATTTGAGAAAGGTGATTAAGTAGAAGTAGGGAAAGTCGAAAAGAAAGTTATGTAACCTATTACGTGACTTTACGTTTCATGCGTTCTTCTACGTCTTAAGATCCTAATTCAAATGAAAGTTGAAAGATAGACGAATTAAAAGTATAAATTTATCCTAGTTTAAGGGTTTTATATTTAAAAAAAAAAAAAAAGAAAGAAGAAAAAAAGGAAGCAAAAAAAAATAAAATAAAAGGAAATGAGTAAAGGAAACGGAAATGTAGAAAGGAAAGAACTCGTATGTTAGTTCATAACATACGAGTACCTATGACTCGTACAAATTTAAATTTAACATTGGTAGAACGCGTGATCAATTTTTCAGGAAATACTGTAAAATGGTGTATACTCGTTCTCTCTCTCTCTCTCTCTCTCTTTTCTATACTATTTTCATAGATCACGAAAAAGATCTTTTGTGACAATTTTCTAAAGTGTCTCTTTCTCTATTTTGCTTTCTCACTTTACAGGGAATATGAAAATGGAAAAAATGACGGGACTCTTATTGTCCTTTATCATCCAACGTGTATCTTTATCGTCCGTACGCAAATCGGAAAATCACAGTTAAAAGAGAATACAGAAACGAAATGAAAATTTGGATTTTCGGTTATAAAAGGGAAGGATGTGAGATCGTTGGTGACTTAACGCGTTAGATAAAAGGGTATAATAAAGGCTTCTAGAGCAAATGGAACTGACGTATATGTATTATGTAGAATATATCGAAGAAAGCTTTCGTATACCAGTATATGGTATATGTTGGTGAAGTAATAGTATTCTCTTTCCTTTAGTCGACGTTTTACGTAAACCGTAAACGATAAAGTCGCACAAGGACATTTTACGTTTGTATTTTCTCTTCGTCTGAATCGTAAAAAATTCACGTTGATAATTCACCTTCTTCCTTTTCTGTTTTTTTTCTTTTCTTTTTTCTTTTTCTTTTTTTTTATTTCTTTTTATTTCTTTTTGCCCTTTTTTCCCGTCGCGTCGACGTGGTCGCAATATCGAAAAGGATACTAAATGAAAGGAAGCAAATGAGAAACTGTATTAACCTGAACGAATACACGTATATGTATTTTTCTATTCCCTGTGTGAGTTTATGTAAACCTTTAAAGATATACACACACATGCATATATGTTTATACGTGTATGCATATGTATGTATGACTGTATGCACGATAAAAAGAGATAAAGGGAGAATCGAATCCTGAACGTTCGTTCGATTCATCGCATGCATCCTACGAAACACATGGAATGTTCATTCATGCGCGTACGTTAATGTAGTACGTGCAAACCGTGCTTAACGTTCTCGTTGATTCGTTCAATGGGAAAAATCTGCAGTGCGGTGCTAGCCACGAAAGCTTGGTCCACGTTGAATCATACCGGCATTGTTTTCCTTTACCAAAACCCGTACCATACAAACTGATGTGAAAGAAAAAAAAGAAAGAAATAGAAAAGAGAGAGAGAGAGAGAGAGAGAGAGAGAGAAATAGACAAGAAAAAGGCCTGTCAATCGTGATTTAAACAACGACGATACTACCAGAATTTTCTCTCTCTCTCTCTCTCTATTTTTTTCTATTCATTTTTTCTTTCACATTTAAATATTTTAATTTTTTCGTCTCTTTCTACAAAAGTGAACATTTGTGAAATGGACTTTATTTGAGAGAGATGAAATTTAATATAAAATTAAATACGTTGGTAGGTAGGTTGTTGGTAGACGAACGTCACCGTTTAAAACGGTCAATACATTTAGCATTAAGTTTCCGGTTAAATTCACACTACAACGAACATATCGTTTTAAAAGATTGCAGAATAGATGGTAGGAATGAAAGAGAAGAAGTGATGGTTGGTAGTAGTAGTAGTAGTAGTAGTAGTAGTAATAGTAATAGTAGTAAGAGGGGGTCCAGTAGAAAATCGTATGGACCTGGGTTGAAGCTTCAATGTAGATTTTGAGAGCCGCTAAAGTCATATTAGGTAAATCAGAGGGATCGTGTCGGTGCTCGTCGTCCTTAAAACGACGAGAGAGCTATTCTGCTTAACACTTACAAGGATTACGATTATTAACAGAGTTAACTCAACGAACGCCCGAGCTGCGAAACCGTCTGTGCACCTTGCTGCTTCCTACCTCGTAAACGAAAATTTGGGTTATTAAGTGAGATAGCTCAAGAGGATGAAAATGCCAGAGAGAGAAAGACAGAGGGAGAGAGAGAGATGAAAAGAGAAAAAATGATAGTAGGAGAAAAAAAGAGAATGAAGCGACTTATAAATAATAAATTGCTAACTACCGGAACCTCGACGATGAAAACTCATTTTCCAACGGGGGAGGGTAGATTAAATTCTTTGTGAGAACATTCCTAACCTTCTTTTATAATTTCCTTTTTTATTTTATTTTTTTTTTTTTTTTTAATTATTTCTCTTTTTTGTTAAGCTCGTTTTTTTTTTTTTCATTGTTTGTTTCTTCCTCTCTTTCTCTCTCTCTCTCTCTCTCTCTAGCTTTTTTATTTTTAATATTTTGTTACGTTCGTTCGTTTTTTTCTGTTTTTATTTTCTTTTTTTTTTTTTTTCTTTTCTTTCCTTCTTCCCATCCAAATTCGCGAATACGATGATGACGAGATATGGTAAAGCGAGTTGAAATAGAATACGCGTGAATGGGCTCACGAAATTGACAAAACGAGCTCGAAATAATAATGGACGTGCGTAGAAGCTATCGGAGCTCTGTATCGTATCGGACGCGTATCGGACTCGGTAAAATCGAAGCGCTATCCTGGAAAATTCGTTGCCTAAAAGGTATATCTCTTCTTTCTCTCTTTCTCTCTTTCTTTCTCTCTCTCTCTCTCTCTCTCTCTCTCTCTCTATCATACTCTTTATATCTATTTTTGTTTCTATCTCTATTTCTGCCATAGGAATATTGGTGTTTCAACTGAAACGTGTAATCAAATTATATTTATTTAAATTGACACATTATCGATAGATTAAAAGATAATGAAAATATTAAAATATATTATTTTGTTGGGGGGGGGGGGGGGGAGTAACACATTTTTGAAAAATTTTGTGTCAAATTATGGCAAAAAAATTGTAGAGGAAAAAGAATTTTTTTCATGATTTTTAAACGTAATACTGTAATATTACTTTAACTTGTTTCAACATGGTCGTGTAGAAGACAAATTCTCTGACGGTTGGTAAAAGTAAATGGAAAATTCGACATTTTCTATTTTTAAGGGTCAATTTTCCTACCACTGTATATTTGTCCTAAGTGCGTGTGTGTGTGTGTGTACGTTTGTATATGTATAAACGTTGTTACAGTGAAATATTATAATGTTTATAAAACATTTTTTTAACTTAGGTAAAACTGTAGATCAAAAGTTTGAGAGAAAAAAAGAAATGTTTTCATGATTTTTAGACGGTAATACTGTAATATTATTTTAACTTGTTTCAACATAGTTTTCCCCTTAGTAAAAGACAAATTCTCTGACGGCTGATAAAAGTAGATGAAAAATTTGATATTTTCTATTTTTAAGGGTCAATTTTCCTACCAATGTATATTTGTCTAGTCGTGTATGTATGTATGTGTGTGTGTGTGTGTGTTTGTGTAAGTATTCTCGGAGATACCTGCGTGCAGGTGTGTAATCGCAAGACAGCAATTAGTAGAGGTCGGTAGGGTGAGCTCACAGACCGCGGTCACCAACGTAATTACAAAAGTTCGCCATCATAACTTAATTGATGCGTCCGTTATTGCTCCTACAGCGGTTCACTGGATGAATTTTAGGATTACTATGGCGTATGCTACCTGCAATCACTTCTCCAGATGAAACTCTCTCTCTCTCTCTCTCTCTCTCTCTCTCTCTTTCTCTTTCGATCCCTCTTTCACGATCCATCTAAATTCACCACCCTTTCTTGAATAAACGAGCCGACGAGATTGGCCGGAGGGCCAAATTTGGAACACGGTCAAACTATGATTTTCAATTCGTTCGGCATCATAAATTATAAACGCAATGCTCGTGACCTCGATGAAATATTCTTCACTTGGTCAAATTTTCAACTAGCTTTTTAAATCTACGCTTTATTTTTCTTCTTTTTTTTTTTTTTTTTTTAAACATTTACCTTAAGTTTCCATATATATATGAGTACCTACTCTCATTACCAATCGCCTGTGTGATTACTTTTTACAAATATTTTCTATACAAAGCAGAGAATATTCTTTCGAAATATTCATATAATCACAAAATATTATTTATCTCTACTTCGTCGTTTGAATCGGTCGGAGAGACCTTTCGCGCAATTACGCTAAAGTCGTATCCGTAACGATCGAAGAAAGAGATAAAATGAGAATACGGTCGAACGCGACGATTCGTTTTGCCTGTCGCGTTTACCCCCCTCCCTCCACCCCCTCTCCCTCCCCCTTTCACCCCCTGTCTGTGGTAGTCCCCGTGGTTACACGAGAAATGAGCTTTCCACGCGATCAAGCGCGTTGTTTGATTAATGCTTCATTTTCGCGCGGCCATACGCTTTGGAAAATGGATCAATTCCGACTGAAGTAATAAAAGAAAAGGAAAAAGGAAAGAAAAAGAAAAAAAAAAGAAAAAAAAAAGAGAAGAAAGATCGTTATAATAAATTAGAACATCGATAGAAATTTGTCTCCTTAACATCTTAATATATATATATATATATATATATATATTAAAATTATATCTTTTCATCGTCTTGTTCTTTGAGAAAACGATCCAATTTCGTCTGAAGAAATAGAAAAAAAAAATAAAAATAAAAAAAATAAAAATTAAAAAAAAAAATGAAAGGAAAATGAAAGTTGGAAGATCGTTATAAATTAAAACATCGATAAAAATTTGTCTCTGTTTTATAAAGTATCTCTTTCTCCTTCTCTCTTTTTTTTTTGTATTTCATTAAATGGTTCAATTTTAATTGAAGAAATAAAGTAGAAAACAAAAAGAGAAAGAGAGAGAGAGAGAGAGAGAGAAAAGTTCAAAAAAATCGTCTTATAAATTAGAACATCGATAACGATTTGTCTTTTTAAAATCTAAACATATATTTAAAATGATACATTTTCATTGTCATTCTTTCTCTTTTTCTCCTCCTCCCTTGGTACAAAGCCCTTGTTTACGGAACATTTCTTCTAGTCACATAGCAATAAAATTAAGCGGAAAGTAGCTGAACGCGTACTTGCATTTAATGTTACCGATAAAAGTAATAGTAGCATTCTCTCTCTCTTTCTCTCTCTCATTCTCTTTCTTTCTCCTGCATTTACTATGCGTGAGCTTTTTTTCGTGAATCTAAAATTGAGATTCGCGATCGTAAAAATCAATCGAATGCTTGTGGAGACGCGATCGAGAGGTTTAATAACGAAACGAGTTTGTGTATTTTCTCTGCTTACTCTTCTCCCTCTCTCTCTCTCTCTCTCTCTTTCTCTTTGTGTGTGTGTGTGTGTGCTTTTGGTTCTCGAATAACCGTAAAATTCGTGCTAACGTGCTCAGCATGCGTACACTATTGCGTATATACGATACATTTCGAATACGCGGGGGAAACCAAAGAGGAAAAATAGGGCGTAGGGAGAAGAAGAGAGAGAGAGAGAGAGAGAGAGAGAGAGAGAGAACAAGGGAAAGGGTAGAGAGGGAAGGTGGAGGGCCTAGGGTGAGCGTCCATGCGTCGGTGACGATTTTTCAAGGCGGCCTCGGTAACACGAGCCGTGCTTTCGCCTAGCTATAAATTACCTAACGGCAAATTGTGCGATAATGCAACAGCTTGGATTAGAAAATATCCCGACCATAAATCCGAGCAGAGCTTTCGATACTCTACAAAATCTCTCTCTCTCTCTCTCTCTCTCTCTCTCTCTCTGTTACATTTTGGTTCCCTGTCCGCTTTCTCCCTCCGTCCCACCTTTTTTAATTCGTAGATCCGTATATGACCTTCGTTAATACGGTTTTTGCCGTATTTAGGATTTTTCTCTTTTTTTTTTTGGAATAAATTTTTAATTTATTCGGGCTAGCCCATGTTTTACAAATTTTCTTTCAATTCAGGTATTGTATGTTACCAAGTTTTATATTGAAATAATATCACCTTATTAATATAGGTAAACTTAAATTTATGTATTTATGATATTGATTTATTCTTTAAAGGATTATAATTATTTTTTATTAATAACTTTCTCTTTTGTTTTATATAATAGAAGATTTATTTCAGTCGTTCGATAAATATTAGATAGATTGAAATTATAAATATTGTTTATTTAGTAAACATTCTAATCGATTTATTTGAAAATCGTAGATCATTGCGTTCATTTAATTCGTTACATTTTGTTGATCTGTCGATATTAATATTTACATGTCTTCATAGTCATAAGGAACAAATTTATTGGCGTTAAATGGTTTTGATAAGAAATAATACACAATATTGTACGAGATCGAAGAAGAACATAATAGTTTGTCGAGAGAAAAGAGATGGGAATTATAGATCGGTCGAAAGCATCGAAACGATTTCACTCTATCTCACGTGTTCGCTGTGCGTGACGCGTTGTCATCGAACGTATGAAATTTATTAAATTACTTTCTGATCGTGCGCATCGTACACGCGTCGAATCATCGCATACATCGAGAATCGTTTATATGCCCGATTCGAGTATATATTTGCTTGACGAATAATTCAATCGTATGGACGTGTTTTATGTACTTTTCGAGTACGTATACCACTACCACATACTATTCGAAAATGGATTTGACATAACGTAGACGCGTTATTCGCTTTGCATCGTCGTCATCGTCATCGACATCGTTATAGTTATCGTTATCATTATCGTTATCGTTATCACTATCATCGTCGTCGCGAATGCAAATTTTTTCCGTTTAAGGAGAAATTAAACTTTCTCTCTTTCTCCTATTATTCAATAATAATGCAGTAAAAAAGAAAGCTATTGGATTATTTTTAATTTATCAAAACGAATGAAATTCCTTAACTCAATAATGTGAAACTCAAATATGAGTATATTGTATTTTTGTAGTGAACACTTCTTTAGAATGAAGAGTGATTTGAGAAAAGTGAAACTCAGCAGCAAGCGGCAATGCAAAAGAGCGGTGGGCGACTAGGCAACGAAGCGGCGTGCAGCTATGTAACGGCCATGATAATTAGTACGAAGAGAAAAAGAGATAATCATATAGGATTGAGCCTGCAAGAGAATAAGACAAAATATAGCTATATAATTTTTCCTATTCTCGGTTTCCTCTTTATGCTCTGCTTCGTAGTTATCGCTCGTGGTTATATATGTGTGTGTTTGTGTGCGACTGCATACTACGAAGCGTAGACACATATACAATAATTTCGATACTATACCTGTTTGTAGGTAGGAGCGATAGAAGGGTAAAAGAATAAACAGAGATAAGCACGTAGCTATTCGACAGAAGCATCATGAACGAGGCTCGTTCATGATGTAAAAGAGCCTCGTAAATGAGCCTCGTAAAAGAGCCTCGTAAGCGAGCCTCGTAAACGAGCCTTGTAAGCGAGCCTCGTAAACGAGCCCCGTAAAAGAGTCTCGTAAACGAGCCTCGTGAAAGAGCCTCATAAAAGAGCCTCGTAAAAGAGTCTCGTAAACGAGCCTCGTAAAAGAGCGTTGTAAAGGAGGCTCGTTCACGATGATGATGAATGATGAATGATGAAAACGAGGCTCATTTACGACGTACGACACACGGGACTCTTCACCGCACGTGTGCGAATTTTGTGTGTGTGTGAATTTTTTTCCTCGATAAATATTTTACGATTTTTGTGTCTATCTTTGACTATTGCATTCATTAGTTTTTATTGCTTGAATTTGGAAAAGTGTAGTTTTTATCAGCTAGTCCGCTACAAGATCATACTGTTGACCTTTTTTATATACGGTAATAATATTATAACAAATAAACCCTACAGTTATCCTACACCTGATATTCTGCATTTGTCTTATTCTCTCGAAACTTAGTTTTTTGAAGGTTTTACTTCTAACATGTGTGACTTGCACATATGTTGTTTTTTTTTACTAACAGAGAAAGAACAATGTATAAACTTATATACGTTTTTTTAATGATAATAATAAACTCAATTCAATATTAATGTTAATATGAAATATATATTGATAATTATATAATTATAAATATAACGAAAATATAATTTAATATTAATGTATATAAATAAACATAATGTTTTATCAATTTTTTTCTCTTTTTTTTTTAGTTTCTTATAGAAATTTCATGTTTGAACTATAAGTTGTTTTAAAATTAAGTAGCGTGTACGAAGTCAAAGGAAACTTATACTAATAGCTTGTTAATCTTGTTAATGAACGTGAGAAGTCTTATGAACGACCTCGTGCATAGGACTAACGTATGTACTACTTTTAGGCGTTGGTTTTAATTCGTTTAAATACGACAAACTCAAAAAGAAAATAAGAGTAAGACAAGTAAAAAAAAAAAAAAAAAGAAAAAGAAGAAGAAGAATGATGAGGAAGAAAACTGTGAGGAGTTTGAGAATAAAAGAGGATGAGAAATAAGATGAAAGAGCAAACGTTACGGTGTCGTAAGAGAGATCTTAGGTGATAAAAAACACAGTGGATTCTGAAACCAAAGCGAGATGAGCGAAATGGATGAAAAAGAAGAGGTCGGCTAAAAAAGTTGGTTCTTTTGAGTGGCAAGGTAACTGCTCTAGCATAGCACACTGTAAGACGAAAAAGAACGAAAGGAGAGACGAGATAAAGGTAGGAAAGAAAAAAAAAGATAAAGAGATAAAAACAGAAAGAGACAAAGAGGAAGAGAGAGAGAGAGAGAGAGAGAGATAAAGAAAGAAAGATGAACGGATAGAGAAATAGACTAGCAAGTTCGCGCATACACGCGTATTTTCTTCTGTAAAATACGGCTGCATTGTGCTTTATGTGTAATACAGTGTAGACACACTTCAACGGTAGCCTCTTTTACTCCTACTCGCTACCTAGTACCGTGCTCTTATTTGCAAAGAGAGAGAGAGAGGGATGTAGGAAGGGAGAAAAGGAGGGAGAGGGAGAGAGATAAATAGATAGATAAAGAAGAAGGTTGAAAGAAACCGAGAAGCACAAGAGGATCCTAGAGTGCCGTATAAATCGCCCCTAGCATCTGGTGTTAACTGGTAAAGTTATCGCACGTGTTGCCTACTCTACGTGAACCTCCAAAAGGACGTGCCGAGATCTTTGCTTCGAAAACTTTCTTCTTCTTCTTCTTCCTCTTTTTTTACTTTTTTTTTTCCTTCTTCTACTTATTCCTCCCCCTTTTCCGCTATTTCTATATCCACTCTATATTTCTCATAATCTTTTACTCGTTTTCAAGATACCATTTGTCTGATTCCAATGTCCATCATTGATTCCCGTTTCTTTAATCTGTATTTTATTGTTGTTGTTGTTGTTGTTGTTGTTGTTGTTATGTTGTAATAATTCGGATAAGAATAAACTATAAATGACAAAGAACAATGATACGGACAGAATAATGATCGTTCGAGTTTCTTTTAAATATCAATAATTATTTGACGACTTTTTAGTAACATCCAAATTACGTTAAATCGATATTTTGTATTCGTTGATACGAACAGAACCACACATCACCACGTTCGAGGAAGAATCAGAGTGAATGGGGTTCCACTTTAGTCTTGATTTTTGTTCAATCGGAACAGGATTCTCTCTCTCTCTCTCTATCTCTTTCTCTCCCTCTCTCCCTCTCCCTCTCCCTCGCTTGTTGCGGAAGACCATGTCGAATCAACGAACGAGATAGAATAGAATGAGGATATTGTAGAATCACCACCATAGAATTTGTTCGATTTCATTCACTGGAATAAGGTTTTTTAAGGATAAGTGAAAGGGTCTTACGATCCCTATCGACTACTTTTCAGTTAGAAAAAGATCGAAATCTGGATTAGGATCAAAAGAGAAAGAGAGATAGATAAATAGATAGATAGATAGAATGAAACGTAGAAGAAAAGAAAAAGACAAACACGATTTTCCTATTTTCAACATATTCGCGAATTTTATGATCGTTCAAAATTCTTTTTTTTTTTTTATCTTTATTTTTTTTTTGGGGGGGAGGGGGGCTTTTTCTTTTTTCATTTTTATTTTTAGCAAATACAATTTTACCCGTTGGTCTAGTTTATTCTCTAATGGTATAGCATCATCGTTGCGAAACCATTTCTCTCTCTTTCTCTCTCTCTCTCTCTCTCTCTCTCTCATGGAGCGGTTATATCGTCGTACGAGCGATAAAATTCTTCCGGACGATTTTGCGGTGGCGTTGCTTGCTTGTTTTCTCCTCGATGAACGTAGCTCTGCGATTCACGCGAGCGGCAATGTGATCGTGTCCATAAGAGCGTGCTTAATGCAACCATAATGCTAGCAATCACGACCCTTTTCCCTCTATTCTCTTCTCGCAGTACGGCTCTTTCGATATCATCTAAAAAATATTATCATTTTGTCAACCTTCGAAATAATTTTTATAAAAAGAGATTGAGGAAAAGAATTTGTTTT
The DNA here is from genome assembly GCF_049000335.1 of Polistes dominula. Classification (NCBI taxonomy): domain Eukaryota; kingdom Metazoa; phylum Arthropoda; class Insecta; order Hymenoptera; family Vespidae; genus Polistes; species Polistes dominula. Next base: position 2,637,040 of record NW_028300998.1, on the reverse strand, counting down.
TTTTTTGTTTTTTTTCTTTTTCTTTCCTTTTATCTCAAAACTCCCATTGAAAACTTCGTCGAAGTTATAAAATTGTACGAAAAATCTCTCTCAATGTTGATATTATATTATTTTTCCTACCAATAATTATAACAACAAGCTGAAAGTCAATAATCATAAATTATTCATTATATTATAATTTATTTCTTAGCACAATTATTTATATTATAAAATAAATTATATTATATTTGGTCAAGACACGACGTTGGAAATTGGATATTTCAAACCTTAATGATTTAATACAATATTTATATTAATAAATAAAGCAACAAATATTATACTTAAATAGTACAAGATAATCTCGCGATGTCATTGGAGAATTGTCTTGAAAAATAACGTTTAAAAATAACAATCTACGTCTTCTAATCGAAAATAATACCGATCAAATGTCTTTCTTCGATAAACGACTATTAAAATATTATTCTTGAAAATTAGTTGGAAAAATTGTTATCTGTAATATGAACAATATCGAAGATATTTGAGATATTTGAAGTGGTAATAGTTATTGGACCACTCTGTACCATTCTCTTTCTCTCTGACCATTTCCCCCTCTTTCTATCTCTCTCTCTCTCTCTTTCAATAGCATGGACAAAGTCCACTCGATCGGAAAAGAAATAAACCGATATCGTATGGCTCGTCAGCATTGGCGCGAAACGAGCGAATGCTCGTGACAGACCACGGATCGATGTTTACAACGAAGTAATCAACGAGGCGTCAGTAGCGTCGGTACGCTCGTGCATTATCCATGCTAGACGAATAACGATAGAAAGACAGAACGAATGAACGAATAAGAGAGAGAGAGAGAGAGAGTAACTGAGTGAGTGAATGAATGAGTGAGTTAGCGAATAAGCGAACGACTGTTCGTTCGTTCGTTCATTCATTCATTCATTCGTTCATTCATTCATTCATTCATTCGTTCGTACATTCGTTCGTTGGTTCGTACGTTCGAGATATATAGACAGAGTGAGAAACAGAGATATAGTAATAAATGGAACGAGAAAGAGAAAGAGAGAGAGAGAGAGAACACCGTTAAATAGCGTTTACCACAAAACCATAGATATATATCTTCGAAACGATGTTGCGGCTAGTAGCCACACGGAGACAACGTATATCGTAAATATTATCATAACTCTTCGAACTCGGGAAACGGATTCATGCTCTTATCATCACTTTCAATGAAAATGACGGAAGACGGCTACGTTTTTGTGATGAAAAATACATGATATCGCAAAAATAATCGATATATTTCTATATAATTTATGTGTTTGCTGTATAGTGTGCAATTTCTTTTAATTTAAATATAAAATATGTTAATTATATATAAACAAAACTTATCTGTTATATCATCTTTATATTAGTGTTCCTTCTTACGGTTTTTTTAAGTCACTTATTTTAAGAATAACTTTTCAAGTCTGTCCCTTTTATTTCCAAAAATAAAATGTCGCTTCATTTGTTGCCTCTCTGAAGTAAACAGTGTACGGTTTCTGTTCTTTCAAACGGGTCATTCATCCGTGTTTTAACCATGCTCATCGTTACTTGAATTTAGTAATCTGACTGGAAGTAATATTTCAACGTGGCTAGGTTTTTGATTAATAATCTTTGATATATTTCATTTTTATTGGTATACGGCATTATTTTATTATAAAAGATTGCATCAGGAATATTACATTTTTCTTGGACACTTGGACACTCATCTAAAACCTTTCCTCGAAGTTCAGAATTGCTCTTATAAACATGGATACAACTACAATTGCGAAAAACTGGGGTTAGGTATTAATTCTCTCTATCTTTTTCTCTCTTTTTCTTGATTTTTTTTCTTTCTTTTTATTTTTTTTTTTTTTACTCATCCCGTCACCAAAAATATCTAGAGTGCTCTCCGTCGTTATCTTTGTTTCGTTGAAAAATGGACCGTTACGATCCGATTTATTTTGTGTTGAAAGGTTCGATTTCATTTGGCTCATGCACACCCACAAGAGTGTATCTCGTTCATTCGCTTACCTAGTACCTCTCATGATCGAAAATACTTCTCGTCCAACACTAACCCGAGACACTACATGGTTCCATTACCACGGTATTCGTGCGTGTCGTGAAAACGCAAAAGCGTCCATTCGTTTCCGATCTTTTATTTCTTTCCCTTTTTTACGTTACTTTTATTTCGACGAGGTTTATTGTATTTTTCAATGTTAAGTATTTTCTCAGAATATTCGATCCGACGTCATTACATTTCTCTCTCTCTCTCTCTCTCTCTCTCTCTCTCGCCATATTCCTATTCTAATTTGTTTCTTTCCCTAGCATTAGAGATTTTCGAATTGCATTAAATAGAAAAGAAATAACAACAGAAAATAGAGTCGAGTTATGCATGTTATGTAGTATTACATCGACAGTTTCTATAAATTCAAGTAGAATCGATAAAGTGAAATAGAAAAAGTTGTTACTTTGTTTGTTACCATTTCGTGAATAAATTCTAAGATATTGTTCGCAGGTGGTTAAACAGTACCATAACGTACACATTGACATTTATTATCCTTATTTCTATTTTCAAATAATACAAAGAATTTACAAAATTTCTCGATTTATAATTACTTGCCTAATTATTCTTACATTTCATTAAATAACCCAATAACACAATTTCATCTGAGTAATAAGAAATTGTCTTAATTGTAATTGTTATTCTTGACAAATAAAAAATAAAATCGAGATTCATGTAACAAATTGATTAAATATATATATATATAATTTTTGATATAAATTAGAATAAACGCTTGCAAAAAGAAAAGAAATTAGGTAGAAACTTTTGGAAAAGTATTAAATAGAAAAATTCGCTAGAAAATTGTTTTTCTGAAGCTTAGAATGTAATCCCTAATACATACATGCATGTATGTATATACACATATAAATCTAGCAGAAAAAAAAATCTTTAAAGCGTTTTAATCTCTCTGAATAAATCGAATAGCTGGTAATAAGTAGTAGTAGTAATAATAATAGTAGTACTAGTAGAAGTAATAACGATCGGACAACGACTACGATATCTTCGTGCTCGTTAAGTCGGGCTCGATCAGCGTCGCGCCTTCACCGATAGGTCAAAGTGCTTCGAAAGTTCGGATAATCCAGAGCAGGGGGTGAGAAAGAGAGAAAGAGAGAAAGAAAAAGAGAGAGAGAGAAGGAGAAAGAAGGGAGTACGAGGACCGAATTTATCGACTTAATTTCTCCACTCGTGATTCCTATATCCGGATAGAAGTTCGAGGGTCGCCCGTTACGGTGTGTAGATCGTTGGAAAAAAGTACTTTCTTCCCATCCACCCACTCTCACTCCTATTTCCACCTCTGCCCCTTCTCTATCTTTCTCATTCTTTCTCTCTGTTTCTCACCCTCTTGTTCTCTTTCCCCACACACTTTACTGGTCCAGTCCGCTTGGCAGCTCGAAATCAATGGCTGCAAAAGGAACGCAACGATCAAAAAAGAAAAAGGAAAAGGTACCAACCGAACAACCGGCCGGTCGGTCAGACTCTCTTCTCGCTGTTAACCGTGCATCGAAGTCACCGAGTACGGATCGACGTTCTCGAAAAAGCGTAAGCTCGTGTGTGTGTGTGTGTGTGTGTGTATGTTTTCGAGAGGGTGCTCGTATTCTCGTCTAGACTGGGAAAGATGTGACAACGAAAGAGAAAGAGAGTGAGAGAGAGAGAGAGAGAGAGAGAGAAATAGGAAAAGAACACAGGCGCCACCGTGTACCGGAGAAAAGCGAGACGGCAGTAATTGATGATGCTTTGGCTATCAATGCAGTTGAGATTCTCCAAGCGAACACGTCGAGAGAGCCTTTTTCGACTCTCTCTCTCACCACGCGTTTCGTTTTTGGCTCGCTCGTTTTGCTTTCTTCTTAGACTTAGCTACGAGTGAACTGTGAACGTTCGCGAGTTCTTTCCCGTCACGTTTTAGGATGGGAAGTTATTCGCCTGGTGTGAGATAGATTGAGAGATTTATCGGAATACCTCTATGGTACAGGGATTACAATGACTCTGCAAGTAGTTGTTCTATCTTGTAATCCTCTGTGTGTGTGTGTGTGTGTTTTTGTGTATAGAAGGTGGGTGGGTTTACACCCATTTTTGTTTTCGTTTTCTTCTTACTTTTTATATTATCTTTTATCGATATAGTTTCATCCTAGCTAGAAGCTAGCAATATTTACTTATTTTGTTATTATTATTTATGGTATGATAAATAATTATAAAATTCAATTTTTCTTTTTTTTTCTTTTTTTCACTTGTGTTCCATTGTTCTAATGTAAAAATATCATGTTAATTCTTTATATAAATAAATGAATCCATGATCAATAAATTAACTGGTACATATCTGATATCTGCTTCGTCAAAAGAGTATAAATTTAAATTATTAATTTCGTTAAAAATCATTTTGAATATTTAAAGTGCAGTGTTAGAAATTGGTAATATGGTATTTTATATTGAATTTATGAAATATATAGTACCACATTAGTAAAGAGTAACGATGCATTATCAAATAATTAATATACTTAGCCTATTTAAACCTAAATTTGATTAATACTTTTCTATATATATATATATATATATATATATATATATATATATTTTGTTTTTTGACAGAAACTTTTTGTTACAGGATTTAAACGAGTACTCACTTCTCACTCTCTTTTGTACTTCTACTCAACTTTTGTCCTCCGAGAGGCAACTTCTTTCACTTCTCTTCAAGCTTCACACTGAATACACACACCAGCCTCCTCGAATTTAATCGGCTGCTTGACGAGAAATCTCTCTTTCTCTTTTCTTCTTCTTCTTCTTCTTCTTCTTTTCTTGTTGTTGTTGTTGTTGTTGTTCTTCTTCTTCTTCTTCTTCACCTTAGGAGAACCGTAATTGAAATTCCGTTACGGGTGTCTTAACGAGAAACTTCGAGCAAAGCTCGAAACACGTCCTAGTCTTTTCCTTTTCCCCTTTCTTTCACTTTATCCTCTGCCTTTTCTCACGTTCTTCTATTTTCGAAGTCTCTTTTAGATCCAATGAAGCCGATTTTTAACGACAGCAGTTCGTTAATAGCCCCTACACAGTTTTATACGATTTCAAACAGTAGATACACTTACCTAACTCACAATACAATTTGATTTATACGTTGGCAAAATAAAGAACAAAATTCGCCAAATGAATATATATGAATATTAAACAGTCAGAGGAACCTTTGCTGTACGAGCACACCCATCCCCTACCCTTATTCGCCGTTGATTTAGTGGCGACGTTCAAAAAGCTATTTCATTAATTCCGTCGCGTAACTTTTTTAAGACCTTTCTCATTTACTTTCTCATTTCTTTCTTTTGTTCAACTTACCAAAAAAGAAAAGTATAAAAAAATATATATATGTATATATCAGAAAATCTTGCTATATATATATAGAAGTCTTTCGAAAATGCAACTTTGAAATGAGCTATATATTTTACGATTGCCTTTACTCGATCATCCAATCGTTCTTTCGTTAAACTCGTTTTCTCCAATCCCCTTTTTCTTCTTATATTTTTTCTCTCTCTCTCTCTCTCTCTCTCTGTCTCTCTCTCTCTTTTGCTATCGCTCTATCTTGCTATCTCTTTTACGACGCAAATACAATGCTTATCCTTATTCGAGTTACTTCAAAGTTTCATGAGATAGGATTCGTTCTGCTTTAAAATCTTGTAATATCTCTGTTCGATAAAAGTTCTTCTTTAAGCATTGTCGTAGTACCTCTTGTCGCTAACATTTTTCAGACTATCGAAGAAGGTTAATTTACGTTCGACGAACAGGTGTTTTCTCTATTGTCGATCGAAAAACTTCATCTCTTTTTACCACCCCATTTTATATAACCTTATTTCTTATTCTTATTTTAAGTTTCTTATCAGACGAGAAATGAGACAATAAATGAAATTTAATTATTCATAAAGGGTAAATGAAAAAAGTGATATTTGTTCGTTTTAATGAAAGTATTCGTAAAAATTCATTGTATTCTTTCGTGTTCTCTGGTATTTTGATTTTTTGTACTGTTGAAAAAAAAACAACACATACACTCACACGTATACGAACATACACAAATGTGCAAACCCTCGAGCTCGCAACACCTTATCTTTTTCTCTTTGTATATTTTCTCTTTCCCCTGTTTCCAACCGACCCTATTTTAAAAACCACCACTTTTCTCCTACCTTTTTAATTTTTCTCTCTTTTTTTTCCCCTCCTCCCCACCGAACATACCACCGTACAGTAATTTCGGTTTCTTTCGTGGCACGGCTCGTTTCGGCTGGAAAGCACTTCGCCAGCCCGCAAAACCAAGCATCTTTCGCAGTTAATTCTTTACTCGTTTACTACTTCGACTTTCGCGCTTTCCTTTTTCAATGTAACAAAACAAAAAAAAAGGAAGGATAATAGTAAGAGAAAATACTTACTTATAGAAAGCAATTTGGAGTCTAAGGGAGGATTTCACTGTATACGGATGAGCTAATTCATGAAACTGGTTTTCATCTTTTCTTATTCTTTTTCGTAGGGACGGACGTAGGTAAAGCGCCATTTGTCTCCGGCTTTATTTTCCAACCCTTTCTCTCTCTCTCTCTCTTTCTCTCTCTTGCTTGCCTACTTCATCTTCGCTCGGCTGGCACAGCCAACGGCGAGAGAAAAAAATAGAAAAAGAGAACGCGCGCGCGCGCGCGCGCGGGCGATTATATGGCTCGCTTTTTCTGTCCGTACCAGGCGAGTTAATTTCACTTTTCATCACGAGCATCTTCCTGTCGAGATACAAGCATCGCTCCCGCGCTTTTGTGAACGAACGAACGAACGAATGAACGAACGAAGAGCCGAGTGCAGAGAAAGGTGCCTCCGAGTAAGAGAGAAGTATGCTCTGGGAGTGGGTGACTTGACTGGTGGCTGGAATGAGCCGGTTGACGAGCCGTCTAGGCCACTCTTGGAATGGAGTAACTAACTGCTCCTAATCCGATGCAGATGCTCTTCCACTCGGGCTACTACATTTTGCCTCTTCGCTAAACGCGAAACACTATCTCTCTATTTTCTTCTCCAAAACCTTCTTACCAACTTAATCGTTTAAGATTTTAAACGATAAATTGTTCCAAGAGTGTATATATTATTTTCAATATTGTTCCTACATTCCGTTTGATTGATCAATTTGGTATGATGAACTTATTCAAATAGTTATACTATTATTATTGTTTAACAGTAAATCGATTCGTTGATTGACTGACATTAGATAAGCACATATACGAGACAGTATTTAAAATAATAATTAATTCATTAATTAGACCAAGAAAAAATAATCAAATATTTCTTTCTCCTCTTAAGTAACATTTTTGGTCTTTTTTGTTTTTTTAATTTTAGTTAACACTATTATAATTACACTATATTAATAATATTATATATATATATTAATTACAATATAATAATAATAATAATAACACTATTAATTTTATTATACTTTATGGCAAATTTGGTTCCTTTATTTTCTTTTCAATCAATTAATTAATAATAAAACAAAGACAAAAATTATTTTATTAAGATGTAATAATAATAAATTCATAAAATAGTCCAAGAGAGAGTAATAGAATATTTCTTCTCCCCCCCCCCTACCCCAATATATATAAAAAAAAGGAAAGAAAATGGGATAAAGATAAAATAAATCTCTCTCAGTGATACATCGAGATTCATCTCTCGAGAAGAGAACTCCAATATCGCGATATCGCAGATGGGGGTAGGCAACCCCTTAAAGATAAAGAACAAACTGTTTATACCCTGGAACTCTCGAGTAAGAATACACAGACAAGAGGGAAAGAGAGATAGAGAGAAAGAGAGAGAGAGAGAGAGAGAGAGAGTCGTAAAGGTACTTTGAGTTCTAAGCACCGACTTTGAAAACAAATTCCCATCAAGTCGACACTCGAGTTTGGGCGTTTTGCCTTTGGCTATAAGAATCGACTACTATCTTCGGCCTATTCCTCCCTATTTTCTTCATCCCCTTCTTTTTATATATATCTTTATCATCGAATTGTTCTTTTTCATTACTTAAAAAAAAAAAAAAAAGAAAAAAGAAACAACAACCAGGATAAATTCAAAGAAGTTTTCAAGAAGATATTGTTTATAACCTTTTTGAAAGGATTATTTTTCTTGATCTTTTACTTATTCTTCTCTTCTCTTCTCTTCTCTTCTCTTTGAAATGAAATGAAATGAAAAATAACCCTTGTGGGAGTTATAAAAGGGAAAACAGAAAACACTGGTTAGAAGTTGAGAGGGTAACGTTACGTAATCATGCTACTTAGCCGATGTTTGTACGTAAGAGAGATGAAGGCAGGCGCCAGTCCGAAGGCGCCAAGATTGATGGTAGCTTTATGTGCCTGGATTCGTTCTTTCTCATAGAATTTAACGTTTCTCGCATCTCACGCATCAAGGGAAAAGAAAGTAAGGAATGTTAAGAAAAAAAAAAGAGAAAAAAAGAAAGAAAGGAAGCTAAGGATGGAAGGAAGAATGGAAGAATGGAAGAATGGAAGAAAGAGTATCATCTTTGTCCTTCTTTTCGTGTCGTTATAGAAGCTTCACTGACGAGAATGTTAAAGAAGAAGAAGAAGAAGAAGAAGAAGAAGAAGAAGAAGAAGAAGGGATGGGTAAGGGTGGATGAGAAAGCTTGGAAAAAGTTGGAAAAATCCCCGTAGCGATTTTAGTCGAGAGTTAATCGTCGAAATCTCTCGATAGGAAAGACCCAGCCGAGAGTCGAGCAGTCAGAATCTTAAGAACCTTCCTTTCTTTAGGAGGATTCAGTAGCCCCTTTTGTCGCTCCATCCATTGTTTTCCATCGCCTCACTCTCATCGTTTTCTAACCCCCGACCCACCTCCATTCCACCGCTTTCTCTCTCTCTCTCTCTCTCTCTCTCTCTATCTGTCTATCTATCTATCTTTATCTCTATCTTTCTTTTTCCTTCGTTCTCGTGGAAAGATAGCAAAAAAGCTCTCAAGATTATGGAATTTTTTTCAAAGACAGAACCGTAAGGAAAAGAGAGATAGTGAGTGAGTGAGTGAATGAGTGAGTGAGTGAGTATGCAAGATAATTCAGCTTCTCTAGGACGGAATTTTTGAGACGCCGTTCTCGTTCAAGTAACGTCGATCTCGAAAATGTCTTTCTGTCTTCTTTCCACTTACCGTTCTTTCTATCTTTCTCTTTTCACCCCGGGCTGGGCGCGTTAAAATATGGCCGTCGCTTTCCACGAGAGAAGAATTCGCAAAAATCTCAGTGGAAATCCTTTTCGATGCGTCGTCACGATAATTGATGACATGCAGTATTCTACAACTCTAAAGAAACTAAAGGTTCAACGGAATTTTTTTCGTAGCATCAGGGAAAAGTATATTGTCTTTCATTTTCTTCTTCTTCTTTTTTTGTTGTGTTCTATCTTTGTTTTATTGTTTCCTTTTTCTTTTATTAATATTACTCTTACAGGTTTTCTTTTCTGACCCATCGATTAATTAACTTTGAACTTTTTGTTGAAAAAAAAAATGCGACAAGACTTCCTTCCTTCCTTCCTTTCTTTCTTTCTTTGTTATTTTAATTAAGTAAAAAAAAAAAAAAAAAGAAATTAAAATTAATAATAAAAAAGAATATTAAAAGAGCTTACTTTCTCATTATCGGCTCGACTTGATTCACAGAGTGAAAGAGAGAGAGAGAGAGAGAGAGAGAGAGTAACATTTGCTCCCTCGTGCAGAGAGATGGGACCTTCGAAACAATGTAATAGTAGTACTATGTATGCGAGTAGTCTTACTCGATCGTGTATGTCGGTTGTTTGCTCTTACATCGACGCGGTTGCACGGTCAAACACGAAATCAGGGCTTTGCTTGCTTTACAAATTTAAACCTCTCGAGCGTACGAGTTACCAGAGAGTTTCCCTACGATTCTACGCTGGAAATGCATCGTCATTTTTAAGGAATTATTTAAGATTCATTGATTAACTTATCGTTAATATAATATTTAGTCATATAGGATATATTTAAAAAAAAATTATATTTTATTACGTGTATGTATATGTTAATATATAATATATAAATTAGATAAAAGAATTTTTAAATTAAAACTTGTATTAAAAATTCCTTCATTACTTTTCTTTTTACAGGTTGGAAACATGTTTATTTTACGAAAATATCATAAATTACTTCCCTCATACATATTTTTTGTATATTATTATACATACTCTACTTTCTATAAAATATTTTAATTAAATTAAAATGATAGTGTAGCATGTAATGTATGCAAGCAATGAGAATTTATCCCAACGGAAATATGTTCTCTTGTATGATTATCTAAATATTAGTAATAAGGGACATGTCTATGTGCTTTCAATATTGTTGATAAATCAAAAATAATTGAGACTAAAGTTTTGTGTGCGAATATTTTTGTTTAAAAACGGAACACCAATGGACAAAATATTTTTCATACAAAAAAGAAGAAAAAAAAAACAGAAAAATAAATTCAACTTTGATAAGATCTTTCAAACAAAAATTCCTCCAAAATTGAAAAGCAAAATAGGCTGGTATTTTATGTGCATAGTTTGAAAATTTATTGAACAAAAAAAAAGAAAAAAGAAAAACCCCAATTTTTATTCGAAATATTTAATTGAAAAAACTCATCGTGTAAAAATAAACGTATACAAATATTTATTACATCTTTTTTTCATTGACACGATCAAAGAATGGAAAAAAGTCTTCGACAGATAGGGAAGGGAGGAAAATCAAGTTTTTCCTTACTTTCAACATTTGATCGTCAATATCTTCACAAGATTTTCTTCCCCAAAGAAAAACGAAAGACATGAGAGATGTTGTCGTTCAACGACAACGAAAAGAGAATAGAAAGGGAAAAGAAAAGAAAAGAAAAGAAAAGAAAAGAAAAGACGCCAAGGGTCGAAAGAGAAACTGTGCTTGCTGCTGCTGCTGCTGCTGCTGCTGCTGCTACGAACGGATTGAAGTGAAAAGAAGAAGAAGAAGAAAAAGAAGAAATAGGAAAAAGTCGAGTTCCGCTAGCGATCAATTTTTGTACGCTAGACTGGCTTCTTCCAGTCAAATTGACAGTTATGCCGACCGTCGCGATATTTGAGGGGGTGAGAAAGGAACGAGGAAGAAGAAAGAGGGGTGAAAAGGGGTATCCCAAGCGCAAAACCACAAAACGAATATAGGAAGGGGGGGTTTTGAGAGAGGGGTGGGGGGAGTTACGATCGTATTCGCCCCTCCAATACTTCCCTTGCCCGCTACCCCTTTGCCCTTCCCCCTCTTTCAACTACTCCCCGAACCGTAACAGCTACCTACCCTCCGAGAAATGCACTTCCGGCACGTCCTTCCGGTTAATCTGACAGTTTCGGAATTCGTTCCAAATAGTTGTCGAAGAGTTTCGCGAATCGTGTCCTTCCACCTATTGCACACAACCGCTCGAAGAAGAAGTCTTGTCTCTGTACGAGCATCATCTGTGTATGTATATATGTATGTATGTGTACGTTTTATTCATGGATATACGTAAGTAGTCTGTAGCTGTAGTATTCTTGAGGGAAATAAAGGTTGGTGGAAAAGAAAAGGAAACGAGACTAGACGACATTGAGGAGGTACGCTTACTCAAAATTCCCTTTGGCCCGTTTTGTTATCTTCGTTGTTTTCGTTGTCCCCGTTGTCGAAGGATCGAAAGCAAGAGATATCTGAAAGAGGACTATAGGATCACTCATGTAGAATGATACCTCGAAATAAGGCGTTGATCTCTCTCCTACTCTCTTTAACTTGGTGAATTTATCCGAGTATACATATACATATATGTATACATATTTAATACTTATGTATGTATTATTTTATAATATGATTTTACAATTACGTATGTATTCTATATATATATATATATATATATATATATATATACATAAATTAATTTATTATATATTATGAATTATATATATTATATATACATATATGATAAAACAGAGAAGTGAACGATGAAGAATAAAAAAAGGAAAAAAATTAAACCTGATTAAAAAACGTCAATGTCATTAGCTAATAAAGATTTCTTCTTATCCTCGTATAGCTCGTGAAAATAACAGCTGGAAAAATGCTCTCGTTTATATCGTCATATTTAAAATTTTATTTTGAATCATTTCCTCTTATTTTTGATTTTTTTTTTTTTTTTTTTTTTTTTTTAATACAAAACAACGTAAAATCTTTATCGTCTTTCTGACGTCATATCTCAAGGCAAAACTTACGACGTTAATTCGCGAGAGAAGACGTTGTCCTTTTTAGAAGATAAGAGGAGAAAAGGGGTAAGAGGAAGAATAGGTAGAAGGAAGTTAGAAAGGAAGGAAGCAAGGAAGGAAGGAAGGAAGGAAAGATGAGGTCGAATAATAAGTATTCTAATAAACCCCATGGCGATTAATCTTTTTCTTACATATAATTCGAAGCAGAGGGAAGATGATAACTCGCATTAGCATATACTCGGTTGACTTCATAAAGCGGTTCTATTTATCATCAAGTGTTGGAGAGAAACGATTATATGTGCGGAGGAACGAGATTCATCGCACTATTCGCGATACACACCTTCCCTTCAGTCCCTTTATTTTCTCTTCCTAGCATCCCTTCACTCTATCACCCCTATTCTTCCTTCTTCTACCCCCTCACCGTAATATTTCATACAACGCATATACACTGGTATGTACTTATTTACTTACTTACTTACTTACTTACTTACTCACTCACTTACTTATATTCGAATATATAACCAGACGATCGGGAAATCACGCGAATTTTTTCACTTTTATCGAGAATTTTCTTCAAATGGAATCAGGTCAATATCGTATTATTACGCGATTACGCTCGCATCGCGACAAAACGATTATATTCATATTGAAGTATTTTCTACTTTGGAAAAAAAAGCTTAGGCTCGGCTTGAGTTAAAAGAAGTTGCGCGAAATGAGAGAAAGTTGGAGGGACGAGAGTGGAGAGTTTTAAAATTTCGAGAGTTCGAAAAGCAACGAAACAAAAACAACAACAACAACAACAACAACAAAAGTAAAAGAGTAAAAGAGAAAAAAAAAGGAAATGAAAAGAAAATACCTCAGCATCGCCGATATTATCGACGCCAGCTGGGTTTCTATTGATGTTGATCTCGTTGCACGTAGTGACGTATTAGATGCTTGCATACGCGTATGCACACGCATGCAAATACGCGTTCGCGCGTGTATTTTTTTTTATGCATCTCCGTATTCATCGTTATTTCTCCTTCTCTCTCTCTCTCTCTCTCTCTATTTTTTTTCTTTTTTTTTTTCGTTCGTTTGTACCTACGTACGCTTTGAAACGATCTCGTTGAATGTACGTCAAAGATAAAAATCGTCGAGAAGAGGAGTAAGTTTGCGCTCTCTTGTGAGAACGAATCGAGTACGATTAGAATCCCAGTCGTACGATTATGTGATGAAAAACAATTAACACGTTCAATTTTTCGAATCGAATCGTCAGTTCGTTTCATGATAAAATTATTAATTATTTTCCCATTTTTCAGTTGAATATGATTTCCTTCGGTTCTTTTTCCTTCTCTCTCTCTCTCACTCTCTCTCTCTTTTTCTTTTTCTTTTTTTTCTTTTTATTATTTCTCTTTTATTATTCGTACTTCGTATTTTTCATCGTTTAATGAGTTTTTATAATTGTTATACACTTGCATATTAATTATAGTAAAATGTTTTCTATTGATATTGCATTCGCAGATATATATATATAGAACGACACAATACATTTTTATAAATGTAATGTTTCATTGAAACTTTAAACGGTTTCCTATCAACATGAACATAGTATTTTTCTGTTTGAAAGAGACAAACACACGTATGTGTGGGTGTGTTGTCAAATGAGTTTAACATTAAATATGGATTGGATATCGATTTTATCGGATAATTAGTCAATTTATGTTAGATTCCACTTAAAAATACCCTCTACTAAAAATATATATCCCATTTGAGAACATTTATAAGATTCTATGAATTATTGATTAGGTGAGAAAAAGAGAGAGAGAGAGAGAAAGAAAAATAGAGAGAGAACAGAAAGAGAAAGAGATTTTCGGCGAATTGTTCGTTTATTTTCTACCACGTGTTACGATATAAAGGTACAAGTATCCAGGTATATCATCGTTATACCCGTTAGATTCCAAATGGAAATGGATAAAGGAAATTTTTGGGAAAGCTTAACGAACGAGATAAAACCAATTGGCGAATACGCATTCAGGCGAATTAACATAAAATATTGCTTTGATAAAGGCAAATCGGTAGTCCTTTTGACAGTGAGAATAGAGAGGCAAATGTATTGTAGGAAAAATTTATATATATATATATGTATATAATATATATACGTTTACAGTTTGGTATATATGTGTATAAATATGTACATGCGTATGTGAACGTATTCATGTGTATATATAGGAGCATTGAAAACGGGTGCGAAACAAAGCACGCGGAGAAATTTCGAAATTTTGCTAGAAAGCCACGGAGAGCTCGAGTGCGACTCGGTGCAACCCGGCGGTCTCTTTTGTGATAAATAGTTATCACCATGCATAGCTAATTTCACAGTGTCGGCGAAACGGCACATAAATATCAGTTCCATTAACGTCCCGTTTTTAATTGGGCGCTATTAGCGGCTCCACTTGTTTCGTCGTATCGTAGAGAGGCTTGCAGCATAATGGTCTACGTTTGTGTTCGTTTCCGAATGAAACGGAAATAAAAGAAAAAGAAAGAACACGAGTTAGAAAGAGAGAGAGAGAGAGAGAGAGATGAGAGAAAAAATGACCAACTTTTTAAAATTTCCTTATTTTCTTATAAATCCATGTATAAACCAGTAGCATTTCCAGACGGATGTTCTTTATTTGTTTAATCCTTTAAACGTTACGAGCGGACATACATTTGCCCATTTGTATCTTACGATTAGTATATTTCTCCTACTGTAATCCAAACTAACTCGGGGTACACGTACGTTGGTACGTTTTGAATTTCACTCCAAATCGTCATTACTTTATAATATACAGTTATATAATTATAAAAAAAAAAAGATAAATTAGATAGAAGAAGAAAGAAAGAAATGAAATTCGTAATTTGATCTTACATGAAAATATGCGAATATTTTAGAGAGAAAAAAAAAAGAAACATTCATTGCAATATAACTACCGAGAAAAACTAGTCGCTCAAAAAGGTTAATCCTTACTAGTCGGAATTAGATGAAAGCGGATATTCTATAGAGGAATACACACACATAGAGACATACACAGTCACGTATGCATGGCGCTTATCTACTTCACGTCTACGTATATTTCATTTTGTTCGTGTTGGCCTTGTCGCGAACTAGTCGAGTTGATCGAGAACGATCAGGATTTTTTTTTTTTTTTCCACCTGATCCGGTCGCTAGAGTGTGATATGCGAAGAAGAAAATAAAGGAAAAGAAAATAGATAAATAAAAAGAAGAAAAAGGAAAAATCAATAATAAATAAATATAAAAAAATAAATAATACGTCTCTCATTACGTGGAACTTCTCAAAGTAAAGGATGCAACAGTCATATCAGAAAGTAACTTGAAGGAAAAAAAAAGAAAAAGAAAGAAAAGCAAGGGAAAAGCAAAAGCAAAAGCAAAAGTAAAAGTAAAAGCAAAAGCAAAAGATAATAAAACAAAATAAAAAAAAAATAAAAAAAGACTAAGAGAGAAGGATCTTTTCTATCACGAAGAAAGCGCAGATGCGAATGACTAAGGTAAAGGAATCGTAATTTATTTATACTGGCGCCGACTACCGGTTCTTCTGGCAAGAATAATTCAATTTAGCCCGAAGGGGATCGTGATCGACGCCACGGCACTATGTCGTTTTGCGATCCGATCGGATAAATATACGCTCTCGCTTCAAGTATTTTCCGATGGTCAACCGCCACCACCGTCGAATTACATATTGCGTGCGCTCGCATCACCGACCTCTTCGTAATTGACGAGTGATGCGACGTGATTCGATTACAAGCTTCCTCTTCTATGGCACCTCTTTCTCTACATCATCCTCCTCCTTCTCCTCCTCAACCTCCTTCTCCTCCTCAACCTCCTTCTGCTCCTCTTCTTCATCATCATCATCCTCATCCTTATTCTCTTTCTCGTCGTAGTCGTCTCAGTCGTAGTATTCTCAATTGGAGAAATTAGAAAATCTTTCCACGATGAAGAACAGGGAACAAGAAGAGGAAAAGATAAAGAGAATATTTCGAATTTCCTCTCTCTTTCTTTCTCATTTTTCCTCTCTTTATACCTTTCTTTTTCTTATTCTGCTTGTATTCTATATTCTATATTATATTATTATAAATGATCATCTATTTCATACACATTGCTTTTACATATAAAATATCATTCATTTACTTTTTCCCATTTTTTTTTTCATTAATTTTTTTCTCTTTCTGTTTCCATATATTGTTAATTAATTCTATTTCTCTCTCTCTCTCTCTCTCTTTCTTTCTTGCTTTTTCTTTCTCTTCGTTGTTCTCTTTTTTTCCCTCTTATGTGCTTTACTTCCTCTACTTTTGCTTTTCTCTCTAATCTTTTCTCTCTTTAGAATAAAGCATTAAAAAATTTTGGTAAAGTATATTGGTATCCTTTAAGCGACAGCGCTAAGTATTAGTACCAGTGTGCATTGGGATTAATGTTAGTTAAGATCGCAAAGTAGACTTTAGGATTAATGTTAAAGTCTACAGGTTTCCATCGTGCTAAGCTTTATGAAAACTGTACGAATATGCAAATCCTCTTGATATATTCATGACGGTTCAACGAGGAAATTCTTCGACCACTGATTATTTTATCTCGTGATATATCGAAGTGATGTAAGTTATTTTCTTTTGTCTTATTTTTTTTTTCTTCTACTTATTTCTCGTGTATCAAAGTTTCTGGTAATTCGTCTAATTGCGAAAAATTTGATATCCTTAACGTTAATTATTTTCGATTAAATATATATATATATATGTTTGAGTTGTTACGAATTTATTAAAAATGTTTACATAAGAAGAAATTTCCGTGAGAAGGATAAAAAGATCAAGAAAAGTGCATTGTGTTTTTAGAAGGAAATCTTGCCGCTGGCTTTAAGAGAGAAAAAAAGATAGAAAGAAAGAAAGTGAAAGAGAGTGAGAGAGAGAGAGAGAGAGAGAACGAAAGAAAGGGGGGAAAGGTGAGGGATATAAAAGAAGCAAAAAAAAAAAAGAGAAAAATCATGAAAATGCTCGTAAAAAGTGTTAGCCGTGGGGTGTATATAACTGACCTCTTCCAACGTAGCGATGCAAACACAGACGAACATGTGCGAGAATGAAAGAAAAATAGAGAATGAGAGAGATAAAGAAAGAAATAAAGGAAGAAAGTGCAAGAGAGAGAAAGAGAGAATGAGAGAAAATTTCAGCGTAGCGTCGGAAAAGACGCAACAAGATTAAAAAACGTAAGCTAACGCGCGTTACATCAGCACCATGCCATCATCGCGAGAAAAAGCAAGAGTGTACCTGTACGAGAAAGAAGCAAAGAGAAAAAGAGATAGCTAGACACAGAGAAAGAGAGAAAGAGAGAGAAAAAAAAGCAAGGGAAAAAAGTGAAAGAGGTTGGCTAACGTGAAACAGAAAATAGAGAAAGAAAGAGAAGGAGAGCATGAGAAAGAGAGAGAGAGAGAGAGAGAGAGAACAGACAGAGAGAGAGAGATAGAAAAAGATAGTAAAGGATGGCAAGGGATGGTAATAAACGAGGTAGGGATTATTCTGGTTCATTTTTGCTTCAGCTTCCGCAGTCGCAAAAATCACGTGTTAAGCAATACACGCGGCATCGACCAGGGACGTAATATGCGCGCGCAATTCACCCTTTCTCTATATATCTATCCGTCTATTTCTCTTTTTCGCTCTCTCTCTCTCTCTCTCTCTCTCTCTCTCTCTCTCTCTCTCTCTCTGATATACCCACAGAGCCGTGTTTCGTCCGTTTCAACGGAGAAAGCGCAAGTTTCGCGTTGTTTCCAGGCGACGACGGACGGGAGAGAAAATTATCTCGCATGCGAGTTTGGAATGCAACGCTCTTCGTTCTTCCCCTTTCAACCCCTCGACTCCAAAACGCAGCCCGACAAACCACGAAATTCGTACCTCTCGTTCCTCCTATTCCTCCTCCTCCTCCTCCTCCTCCTCCTCCTTCTCCTCCTCCTTCTCCTACTCATTTTACTCTCGTATCTCCTCCTACGATATATGATAAAATGAGTATGTGTGTAAGAGTGAGAGACGGATATAAACTCACTCGACGAAACTAGAGAAGAGAGGACGAAACGTAGCTACCGTAATTACCAGCAGGGAATGATTGATTAACTCCAACGATTTTCGAACGAAGTGAACTCTTCCAATTCGAATTGGTTCTCCTTTGAGAATGGCCCCTGGCTATCGCTAATAATAAATTTGATTTATTTTATGAATTATGCGAGAACCATCGAATAGGTGGATCCCCCGTAATTTTCATTAACCAGTTTGATTCATGGCCACGGGACACATCATGCTTTATTCGTGGGTGGGGCGTGCAAACATTCACCTCCTTGATCTCTTTTTCAAAGAATATCCTATGAATAATCCCATTATGGGTTCCACTTACTCGAACAAATTATTCTTCTTCGAAACGAAGAAGCTAACGACGTCCATTTTTGCAACCCATTATGGCATACGTTTTGTAAACATGACGTTGATTAAGATACTCATTTTTACATGCTTTTTTTTTTTTTGATTATTTGTTTGTTTGTATTTGTTATATTATATAATTGGATATTCGTATAAAAGACTTTATATTATTTTGAAGATAAATTCATGAGTTTAATATACAAGAATATTTAATTAAAATTTGTCTTTTTTAAAATCAGCATACTTCGAACTTGCTATAATTATTTCGAACTCGTATTGTAATCTAAATGAGTTTTTCGTAGCAAGGTCAACATTGAACTCATCAGAATAGTTTCCCTGTTAAAATCACTTGCAACGATTTGCATATTCGTTCCATGAGTACCATGCATATACATGTCGAGTTTGATTTATATGTACAGCCTCGTAACTTACAACTATTTTAATTACGAGAAAAATCTATCGAGACTCACGTAAATACCTACACGTGTTGCGATTTAACTGATTGATACAAGATAACTCTCTCTCTCTCTCTCTCTCTCTCTCTCTTTCGTACGTTGAACAACATCAGCGATAAATGCGAGATATAAATTTCGCGGCTCGATCTAAAGCACCAAAGGGAAAAAGTTTCAAAGTGGTGCTGTAAAAAAAAAAAGAAAAAAAAAGAAGAAAGTTTACGACTTCATAGTAATCGACGACGAATGCATAAGAGCATGCAAAGTATGTAGGTATATATATCTATACGTATGTAGTAACGTATAAACGGAAACTATAATAAAAAGGATAAGAATGATCGAACGAGCTTACGTATATTATAAAGTGAAGAAGGTAACCACGGTGTGGTAAAAAGCAACGAGCATAACTCCTCGATCTTCCGACTATGGCATATTTTTGTAAGGACCTGAAAAGCCTTCCGAAAAATGGATCTAATAAAATGTCTAATTTGACAAGGAAAGGAAGGATCTACGAGTTACGATAGATCAACGAGCTTGATATCGTAGATCACATATATAGAATAAAATATATATATATTTAGTTGTTTATATTGTAGAGAAAATTCGAAGAAACTAAAATATCTAATCGAGTGCATAGGTATTCGTTTGAAATAATCCCAATAATCTCTCTAATTTCTTCAGACTTGGTGGGAAATTAGTTAGTTAACTCGTCAAATTCATTCATCGAAGAAATTCTATACCGTCGACTTTGTCTAAAGTTCAGAAATAGTAGTGAGTGATCGAACAATAGCAAACGTTCAGTAGCTGCTAACCCGAGCGGAAACATTTCAGGAATACCGCGAATAAACCAATCGAAGCATCATCGCATCCAGCGTGGAATATGACGCAGGGTTGATCCGCCGACTAGTTTAAACGTTGCAATAACGATGCCGAGATCAATGCAGTACGCGTGATAGCGAGAAAGAGTCAGAGAATTAGATACAATGAAAAAGAGAGAGAGAGAGAGAGAGAGAGAGACTACCCGCGGGTAATAAATGTTGTTTCATTAGGCTGTTAACGACGAACTCAATAGCCACGCTACTACGTATTTAACGACGTTACCAACCAAATAAGCCAGGTTCTGCACCATTGCTCGTAATTACTCGCTTCTACGATAAATTTTTCACTCTAAAATTGTTCGTTGCTTTCACGTTGATTGCACGTTTTCTCATTCTCTCTCTCTCTCTCTCTCTCTCTTTTTCTTTGTCTCTCAACACAGTTTTACGAATGTTATTTCATGTTTTTTCCGTTTTCTTAAAAAAAAAAAAAAAGTACAACACAAAAAAATAAAAAGTCGAGCGCTTAAACCACGTGTACTTATGCAACATCCATGATTGTTCCTCGTAATTTTTCCTAAATCTACAGCGAAATAACTATTTTTTTTTATATATACTATCATTTTTTAAATATACCTCTAAATATATATATATATATATATATATATATATATATATATATGAATATATTTGCATATACACGTGCACACAATTAATACAAAAGTACGCGGAATGAAATTATAGGGGGAAAAAAAAATAAATGTCGAGGGTAACCTCGCCTAGAGAGTTGGGTATATAATACAGGTCAATTTGAAAATACAAAATCATAATCTCGCGATGAAGTACAACTTTCGTGCTATGGTTTACGTGGAGTATTTCTATTCGTTTTTTTTTTCTTTTCTTTTCTTTTCTTTCTTTCTTCCTTTCTCAGTTTTCATTTTTTTCTTTTTCCACCCACTTTCTCTTCTACCTTTTTTTCCCTGCTTTTCTTTTCGCATAAAGACCAGTAATAGTAGTAGTAGTAGTAGTAGTAGTAGTAGTAGTAGTATCTAGCACGTGCCATTACGCGAATGAAACGTACGTACGAGATAACCTTACCGATTTCTGACACATAACGTCAAATGTTATAACAGGTAAAGAATTTTAATCTAAAAATAAAATAAAAAAAGATAAAGAATAGAATAAAGAAAATTTCATAATAACTTTAGACTGAAGAATGACAAAGATAAATAAAGATATGAAAGATAAACCAAAAGTGAAAAGTTTTCAAATGGATAAAAATAAAAAAACCTTCTTCTAATAACAAGAGGAACGATAAATCATATTTCTAGTAGTTTTCATCGAAAGATTCGAGTAACTTTAAACACACGCACACACAATGCGGACACAAACAGAAACACACACACATGCATACATACATATAAATGTGTAAATACATATATCGACGTAAATGCAATTGTGTCCGTACGTATGTGCATATATACGACGTGTCTCTCTGCAATGGTTGAATGTTGCAAGACTGAAATTGCTCGTACCTTTCAAGAATAATCGTAAAGTTGGCGTAGCGGAGAAACTCTACGCGTCATAACGTTTATGCTCGAGCCTCGTTTCGGATTAATTAGGATATTTCTCGCATAGTAAGGACCTCGAGAATAATTATACCTAGTGTATATGATACTCTTGTATATATCTATATACCCGTGAAACATGCATATATATATATATGATATTACGAATGTGAAACGTAAGTACTTACTTACTGACGTTATACTATATACGTATTTAGGTATTATGAATATACATATATCCATATTTTTGAACGTGTATTTACACATACCTGCATACAATTGTATACGAATGTGTCTTATACAAACTATAAAGAGGCACCACATTCGCATTCCGATGCATTGTATTTAATGTAAAAAGTTTCTCAATTTAGTTTCTAGTCAGTGCCGTCGCGCGGTGGTAGAGAATTTCAGAAGCCGAATACGAACGGGAGAAACTGGAAACTGCTGAAGGAAGAGGAGAAGGAGTTAAAAGAGGAGGGGGGAAAAGTAGGGGATAGAATAGTACAGTTTCCTACGCACATACAAACCACACACAAACATAGACATACACATATATATATATATATATATAAGTATATATTGAGTGGCTCAAAACGAGGGTTTCTGCGAATAACAAGAGAAGCAAGACCATCATTATTTCTCCTCGCAAAACTAGAACAACCGAATAAGAGAGAAAGAAAGAGAGAGAGAGAGAGAAGGAGGGAGAAACGAAGGGGTACAAAAGTAGCCGGTTATATTCCCTCGCAGTTAGTTCTGAAACAACCGTTAATGGAATCCCATGGAATTTTGCGGTGTCGCGCGTTAATCCCCTTTTCCTCACCTAAATCGTACCTTTTAGGAGTGCACTAATGACCATTAATTATTACCTACTAACAACGCATTAGCTAGCTTCTCTCCTTTCCCTATTATTCTTTTCCCTTCTCAAATTCTCAGATACCTTTTTCTTCATCTTTTCCTTCTTTATATTCTTCCTATTTTTATTTTCCATTAATTGTTACCTACTAATAACGCATTAAGTCATCTTATCTTCTTTCTGTTATTATTTTCTTTTTCTTTCTCAAATTCGGATACCTTTTCATCATCTTTTCCTTACTTCCCATTCTTACCATTCATATTTTCCTTATTTTCTTCCTATTTCATATATTCCATACCATACACGTACGAGTGCAATCTTATTTTACGAATACTCTTTATTCCCTCTTCCAGAAAACTTATGATAATTTACCGTTATTTCATAGTTTTATATGTATACGTAGTCATGATTTTTCTGTCGATCAAGATGGCAAACGTGGAAAAAGATGAAAAAAAAAAAAAAAGGATAAGAAAATAGAAGAAAAGGGTAGGAAAGCCATCAGAAGGGAATCTTTTGAAAAATGTCTAAAAGCACGGGAGAAGCGAGAGAAGAGAAGAGTAGAGAAGAGTAAAGTAGATGATGCGGGGTGAGGGGGTTGTTGGACACGGTAGAGAAGTAAAGAGGGAGGGTAAGGAGGAGGAGGAGGAGGAGGAGCTCTCAACCGTTTCCAATCGCATCGGATATCTTCCCTCGACCTGAATAAGAAAATCGCATCGATCTCTCGAAGGAGCTCGAAGGCACGGACTCCAACGGAATAGTATTAGTAATGGTGATGGTATAGCGGTTGGATCTGTGGGGGTAGGGTGGTAGGTAGTCCACTTAATTCGAGTTCGAACCACGCTATCGCCTATCTTCCTAAAGGTGAGACCACGAATTTACATCGGATTATCGTATCGGACCACCATCCAACGAATTATTTTCTTTTCCATCACAAAAGAAGAAAAAGAAAAACCAACCCCCGAGATTAATCGTAGAATCGTGCATTGTTATTTAAACAAAATGAGAACTTTTCGTTTTATTGCAAACTTTTTTTTTTTAAGAAGAAGAAGAAGAAGAAGAAACGTAAAAGAGAGAAAGAGAGAGAGAGATATAAAAAAAAAGTTGGTAATAACCTAGGAATTATAGTGAGTCGTTTACATCGACGGCTTTTCCGAGACATCCGTGTGCGCTTTTCTCTATCTCTCTTTGTTTTTCTTTCGTTCTGCAAGCTTTTCCTTGTACTCGCTAACGGAACCAGGATTTCCATCGCATGTTGTAGCTCGGGGAGAACGTGGCGCGCGAAAAACGACGGCATTTAATGGCAGAAAGCGACGACACCGGCTGCCCTCGAGTAGCTTGAAAGAAGAGAGAAAAAGAGAACGAGAGTGAGAGAGAGAGAGAGAGAGAGAGAGAAAGAGAAAAAGAGAGAGATAGTTGTTAGAGAAAAAGCGGGGTTCGAGGTAAAAGTGGGTGGGGAAGCGGGGCAAGTGGGAGCTATATGACCAGAACAGAACTTCTATATCGTGTATACGAAAGCATTTCACCGCGCGAAAACTGCAGACCTTTGGCAAAGCGAATCGTTGCCTGTGTACCGTTGAGCTTTACCCAGAACAAGGGCTCGTCCCTCGTTACGAGTCGAGTACTACACATCCCTTGCCATTTTTCCTCCCACTCTTCTATCCTACTATTTTTTCTTCCTCATTCTCTTTCTTTCTCTACCTATCTATCTATCTATCTATCTATCTATCTACCTATCTGGATAGATTTCTCTCTCACACATAGACACGTATATTCGTTTTCGATTGGTAGATACCTTTTTCAAACGGTGAAAGCTTTTTTTTTTTTTAACGAATCCTCATCCAGGGAGAAACGATACTGCCGAAAACTCAACCGAGAATACCTTTCGATGATCCGTTTGTTTGACAAAAGAATCGATCCCTATTCTTATCGTTAATTTTTCTAATTAAACGTAAAGGATAATTCTTTAGCATTAGATCCTCATTTTACGGATAACAAACAAAATTAATATGCATATTTATATACATACGTGTATATATGTATATATATAAACAAGAAGTTTAGAGGGTCCTTTTCTTTTGATATTTTATTACTCCCTCTAGGACGATCCAAAGTTTGACTTTCTCACAACTTATTTTCCATAGTTATATTCTACTCTTGCATAAATCAGATGACTTATTCGTCGGACGACGCGACGACATTACGAGTTTAACTCAGCGCGAAGCGTAATTTCGAATAAAAAAAGAAATGAAATCTTGTCGACGAGAAAAGAAATGAAAAAAAGGAGATGAGAGAGAGAGAGAGAGAGAGAGAACGAGTATGGTCGGGGGAGGGGGAGGGAAGTTTGCTTTTGGATAACCTTCGGAATCATCGAAATCACAGGACTTCGTCGAGAGAACGTTCAATGATGATCATTATCGCAATCATTGGTTCTGATTATGGCATACACACTATAATAGAGAAATGTAAGTACTCGTTGTGAAAGACGAGGTGAAAGGAAGAAAGAAAAAAGCAAAACGCAGGTTTCCGTAGGGTGCCATTAAGGTTTCAGGCCTGAGTGAAAATGATCGTCGGTGCTCACCCTCTTTCCCTCCCTCTCTCCCTTCCTCTTTCTCTCTCTCTCTCTCTCTCTCTTTGGTCGGCGTAGCTGCCGTCATGGTATAAATTATACCTTCGATTTTCGTAGCAGCCTGCGCAATTCACGGGACCAGAGGACGGCGATAAATTTCCTACCGTTTGGAGACTCACGTTTGGAACACGAGAAAGAGAAAGAGAAAGGGAGAGAGAGAGAGAGGAAGAGAAATACATATATATATATATATATATATATAGAAAGAGAGAGAGAGAAGTTTTTCGACGGTGTTCGCATAGGTTTCACCATGTAATCGGGGAAGTTCTAAAAGCTGGAGACGACCGGTTTGTTCCTCTTTCTTTTTCCTTTTTTTCTTCTTCTTCTTTTATTGTCAATGACCACAAAAGTTAGGAAAATGAAAGAGATCGTGTCAGGATTATATGTGTGTAGGTTTACCTACACGTATGTTCCGGTATATTATACAATTTTTTTTGTTTTTTGTTTAAACTCACTTTTTGTTTCT
Source organism: Polistes dominula (assembly GCF_049000335.1). Taxonomy (NCBI): domain Eukaryota; kingdom Metazoa; phylum Arthropoda; class Insecta; order Hymenoptera; family Vespidae; genus Polistes; species Polistes dominula. The sequence goes on along the minus strand of NW_028300998.1, from coordinate 2,611,561 downwards.
CGAGTTTCTTCGACATTTTTATTAATTGCTAATAACGAAACAATATATATATATATATATATATATATATATATATTTTTTTTTTCTTACACTTAAAATTATACAAAGTTTTGATTAAACGTATTCATTGTTTTATTTCTTTTAAATATTTCTCGTAACTCTTTGTCTTTTTCTCTTTCTTTCTTTCTTTTTTTCTTTCTTTCTATTTTATTCTGGCAATCACACGTATTTTAAATTAAATATGAAAATATACAAAGCTGTAATGTAGATTAACGCGATATTTCCCTACAGATATATGTTATTTCGTAAAAGGTTAAAGTTTTTACTGACTGATGGATGATCTCTCGACAGATGATTTTTTTGAAAAAAAAAAAAAAAAAAAAAAGAGAAAAAAACAGAAAATAACAGAAAAAAAAGAAATAAAAAATAAATGAAGAATAATCTAACTGTATATATAAAACTTTGTGCTTTTTGTTCGTGTTATATTTTTTATCGGATTCGTGTGAAAACTCTGATAAGTCTAGTTTTCATTGGAATTCGACTGGCTATCGTTTTCCCACGAGAAAAAGATTAAGGTATTTAAGCTCACTCGATAGTGCAAACGAAATGACGAGAAAAATAGTTTTACGTTAAACGTGGAAAAAAAATTTACTTGGTGTTAGTGTCCAGTAATGATGGTTGTAGTAGTGGTAGTGGTGGTTACAGTAGTAGCGATAGTGGTAGTAGTCCAAGAGATTCGTGGATTTGCTATACCCTACTTTTTTTTTTTGTCTTTCTTTCTCTTTCTCTTTGTCTTTCTCTTTCTCGTTCCTCTATCTTTCTCTCTTTTTCCAACACTTCTCTCTCACTTGATCGCATTTGTTGCACACGTTGCACACGTTCGGACTTTCGTGCTCGAACAAATAACGTCGAACGCTGCTCCGATTTTCATCACATTGGGGGATAGATATCATATTTTTATTAAACGTCCGAAATGCCGACGTCAACTTCTATTTCTCTCTTTCTATCTATATTTCTCTCTCTCTCTCTCTCTCTCTCTCTCTTTCTTTCTTTTTCTCTCTCCCCGTCTGTTACCAAATGACGCAGTAACGTTTGGGAGAAAAGCTCTTCTACTCTTGCTGTGCCGTCCTGAATACCTTATATATCTTCGACTATATATATGTATATATACATATATATATATCTATAGTTGAGAAAATTCGAAGATTCTCAAGCTTTTTTCGTTATGATCAGTAATTTCAATTGTTCGAATTATAAGTAAATTTTAATTTCAAAAAAAAAAAAAAAACTTTTCGTAATCGAAACAAAAAACGGGAATGATAGAGAGAAAGAGAAAAAAAGAGTGGCTTAGATATAATAAAAAATTGAATACTATTGTAAAAATGTAAAATAACGTGAACGAAAAATGAATTTAAATGTATAGGTCTTGTAGTATAACGTAATCCTACACGGGATTGCTTGGATGGACGATTTCCTGAATAAGTTTTATAAATTTTGTTATTTCATGATACCATCTGCACATATTACATTTCGCTAGCGTATATAGCTAGAACGGAAAATGTTTCAATGAACAATTGTTAGGAATATACATATGTAACGATTTAACATTTTAAAATAATTAAAGGTAAAATAAAATACAATTAACAGTAAAAGTTAGATTTTCAGAATGGCAACGCCTTTAATATTTTTCCGATATACAAAAGTATTTTATTAATTGATTTATATTATTTACTTGTATTATTGAATTTTATCAATGATGACTGTAGAATATTTTATTTATTTTGTATAGAAAAATTTGGAAAAAATTCATTTTTCTAATATTCAAGTATTTTACACTTATATTAAAGTGTAATAAAAATATAATTATAAATGCAATATTATAATTTGTATTTTTTTATATTTTAACCAAACATGAGATAATAATATGTAAGTGTATTCTGATAATTGCAACACTCCCATAATTTCAAGTCACAGGCTATTAATATATATATATATATATATATATAACAATAATTCGAGTTCGTGACAACGTCAAATTTTATTTGAGGTTTAGATAAATGACGAAGATTTCGAGAGAAAGCTAAACGTTGAATATTCCTCAGTTTCTCATTGTTTTGCATTATAACGCACGTACACTTGCCAATGCACAACTTGGAATCATTCGTTTCCAATTTGAACCACGTTGAATGGAATTTCACGTTGTCCGTTGATTTTCCCTTGTACTACGCGTACGAGTTTCAATGCTTCAAATTAATACGCTACGCGTTCGCATCTATGAAGCATTGCCTTTGAAAAGCCAATTTCAAGTTCCATCAGATCGACCAAGTGACGAGATCTAACCTGAATTATAGCTAATTATTTATTTTTTCTTCAATATTTCTACTAATAGCGAAGTTTTGTCAAAATATATCTTGCATTTAATCAGGAAACAGAATTATACTTAAAATGCATATAAAAAGATATTTATTATACATTTTCATTAATTATTCTATGAAACAAAATATGTTCTCCTTGTAATGTGTTATGAGCATTGAGTAATTAAACAAATTAACAATGAGTAAATAAGTAAATGAGTAAAATGCTACAACTAAAGAATGAAGTTACATTTTTAAAATATGAACAAAATAAGCCTATAACAGAATTATCATTTCGTAATTTTAATAGGTACATAAAACATAAGAGTTGTGTTCAATGAATTATCAATTATTTACAAAATGAAAATAACATAATGACGAGATTCACGGGATGTTTAATTAATTTTTTTTTTTTTTGTCATTTTGAAGATTAATAAGTTTATATAACATTATATTAATTAACTCAAAAAAAAAAAAACGAGTTATTTGAACTGACGTTAATATTGATTTATTTATTACAACATTTAATTCAAATGATTAAGGAGATAACGTTGCAATTAATTACCGAACAGAATGCCAATGTGAATATTTTCATATCTATTCATATTAAAGATTTTTCCAATGACGTAACTAAAATGGATGATTACGATTTCGTTCTTTTCATTTAAATCCCTCTTTTCATAATATCTCCCCGTAAACATTTGCATAACTATATTTAAATATATACCAAAGCATCGTTTTTTCTTTTTTTCACAGGGTTTCAATTAATTACGTTATCTCGATTACTCGTTATCTCATCTAATAATGAAGTATATAATATTATATTTAGTTACTCAAATTAACGAAACTCAATCATTTCTCATTCTTATTAAATCTATTTCTCTTTTTATTCAAGTAAACGAGCTTATCGAAGGGAACACATCGTAATATAATGAACTCGTGAAAATAAGCGGTGCTCGGTCGAGATTAACGGATTTAAATGGGCGAAACTCAATTTTCGGTAGTAGCCTTTGGCCTCAGTGGATGTTCTGGTCCCTTCCCCCTTCCCCTTTCTCCACCCCCCGTGTACTCCCTGCTCCGTACTCCCCTCATCCAATGGCAGGAATTTCATTTGGTCACATAGGAGTAATTAAAAGGCGAAATAACTGGGCACATTAAACTGATAACGACGCGAGAATTGTAACGAATCTGTATAAGCGGTTTTGCCGGTGTAATCGCGATGAGGGGGGAACGGCCCACTGACAATTGTCTCATACTTTTTCATCCATATTAAAACGATGCCTGTCTAACGCAGTAACGCAGAGTTTATAAATTCTAACATCAGCACAGAAAAAGAGAAAGAAAAATAGAGTAACAAGTTGAAGTTAAATATCTATTTTGTTATTTAATTATAGAATAACGTCTCAAGAGAATATTCCACTTTCTTTCATTTCATACATTCATTCAATCTTATTTCTTTCTTCTTCTTCTTCTTCTTCTTCTTCTTCTTCTTCTTCTTCTACTTTCATTAATACTTGCTGATGCTTTCAAAAGTAAAAAGAGAACGAGATCAAAATCGGTCTTTCGAAAGTTTATTATATCGTATTTACTTCGTTAAGAAAAGGGAGTCTCGGACTAACGTGAAAAGGGATCGCACAGGATTCGTCGAAAACTCGCGAGGAAATTAATCCAATCGAGGACTATGATCCCAAAGGAAGGAAGGAAGGAAGGAAGGAAGGAAGGAAGGAAGCGTACGCTAGATCTTGTCGAGCTCGTCAAACTTTCGATAGTTTTCCGAAGGGCCGTGGAATCGTTCTAGTTCATCGTTATAGTCGTAGTAGTCGTTTTAGTCGTTCAAGTCGTCCTACTCGTAGTCGTCGACGTTTGTAATCGTCGGTAATCTCGAGTTGAGTCGAAGAGAAAATAGAAAACCTTGTGCAAAAGAAAGAGAGAGAGAGAGAGAGAGAGAGAGAGAAAGAGAAGTTGACTCTACCGAGATGTTTCAAGCTGTTCTTTTTCATTGATTTTCTCTTTCACTTTATTAATCTCTTTCTGTCTTTTTCTCTCTTTATTTATCTTTATCTTTCTTTCTTTTGCTCTCTTTCTCTCTCTCTCTCTCTCTTTCTAAATATCACAAGAAATTTTCATATTAACCGAAAGGATCACATCTACTAATTCTACAACTAACAAGAAAACTAACACGTTGAACAAAGTAGAATAATGTGATAAAGCATTGGATTAAATATTTAACACGTTCGCACTTTTAATTTTGAAATAAATTATTCGCGCGAAAAGTAATTTTCTTTGGTTTTTCCGGGGATTTCGATCTAAACTTCGTTTTTACGAAGAATTAGATTATTATATTTTTTAATTAATTTTTCTTTAAAAAAGTGATTAAATAATTGTAGAAATTTTGATAGTTTTACATACTATAATTAAATGTTTCCCAAATTTGGAAAATGTTTTTTCTTATTATCTAATGACTACGAAACGTAAATGTATTTTTATAATAATTTTCGAATTATGTATACGATTATTTCAAAAAAAAAAAAAAATCTTATTCTGTTTGTTTCATGAGTGTCAAAATATGGAGATAATTATAAACGACCATATTATTTCTTTTATTCCTTTACAACCCCTACAGCAATATGTTTTGTCAGACCACAATATACACCTTACTTTACGGGTTCACACAGTCTAAGATATATATATATATATATATATATATATATATATATATATATATATATATATTATTTGTTCTTTCTTTATTCCTTTTGATGTGAAACAGCTAACCTGCGAATGTCTCTGTGTGTGTGTGTGTGTGTATGTGCGCGTCTATATATCTCGAATGGAAAGAGAATAAAAGAATTGCTAAAAGTGGGTATAACGGGAGGAAGAAAGTTGATTGGAGAGGACGGCTTAAGGAAGAGCTTTCGCTATTCAGCTTCTCGATATCCAGAAATCTCAGCGAGGATCTTATTCGTAGATAGAAGGAAACAGATTCATCGAAAGCAAAAGAGACATTGTTCGTCTGGCCTTGCTACAAGATTTCATTTGACTTTCATCCCTGCCGGCTGTGAAAGATATCTACCGATATTCGATTCGACTACGGACAAAGAATGGGAATGAGAGTAGGTGGGTGAGAAAAAAATGAGAAGACAGAAATAAAAACATAGAGAGAAAGAAAAAGAAAAAGTGAGATACCGAAAAAGATCTCATTCTCTCTCTTTCTCTCTTTTTCTTTCTCTCTCTCTCTCTCTCTCTCTCTCTGTCTTTCTCTGCCATCGTTATTCCTGTATATCCGGAGGGTACGGAAAAAGGAGTGAACTTAATTGTCGACGACCGAGAGTACTTCGAAACTGGTTCGGAAATCTTCTTTTTTTTTTTTTCACCTTATTCTTCCTCTTTTTGTCTTTTTTTTTTTTTTTTTTAACTCTCTCAACGTTCTACCGATCGAAATTACAAAAGATAGCCCATCGAAAGTCATGTCGGTGTATTAATATTTATCTCTCCTGAAAATCGTTTCGAATTTTTCAAGCTACCGCTCTATTGTGGTAAGAATTATTAATAAGAATAAGAGAGAAGAAGAAAGAGTAGGATTGAGAGATTACAAAAATTCACATCTTATCAATATGTAAAAAGAATACGTTGTTAAAAATTTATCAATTGAATCATTCATGCAGAATTATGTTTTTTTCGTTTTATCTATCCTACCAGTAGAGTACACGTCATAGTATCATACTTGCAACACGAGAGAAAGAATAAACCTTGCGTATATATATATGTATACGTGAACATGAAATAAACGAATAGAAAAATATAGAGGAAGAATGAGATATAAAAAAGATTCGATTAAAACTAATGCGGTTAAAAAGCACGCTCGTGGAGAAATCGCTGCACCGCGTTTTAAAGTAATTCGCGTGTGAAAAAGAGCTCAGGTTTTCTTCAACCATCTCGTCCAAACTCTTTTTCTCATGCACACATACACAAATACATACACGTATACACATATTATGTATATATAAACACATAGTTACATAGAGATATACATGTACAATGTAGAAAGATGAACGTGTCTAGCACGAGTAGTTGTGTAACAAAGTGCCTGAAACGTTTCTCTATCTTTCTCACTCACTCATTCACTCACTAACTCACTCTTTCACTAGTTCTGTGAAAGTTCCTGCTTACTACGCAACAATGTGGAAGGATAACCATGTACGAAAACACTCGTGTGGCTCACCAAAGTGCTACTCGGCCCTTCTCGATAGACTACCCTTCTACGATTATGCCGTCGTGATAAAGTGCATGTGTACTAAGGTACCCATAGGGTAATCGAATTGTCTAGTGAACCGCATCTACGCGAGTCTCTGTTATGCTATACACATTGATATTCACCTATACTTACTTACTTACTTAGATATTAGATACCTGTATGTATACCAAAAAAAAAAAAATATAAAAGCACGAGATGAGTGTTATCGGAAGCTAATGGCTTTCATGGTAAAGGAGCTACAGGTACAACGCGCCTTTTCTTTTACTTCTTTTTTTATATTTCATATTCCACATATTACTTCTTTTATATTCTTTTAAATTTACTATTGGAACAAATTGTTCTTCACTTTCTTTAACTTTGCTATCATTTTTGAAAATAACATATATATATGTAAGTGTTAGAGATGAGAAACACATGTTCAAGAGAACTAAAACAAAGATGAAGAAAAGGTTGATAGCAATATATCATTTTTAAACAAGTCGTTTGAACACATTGATTTTATTATTCTATTATCTTCTCTTTTAAAATACCTCTAAAGGATAATGTACGAGCTATGAAGAGAAAGAGAAAGAGAAAGAGTAAGAGTGAATAGAAAGAGTTTTGGCAGCTTACTAGTCGAGGAAAATCGATCGAAGCAGAATAATTACCCAGTGATTACGTCGACTGTAACAAATGCTTGCAAAATTACGTTCGATAACGATGAAGTTCAGTCGAAAGCAGTTGCCCGGCAATTTAACAATCGACGAGGATCGATTCTCGATATAATTACAAGCCGCGTAGAAAGCTCTTTTGCAAATGAGGAGTCGCGAGAGTAGAGACGAAGTGTGGGAGGAGGAAGTAGACGAAATAGAGAATTGTATCGTGTTGAACTTCGATGATAAATTGTTTGCGAACTGTTTTGCACTTAATCGGAAATCAAAATCGATTGAATTTTTCCTGAAAAAAAAAGAAAGAGAACAAAAAAAAAAAACTAGAAATATACACGTTACTTGTGGTCAAAAAAAAACTTCCACAAAATAAGTTGTTAGTCATTTATTTTCGTAACAAAATTACAAAATTAAATCTCCGTGTTTTTTATGTCTATTATTTTTTAAGGTAGTTAAATAATTTTAACCAATAGTATATATAAATACATTCAATCGATTTTACAGTAATTTTTTGTTTTTTTATTTTGTTTGTATTTAATGTTTCCAACGAGAAAGAACTTCGATTATATGTATAGTTGCGATTTATACTAGTTTGGGTGCATCGAAGAGAGAATTATCGGATTTTGGAGGAACGACTGAACGAGAACACGTCTCGGATTTATAAGCTTGTCAACGTGAGATTATAGATTTAGAAATGGACAATCCGCGAAAATCTGCGTTAAATCGTCCATAATTGCGGTGAATGATTTAATCAGCGAATTAGTCGTCTGGCAATCAACGGATAATAGGCGTAAAAGCAGACTGAAACTGAACGTTTCGAACTCAATTAGTCCAACATGGAATTCATTTTGGCCCGTTATACTATTCACGTCTGCCAACATCTCAATCGTTTATAAAAGAAGATCGACCATTACTTTATACAGTTTTAAATATAAGACATTAAACAAAGTTATTCATATCTTTTTTTTTTTTTTTTTTTTTTAATATACGCGAATATAATAAATGTTTATTTTAAACAAATGTTCCCACCTAAAAGAACGATATATTTTTCTACTACTTGGAATGAATGATGCACGCACCCGTATTAAATAAATATACAACTTTTTTACAGTGTATCTTTGTGGGAGAGGGTTACCCCTTGTTACTATATACAGAGAATCAATAATATCTTATTATTAATAACATTATATTTGTCATTTCTTGTTTCAAAACGTACCGAATTTAAGTAGATTTGATATAAAACCATGGAAAAATTATAATAATTTAATTATCTCCAAATGACGAGATGCAAGAGAACGCGACGTGTCTGGAGTAAATTCAAACATTTCTCTTTCTCTCTCTTAGATAATAAGAAGAGAATAGGTGAAATAAAATCGATCGATTCTCATTTCGTAAGACAGAATCGTATTTTTGATTCGTGCTCGTCTCGTTTGGAAAACTTCAAAGGCTACGAACGGTGACAGTGTCTCTTTCCCTCTCTCTCTCTCTCTCTCTCTCTCTCTTACCCTTTTTTCTTTTCTATCTTTCATTCTATCTCTCTATCTCTCTATTTCGATCGTAATTACAACGAATGAACTAACCAGCAAATTAGTCGACTGACAAGCGACGGATAATAGATGCAAGAGAAACTGAAACCGGATGATTCATGCCTGATTGGACACCGAGAGACGCGCTTCGTTGGTTCAAATGTAACAATAGACTGCATAATTCTGTCAAATGAGACGCTGTACCTACGTTGAATAGAATCGGAACGTATACATTTTCTCGCATCGTAGTCGGTCCCCTATAGTTGATGAGCATTGTATTCCTCCTCCGTAGAATTCTGATATTGTTTTCCATAGACGTTGTTAATTGTTTTCGTGATCTATCCTAAGTGTTTCTTCGATCAAGGAGATATTCACCTCATTCATATTGCATACGATGTATTTCGTTAAACGTACTTTTTAGACATTACACAATTTGGTTCAAACTAATTAACTTTTGTTTGAATTTTTTTATTGCTTTTTTTTTTTTTTTTTTTTAATCAAATTTCATATAATTTCCTTCAAATGATTTTTCATACACTAATCGAATCGTCGATACGAAATGTATAATATCTTATAAAATATTGACATTTCTATGACGTTCGATTAATACTTTTATATGTATTATAAATTAAAATAGAGATTCGATTGGTTTTAAAAAAAAAGAACAAACAGAATTGGATTGCATTAACCTTTTAAGCACTGTACGCCATTACAGTGGCTTCTGTAGAAAGCATCAGTTCAAACGGTACGCCACTATAATGGATTCTGTGGAAAGTATCAATTTGAACGATATTTTTCAAAATCATGATATTCACGGATGTCACGAATGATATTTAATGATTTTGGAAAATAATATACGTTTTATACTTTTCATTCGATGCTACATGAAAATGTATAACGTATATTATAATTTATACATTTTAAACTTTATTTCCACGTAATGTCGTAGTGGAAATCGTAACGGACGGTTTTTGTGCCATCCGTATGTGGAAAATAGAGTTGCATACGAGTTCGTCGTGTTTAAGGGGTTAAAGAATAAAGTACGATTTTACGTGGCAGGTGCATTGACCCATTCATATGAAAAATAATAAAACTAGAAATTAACGCGTATCATGCTATATGATATATTTTTCTTCTATTTTTACTTAATAAAGAACAGTAGTCCGGTTTTAATTCCTGTTGTATCATCCTGTATACAAGAATTCTCTTGACTTTTACGCAATGTTTTAACATGTTTCACGAGTAACGTATTTATCTACCAAGTAAATACTTCTCGAGATTAAAGAGTTAGATGAGAAATATCTATGATAAAGAAAAAGAAGTATCTCTCTCTCTATATATATAACGAAAAAAAAAAAAAAAAAAAAAAAAAAACAAGGAAAAATAATAGGAGTACAATTTTTACCGAATAGAAAACATACTCGCGAAACGGGCATACACGCGAACAGAGGAAAAGAGCATACAAAGCATTTAAAAAATGGCACCGCTTTAAATCATTGAGCACGGTAGAGAGGGCAATGGTCCTCCCACCGAATTCGCGCTAAATTTATGTAGACCCGGTAAAATATTGTTTGGAAAATCCAACTGACATTCGGATAATCAGGGGGGTATTATTAATGTAATCGTCGATAACAAACGTTCATACGATTTATCTTATTCTCATTCATTTCATCCTATTTTCACATTTTCTCATCTATCTCTCTTTCTTTCTTTCTTTTTATAATAATCATTAACTTGTTTTGAAAAAAAAAAAAAAAAAAAAAAAACAAGAAAAACATCAACAATCTTTCAAATCCACTCGAATGTATCGTATTTCCAATCAAGGATCGATTACAAATCCTTCGTAGTAGTTTTCGTGTGATTCAATGTACACGTATATATATGTTTTATGTGAGAGTAAATGTGTAAGTATAAGTGCACGTGGATCGAATAAACTCGTAGAAAAATAAAAGTACCTCTTGATAGGCTCTCTCACTCATCAGTTCAGTTTGTGCGCACGATATCAAGTTTTGGGTCCAACTCTTCGATCGTCTCTTCTTGATCCCTTATTTTCTTTTCTTTTCTTTTCTTTTCTCTACCTTCACTTCCCCTCCTTTCGTTTTCTTTCATTTCTTCTATATCCCCTTCTTCTTGATTCAATTTCAACGCGTCCTTCGTATTGCTCGAAAAAAGCTGGTCAATGTCAGTTACACGGCACGTATGTACTACGATCACCGTTCCGATCGTGCTAAGAATCACGATAATACGATTTCTGAACGATTCTTAAAATAATAAAAGAGAAAGAAAAATAGCATACACACACCCACACACAAAATAGTTATATTCTATTTCGTTATCAGCCTTACGACAGAGAAAAGTTCAACGATTCGAACGAAACAATTTTATTATACGTCTTCGGCCTGTTACTTCCATTTCCTTTTTCGAAATAAGAGGCCTGGAGCACTTAAGGAAGAAGAAGAAGAAGAAGAAGAAGAAGAAGAAGAAGATTCTTTGATTCATTTAAAAGTACTGCAAGCGTGAATTCGACTCCTTTGATAAAATGAGAACAAAATAAAGAGTGTGAGAGAGAGAGAAAGAGAGAGAGAGTTATCCATGGTACAAAACAGTAGCACGAGGTGAACTCGACGAACGAAATAATTTCTGATTTCAATAATAATTTACCTTTCTAATTTTCTTACTCTATTTCTTCCTTTCATTATTTCCTTATCTTCTTTTTCTTTTCTTTTTCTTTTCGTGCCATTTCAATTTATCCTTTTCCCACAATTTCTCTAAAACCAAAATCGTCAAAGATATTATTAACTTTTTTTTCGAATCGTTAAAGTTTACCAAGAAAAAAAAATAAAGAAAGTGTGTTAGAGAGAAAGAGAGAGAGAGAGAGAGAAAAAGCAGATTATTTGAAAATATTTCTTTCCCTTTTTTCCGTTCGAATCATGGAAAATTTCAAGTGGTTATTCTTTATCTCTTTTTCTATCTCTCTCTCTCTCTCTCTCTTTCCTTTTTTTTTTTTTTTAAAGGATCTCTCATCCCATTTTTATCCACCCTTCGCGTTTCCAACATCACGTTCCTTAGAACGAATCGTTGGTAACGGTAAAAGCTTTAGCTTTTCTATCCCCCAACCTCTGTCAACGTTCACCCTTAGCTATGGTTACTTTGACGATTCGCGTTAACGCGCGGAAACACGAGTATAACTTCAAACCCTTTACCCAAATTTATCTTTACCAGATAAATCCTCTCATATTTTCTATCGTTCTTTTTCCCCTTTACCCAAAACGCATTTTTTTCTCCCCTATCATATACATGCCTAAGGTATGTGTATACGAAAAAAAAAAAGAGGAGATAGAAGAAAAAGAAAGATATACATGTCTGTTTATATGTATGTGCATGTGTGTGTGTGTGTGTGTGTGTGTGTACACGCATACGTTTGTGTATACGTTCCATCTTTCTTTTTCACCCAGAAATCGCGTATATCTCTCACGTATCTTTCATCCCTCTCACCCTTTCTTTTTTCCCCCCTATACTATCCCCACTTACAGCTCGCCACTTTATCGTATGTGTTTTCTCTCGTTTTCTTTTTCGTTTAGTTCAGAAACAGCCACCGCCCCCTAGAAAACAACCCTCTCTCTACTTACTACATTCTCAACCTACTATCTTACCGTCTGTCTTTCTCTCCAACGCGTGTCTGTTACTACTTACATTTTATCCAATATATTTCTTCCCCGAAAAACGTTCCTTTGTTTTCTTTTTTGTTATTCTTCTTTTATATTTATATATATTTTTTTGTTATTAGATCGATTTTAAACATTTTCATTTTATCTTTATATTTTTTTTTTTATTATCTATTTTCTTTCTCTCTCTCTTTCTCTCTCTCTGTATATATATCTATTAATAAGAAGAATACCAAATTACTTATATTCAAAATATAAATTTCGATTTTTTCGAATTAATTCATTTTAAATATGAAATAACAAATTTGTATGAATAGTGAACCACACGGGTGATAAGCATATATATATATATATATAAAATAATGAATTTACTCATTTCTCGAATTTAAGCTGTTCAAAATGATTTGGACATTAACCTAGCATTCAAAGCAAAGTTTTTATCTTGTATAAAACAGCAGTAGTAGTATCACCACTAGTAGTAGAAGCAACAGCAACAGCAGTGGTGAATGGACACACGTTGGAGATCCAGACCAGATTCAAAACCGCACTCTAACTAACTGGTTGTTTTCAGTTTTCGCGAAGAAGTTCAGGGACGTACTGTACGTTACCTTCTCTTCTTCCTCCTCTCACCACCTTTCTCTTTATCACTCTCTCTCTCTCTCTCTCTCTCTCTCTCTGTCTGTCTGTCTGTCTATATATATGTTTCTCATCCCTCTACTTTACTTTAATCACAACGAACGCAATACCTCTATGATTCGATTAGACGATATCGACTATGATGACTACGACAAAGATTAAACTGTCGTAATAGCGTTGTAACTCTGACGTCATTTTAACGAATGACTCTAACGAAAAGTCTAAAACTCGATTCTTTGTTGATCATCGATTCGTCGATTAATCTAATCTCCAACGTCCACGACTAAAGTTTCCATTCGTGACCAATACATTTCCTGCCTTGCGAAACTATAATGGGTTCTTTCGGAAAGATGTCGATCGAAGACAACGAGAAATGAAGTTCTTTTTTTGTTTTTGTTTTCAATCGTGTGATCGATTAATGAGATTGATTATGTGTTCGTCGTGTATGTTTCGAAATATACTTGTCAAATGCATTCACGTACTTAATGAGTTGAACATTTTGTTGTTGTTTTCTGTTAGACCATTATGTTGGTTACCGAAAAAATATTGTCGTTTTTATGATGAAAGTTCGTACGAAAATAATAACAATATAAATATACTTAATCACGATGACATTTTTACGTAACTTTCAAACACGAAAACACTCTCTCTCTCTCTTTCCGGTGATATAATGTTTTCTAATAAAATATAGCCGCGAGATATGCAAATAAAAGTTTGATTCGTTCAAAACAAATCGGTAAGGAAGATCGATAAATAATTTCTCATCCGATCGAAAACATAAAAAAAAAGTATATATATATATACATAATATGAGATCGAAACGAGTTTTCGAAAAGAGGCAAATTATACAGGTGGGGAATGTAGAAATCAATACGATCGTTTGAAAATATTTTCGACGAAAATCGATTTATTAATTCTCGATTGAAGGAGAATGCGGGAACAAGTTTGTAAGTTATGAAAGAAAAAGAGAGAAAAATTAAGAAAGATAGAGAGATAGTGAAAAAGAAAGAAAAACAGGTTGATATCCCTGTCGCAGACATGGAATATAAATAACGAGTTATCGGTCTCGCGCCATCTTGTCGCCATTCGAGAAACGATATAACCAAGACTTTCTCTCCTATTCCATTCGTTTTCTAGGATTCAAAAGCATCGCTAGTTTTCTACTTCTAAAAGCCATACTGTAGTGATCTCTACATCGGGCCACGTACGTTTCCTTCTTCGGTTCAGTTCAACTCGGCGATAATGAGAGCAGATACGGTGTACTTCTACGGATAAAGGTTTCCTTCTATGGGTTAAAGTTGTTCGTGAAAATAAGCTTAAAATTCCCTAAAAGTGATTTTTATTCTCCCTTTTTTTTTTAATTTTATTATCACCTATTTTCTTATTTAATCAAATAATAACTAAAACTATAAACTTAACTATATAATAATAATAATAATAATAATAAATAAAATAAAAACTATATAATAATTAAAACTACAAACCTATAAACTTTTCTTTTTCTTTTATGATTACCATTTTTGTTTAGAAATCAAAAGATATTAGTTGTATTATCTTTTTATACTTATCCAATGCAATGCAATGATGAGAAAAAATTATTTATCGTTAAGTTTTAGTTTTGCAGTTAGATTCATAATTAGAAATGAAATTACTATGCTTCGATCCTTATTATAGTCTGAATTTTTTTACAAATATATTTTACTTAAATTAAAATCAACGAGTACATATTACTCAGATGTTTGCATATAAATATGACAATATTAAAAAAGAATTTTGTCTTTTGAATATGATATACTAAATCAGAGAAAAATATTAAAATTAACTAGAACAAACTATCGACGTATTATTATTTTATCAGTCAAATGTGGTCAATCAGTCAAATTCTTAAAGATTAAGAATAATATTAAGTTAATCTATCCTTCCAAAAAAAAATCGTTCCAAAAAATGTAAAGAAAAAAACAAAGAGAGAGGGAGAGACAGAGAAAGAAAGAGATTTTTCTAAAACCGCAAGCCATTCATCTTGATTTCGATAATGTAAAAAAATTCACTCTTTTCCTTGCATTTATTTTAACGATTAGAGACAAGAGATCCGATTACAATGCAATTTCTAACAGATTCCCATGTCTCCAAGAATCAGAGTGATATTTTTATTCCTCCTTTACGTTTCTCTTTTCTTTATCTTTTACGTTTGTAGATTTTTCTATTTCTTCCTCCTTTATTTCTTTCTCTCTTTCGATCTCCATTTCCAACAACTCTGACTTCTCCATGTTCCTTCCGGTTCTTGCTTTTCACCCTTCTTCATTCACTCTTTCCTAGTCTATATACTTTGACTTCCTGTAACCATCATCGGAGCGAAGTAGCAAAGAACGAAGTAGGGTAGTACGGAGAAAGTAAAAGAGAGTGAAAGAGGAACAGAGATAGAGAGAAAGAGAAAGAGAGAGAGAGAGAGAGAGAGAACGCAGGAAAGGAGTAAGGAATATTATTCAAAGTAAGATTTACATTTTTACGACGGCGCCATTTTCTACTGAAGGCACCGACGGGAATAGGAATTAGATTCATTTACATACATACGCGGGGGCGCAAGCTAACACCGAACAAGAATAATATCTTGATTAGTTCGTTTACTCTTAAGACTTCTTTTTTATCTTTTATTCTGTTATGCATTTATCTATTTCTCTCTCTATCTCTCTCTCTCTCTCTCTCTCTTACACTTACACATACAAATGTAATGTCTTTCCCTTTTAGTTTCAAGACTTTCGCGGTATGTAACAAAAGTCCGAATCGTATCCGGAAACCCCTGTTGCCTCTCCCCCCCCCACTCCCCTTCACCCCACCCCACCCCCGAAAGCTCGTTTCTGGATACTCCCGAAAATTTCAAATTCACTGCTAGCTACTTAGCATATTCCAACGCCTGCTACCGTTTAAGCTGCTTTCACGGCTATCACGAGGAAAGAGCAGGATAAAAGCGTTTTAGCTGTCCCATACCACCGTATCCCATCGTCATCATCTTCTCCATTTCTTTTCTACGTTTTACTACGAATAAGCAAAGAGACGCAGGAGAGAGAGAGAGAGAGAGAGAGAGAAGGGGAACAGGGAGAAGTTAGTGGTGTAGCGAGTATGGGGTATAGTAGAAAGGGGTAATGAGAGAGAGTGAAAGAGAAAGATGACAAGGGAAAAGAGAGAAAGAGAAAAAAAGAAATAAGAGAAAAAGAGAAAGAGAGATCATCTTGAACGAACCGTTTTATACTATTTTGTTCTCTACTCGTTCATTGGAAACGTTCTACCAGGGTGGAAGAGCTCGGACTAGCATGGTTGTCTGATAATGGACCACCTTCGAACGCGAATCCCATCTCACTCGCTACCCCCACTCACCCCCTCTTTTCTACCGATTAATCCGACGAACGGAATCAGTCGATCTGTACGGATGGATAAATCGACCATTTGATTCATAGATCGATCGATCGATCGATCGATCGTTCGATCGATCTATGGATAGCTCGCTAAATCGACGAATCGAAGAATCGATCAATCTTATCCGCAAAGTCGTGATATTAGTATCCTCTTGAAAGCTTCTCGCATTTGATGGATCGTCTCTTCCGTCTCTTCCATCAGAAGGCTGAAAGAAGTCATCGTGATTAATCATATGGGTTACAATGGACGCGATCACTTTTATCGAAATAATTCGTAGAATTATCTGACTACTTATGAGTTTATCGATTACCTAACATTCATTCGATAAAAAGAGATTCTTTACACTTTAATTTTTTGTTTTTGTCTTTTTTATTTTATTCTTATTTTTTTTTTATTTTTAATTTTTTTTTTTTTTTTCTATATCTTTTTCCTCCTCCTATCTTTTTCTCTATTCTCTCGCAAAGATAAGTAAAGATCTTTTCTCGGCAAGTAAAAAAATAAAAAAGAATAAAATGGTAAATGCGAAAGAGAGTTTATGGGAATTTAACGGAAAGTGGAAAAGTCTTAAATCTTCGTCCATCCAAAGGAGGATAGAATAGGGGAAAATTTTCGTGTCGGAATATATTCGTTGAAAAGGTGCAGAAGATACATTATCAATATAGAAAGATAGACAGAGAGAGAGAGAGAGAGAGAGAGAGAGAGTTAAGAGTTAAATATATAGTACATAAAAGCTGCGGTCATTCACGGACAAGAGAGTCCGAAAGCATCCCTCTCTCTCTCTCTCTCTCTTTCTCTCTCTCTTTTTCTATCTTCATATCTATATCTCTCTCTTTCTCTCTTACTCTTTTTGTCTGCTTTTCCAACGAGAGCACAGTCGCTCGGTTATAAAATATTCATCCAAAGCCGGGTCGCATCCGTATCTAGTGAACGGATCTCTTCTAAAATGGCAAACCGGAGATACTTTCGGTTCGAAGGACGCGTTTCTTTACGATTTAACCGATCTAGATTAACATCCTTCTCTTCAACCATATATTTTCTACATTTACATAATATTTAAACGTACTAATATACAAATATAAATATAAAGAAAATTCGCTTGTTAAAGCTTTATTAACAAAGTTTTGACCATTTTTCTTTCTCTAACATTACTCCACCATTTTATTTATCAACTCTATCTTTGGTAGGAAAAACTTGATAATATCATGTTCAGATATTCCATGTGACTCTTGTTAACTTTAAAATCAATTTTTTTGTTCTCTTCTTTGAAAAAAGGACAAAAAGAAAGAAAGAGAAAGAAAGACAGAGAAAAGGTGAGCGACATCATCGTTACCATGATCTTTTTTCTCATCCTCCCGCTACCACCACCTCTTCTCCTAGTCCATTTCATTATGGCATCGGACAGTAGGAGTTCAAAGTACTTGAGAGACGTGTGCTAATTTGGCTACGATTCCCAAGTGACCGGCTCGTCCGAGTGCGGTCATCTCGACCCGATCTACCGTATGCAAATTGCAGATGATTGCAGGTTAGGGAGCCTTTCTTGTTCGGTGCTTCCCCTCATAAAGCGAGTTGAATGCAAACCCTAGCCTACCTATGTGTACACACTCACTTACACACACACACACATATACATACATACTCACATACACTTGCACATATACTCAAATATATATTATATATATATATTAGAGATATATAAGGTGTTTCAGAAGTATCGATTCACTGAACTGAAAAATTGATGAATTTTTTTTTCAAAGTATTTTAAATAAATCACGGGCCTATACTTTTTTTTTTTTTTTTAACAACACTATATATAATTAGAGTTTAATATTAAGATAAATATTATTAAAATACTATTATTCTATTAATAATTTCTTTTAGTTGTTGTGTATTCGGTAAAATGACTTATGGGACATCCTGTATATCTGAACCTTATATATATACAGAAACACATAGACTCGTATATATAAGTCATATAATGTTTCTACTCGGATGTCTGTTTTATTCTAGTTTTAAAGCTTGAGAAAATCGTCGTCTCAATTCTATGTCCGTAACCATTTCATTCCTTTTACTCATATTACTCTTATTTTGTGTTATTATTATTATTATTATTATTATTAGTAGTAGTAGTAGTAGTAGTATTTCTATCATCATTTACTTATTGATTTTTAAATAATATTTATAATAATGAGAGGATCATGTTATAATAATATGAATTCTTTAATAAAAACTATAGCTTGCAGGCAAAAACTGAATCTTTTCTTTTCTTCTGTTTCCCTTTCCCTTTTGTTTCTCATCTTCTAAAATTACTTTCACACTAATTAACGCTTTTAGTTAAACAGATTTGACGAGAATAATACTCTGTTTGTTTTACATTGTCTTTATCATCATCGAATTCGTCACACTACTCTATGCCATTAATTAGTAAAAATTAATTGGTAATAAAGAAAGATGAAAGGATTGGGGTAGAAGAATGGGAAGATGATAGAAAAAAAAAAAAAAGAAAACAAAAAACTTGATCGTCATAGTCATCATCTCATCTCAGTTGATTCGTTCTTGATCGAGCCGATCGAGTATGAGACAATTACACTCGAGTATAGTCATCGTTATACGAGTCATGCGGTCTAATGATTTTAAACTTTTCATTTTGTTTGATCAATAAAAACTATACAGGGTGTTCACAAACGTCGCTTTTATCGAGAAAATATTTATTTCTACTAACAATAGATTTCTTTGTAATGCAATACATCTCGCAATATTTCTATATGAAAATCGGCATATCGATCAAGTATAGCATACTTGAACATATCACGTGTTATATACGGTATATTCGAAATCACATCTACCAATATAGAAGAAAAAGAAATACTGTGTTATAAGGAAAACATCATGCCAATCTTGAGAAATATTTTCTACGTAACATTATTTTACAATAGTTTTACATAGATACCACGAATTTAAATATAAATGTGTTGTTTTAAGAAAGAAGAATTAACTCTTAATGATAACATATGGAAATTTTATTAGATAATAAATTAAGAATTTTATTCAATTGAATAATGCAACTCTTTTGGGACACTCTCTGTATTATGAATATGGAATATCGAATTAATTTTTTGAATATGAGATTACTTTCTCTCTTTTATATTTTTTTTTTTTTTTTTTTTTCTTCAACTTTTTATATCATCGTGGTTTTTTAAAAGACATGAATGATAATCGTGACTCATACCCATAACGAAAGAAAGAAAAAGAGAGGTAAAGTTTCAAAAAGCGAGTGTCAATGGGTTCAAATAAGTAGAGTGGAATAAAACTTAAGTAAACGTTCTTCTACGGCGGATTTTTCTTCGTGACTTTTCAGTGCCCTTCTGCTAGATTGCCTTCCGGCAAAATGAAAAAGTGCTACCTACTGCAAATATAAAAATTATTTTTCTTGGATCTTTCTCTCTCTCTCTCTCTCTCTCTCTCTTTCTCTCTTTCTAACTCTTACTTTCTATTACATTATTATCATAAACTATCGATTTTTCTTCAATCTAGTTGAGATCGTCAAACAAATTAAATTCTCTCTTCCTCTTATTTAAATAGTATTTTATAGTTTTATACCTATATGTATAGCACACATGCACAGCTAATCGAAAAATTATCTCCTGGGATTTCAAACGAAGATCTTCTTTCTCGCGAATAAAAAGATTTCCCGTAGAGTCTCGTATTTTTCGATTCCCCGTGACTATATCACACATACTCACACACACGTACACACACAAATAATATATATATATATCATTCATATACAATACATATATATACATATATACAAACATTCATACATTCATACATACGAACATCTACGTATGTGTGTATATATATATACATATTCCCAACAAGAACTCGTGTATACGTAACTTACAACATAGGATAGTTCCCGTGAGAGAACGTTCGTCGACTGACTGAGTCCTTGTTTACACCAAAAACTCGCTCGTGGGCTCGATTGATATTCGACTCGGCTAAGGGACAGAAGGAACTCACCAAAAGACAGACAGACAGAGAGAGAGAGAGAGAGAGAGAAAGATAATATGTAAAAAATAAAGGGAAAAAGAAGAAGGGAAAAGTAAAAAGGAAAAGGAGAAGAAGGTGGTGAAGGAGAAGAAGGAGGAGGAATAGGAAAGGATCGTTTAACTTTCGTGAAAATATTAAGCTCGGGGACTAGAAAGAGGGCAAAAAGAAACACACACACACATACACATATACACACATACATGCACGCACACGCACGAGGAGACGACCTACACAAAACCATCCATTATCCCGTTTTTTATATTTTTCTTTCTCTTTTTTTTCTCTCTCTATCTCTATCTCTCTCTCTCTCTCTCTCTCTCTCTCTCTTTCTGTTTCTCTTTCTGCATAAACAGCTTGAAGTTCAGTAATTGTATAAAAGAAAAAGAAAGATAGAGTGCAAGAGAGAAACTCTTTTCCCGCAAGTTAACACGCGCCTTTACGCAAAATATTCAAGCCGCTTAATAACGTTTCCTTTTCCGACAAACGCTTTAAACCACACTTTTGGCGAACATTATCTCACTCGTAGACGCATAAACGAACGAACCAACGAACGAACGAACGAACGAACGAACGAACGAACGAATGAACGAATGAACGAACGAATGAACGAACTAGCACGCATTCCTTTAGTTCTCCAATTCTCAGCTACCCCTCCCCCCTACCACCACCCCCACCCACCTTGTTCACCTTTCCTACTTTAATTATGTTTTTTTTTTAGAATCTCGAGTTTCACGCCGCATCCATGAAAAAGAAGTAGAAGAAACTAAACAACCTGGATAAAAGCAAACATTCCGAAATTCTTCAACCATGCTCTTTTCTTTTATTATATTATCTCATCTCTCATTCTCTCCTACTATATCTTTCTGTTTATTTCTTTTTCATTTACTTTTACCACTATCTTTCTTTGCATACGTTTTTAATCGCACGTCGCTTATTCGCCTAATTAGATAACCATCGCAAACACTATACTAACGAGAACTTTGCGCTGTGTTTTTTTTTTTCTTTTTTTTTTTTCAAGAATATTAAATGAGTATGCACAATGTATGCAATGTACACGCATACATTGAATTTTATTTAAATGAAATGAGTTCGAATATATTCGTCTCTATTTATCTGCTATATCCAGTTGTTTAATATTATGTTCATCGATAAGCTTATTTATATTTAATAATTACACTTTTTTTTTGTATTCACATATCATTTATAAATTAATATATATATATATATATTTTTTTTTTGATGCAATTTATGTGTTCGTATATTATAATATATTGTAGAATGTTGAGATTATATAATTTATTTCTTCAAACGATTTACTCGCTTAAAATTTACAAAATTTTATTGACCAAGATATTATCCTGTAAAGAAATAACAATTGATATATAGATTGATGTAGTTTATATTTTTACAAGTGTATCTGTGATTTAGAGATGACCTACATAACGTTTTGATATTTTATGTATTCTGTATATATATAAATTTTTCAACTACTACTACTATTACTAACACACTATGCTACTACGGTTATATACGAATTATGAATGAAAATATTTCAAAATGAAATATTTTCAAAATGGAAAGTCGTAAGAGAAATGTGAGAACAAAACTGATTTCAAAAGAAAAATCATTTATATTTATTCATTTATCTTTTATATTATTAAACAAAATGAAAAATCGTATTAATGAATAAATACAATTCCATGAACTTTCAAATTAAACTAAATGCTTTTTTTTTCCAATTAACTTTTCCCATTAAGTTGAATAATATTTTCAAATAACAATCCTTTTTTTTTTTTTTTTTGATTTCTTTTATCATATCTTTATAATTAAATATAATTCATAAATACAAATATATTTCGTTGTTAATTTTTCAACTTTTTGTAGAAAGCATCTTTAATGTTGTCAAAGTTAAAAAAAAAAAAAAAAAAAAAACAAAGAAAAGAAAATAAAAAAGAACAAGGAAAAGATAAAGAAAGGTCGAAGGGAAGGGAACAGTATAACATGACGTCTTTGAGCGTAATCTTTCATAGAAAAAAAGGGTAGGCTTTTTTTCTCTAACTAATAGCAAAGTACTGCAGAGAGGGGTAATTTCTTTTCTTGAAAACGAAATCTTATGTTAGTTCAAAGGACAAAGATTGACTCACAATGAATAGCACCAGCACCAACAGTAGTAACCATACCGAACAAGAGTTCCGGTCGTTGTATTAAGGAACAAAGTCAGCGAATAAGTCGAAAGAAAGTAAGAAAGGAAAAAAAGAAAAAGAGAGAGAAAGAACGAGAGAGAAAGAGAGAGAGAGAGAGAGAGAGAGAGGGAAAAAAGAGAAGAAAAGAAAAGTCAAGGAATTCAATGTAAATTGCTCTCACGAACGAGATTTTTCCAAAATGAAAGGACTAACGAACCAACTTAACGAGCTTTTCTTTCTATATCTTCAATCTTTTTTTTTTTCGATGCTCGAACAAATTCGAACATTTTCATCATTATCTAAATGACCATCATCTCATTAGAAATGTAGAAGAAAAGTGGAATAATGATATATTTTGTTGAAAAAAAAAAAAATACATTATTGATTATAACATCGACAATAATCGTCTTATTTTTATAATAATAATAATAATAATAATAATTTAATAAAATATATAATACTATAAATATAGAAAAATTATAGTAATATGAGCCGTTTATTTTTAAAGTGGCCTCCTAACTCCATTTATATTCGAATTGAAATATTGAAAGGTTTGCGTTTCAATGCAATTAAAAATATAATATACGTATAGGATAATTACTGAGTCATACTACTTAAGTGTATCTAAAGGAGTTCAATTTATAGTTCGTATTAAAATAATGGCAATTATTAAGTGAATAATATACATTTTTTTTTTATATTTAAATTAATAACACCAAATTCGCGGTTTAGAATTTATATTTATACATGAATTAATATGTATACATTATATACATATATATATATCATTTTGAGAAAAAGATGGTGTCAAAAAGATAAATAGATAAATCTAATTTCTTTGTATAACAGTGAGAATTAGAAAGTAAAAAAAAATCTGTTAAACGCAGTCATAAATTTGTACAAATTTTCAATTAAATTTTAATCAGTCATTTTGACTAGCCTGTTAGTTTTAATGTTACACAGCTCGTATATATATATATATATATGTATGTATTATATAAAGAGAATGTTGAGAGTTAATTTATATTTTATATACCGAAAGAAAATGATAATTTCGTAAAGGTAACGCGCGTCATGTAAATTTTTCTCGTTCCACATCGGACAGCTTCGCTATGAGTAGATCCTACTTGGATATACGCGCATACGCATTAACAACGTTATATATGGCTGTTCTAGGACGTTAAAGAAAATTTACTAAGTTAGCCGGCATTCTTTAATGTTCTTCTAAGCATATTGCACATTTTCCCACCCGTTTTGTCGGTTTCTGCTTCTCTTCTAACAACCGAGAAATTTTCGAGAGAAAGAGAGAAAAATATAAATAGAAAAAGAGAGAGAGAGAGAAATAAAATGAGAAAAAGTATAAAGGCGTAGGAAACGTAACCGAGAAAAATGTTTCATAGCTCGAACAATTCTAAACGAAATTCTTTTCCGTACCTTTTCGTTTTTACCATCGGCCCTACGTGATCGTGTTAGTTGTACATACCATAGTTATACCTTTCTCTCTCTCTCTCTCTCTCTCTCTCTCTCTCTCTCTCTCTCTCTCTTCGCCTGTTTACTATTTTTATTTCAAACCAACGTCGTTGGCTACGACAACACAACAACAACTACTATATTGCATAGCAATACGTTCTAACTCGTATCACGATAAAGAATGAAAATGTTTTCTTTTTTTTTTTTTCTCATGGGTACACGATCCGAAAGAATTTTTACAAACAATCTATAAACATTTGCGTTACTTACAACAAGTATTATAATATATTTATATTTTATTTTACAAAATGCATATATTTATATATATATGTATGTATGTTTTTTCTTAATAAAAGAGATATACACACGCATATATGGAAATTCAAAAATAATTTATACGTAATCTGTAAATGTTGTTGTTGTTTTTTCTTCTCTCTCTTTCTTCTTTTTATAAAATACGTACATAGTATTCATTTATTGTGATTATATTTGATAATTTTAATGAATTAACTGTGATTGTCGAGTATATTCATTATGCAGAAAAATTAGTTACCATTAGCTGTTTATATTGTAATATTAATTAATGAATGCTGAAATACATAAATTTCACGATATTTAAAATAATTAATAGACCAAGACGAAATAAAACGATAAAATAAAAATCTAAATAATTATTATGAAAATATTAAATATAATGAAAAAAAAAAAAAAAAAAGAAATAGAACAAACTCGACCAATGAAAATCAATGTTAATTGTTTAATCATGATACAAATATTCTAAATTTTATACCAAATAAATTGGTGTAAAGATAATTTTTGTAATAAAATCAACACATTGATGTTTGATTTTGCAAACTACCTGTACGTATTGTACATTGCTTTATTCGATATTATTCAACAACAGCTGATTAAATTTCTAAATGATTTCACTTTTCTAAATAAATAAATTTTTGTCTTCTCTTTGTTTTCTCTTTTATATGCTAATTAAATAAACGAATAAATATTATTTATAAAATTATTCATTATATAAAAACTTGTAAAACAATTATTTATGATTACAATTTAATTTAATATTATTATCACTACGCATACTGTGTTTCACAATTTAAGTACACATTTTTCAAAGAGATCATCACAGTCGACTGATTAAATAAAAAAAAAAAAAAAAACGAAATGTTTAATAGCAAGCAAAACTTTAGCATGAATTCGAATGAAACAAATGGTTTTTACTTTTAGATAGATTTGAGTTTCTTGTAATAACGATTGTTAGTCGAAAGAAATGAATTACGTGTAATAAAGTTAGGAAGTATGAGAAGTAATAATCGATAGGTCAGGGTGATTTTCATTTACAGTATCATATCGTAGACGATGAATTAGACAAGGTAATATCTCCCTTTTACGAGATTTTAGATATTCGTCCTAGCACCTCGTAGAACTATCGACGATCATTTCCGGTACAGTAGACGACGCTTTATTATTCGTTTCCTAGTAAGTACGGGATCATATTATACGTATGTTACGATCGTAAATTTTGTAAAAATGGATAAACCACGATGTCGAATCTGAATTTAATTTTTCCTACTTTCATTGTTTTTTATTTTTATCATATTGTTCTCTTTCTCTTTTATTTTTTTCTATTTTTCTTTTTCTTTTCTTTTCTTTAAACGTACAATATACATCGTTTACTCGTTTAGAAACGTTGGGTAAAAAGATGAAATACTTTTTACCGTATATTTCTTTATAGCTCCAAATAACAAACGATTTTTAAATTGCTTCTTGTACGATCGATCGATCGAAATTTATTATAACATTTGAAATATAATGGGCGTAAAATGTGTTTAGTCATATTTCGTAGATTTTTCAAAAAAAAAAACAACAAAAAATGATTATTAAACTTTATTGATTTAGGTACATATGTGGATTTATTTTTCCTATATTCTCACTTGTTTATTAAACACAAACGTATACGTAAATAATACGTAAAATTTTTAAAACATCAATATGTTTAAACATTTTAATTGGCTACTATTATGCAGGAAAAAAAAGAAAGATTATTCTTAAAAAAAGTTATTCTTCAATGAAAATCATTAATAAATGTTATACTTCATAGATACAATGTTTTAGAGACGATAGAAATAAACGATCGTATTATGTTTATTGATTCTTAATAATCTCCTCGATAACGTTTGAATCGAATAGTTGAATTTCTGGTTGAATTTGAACGATTGTTTACGAGTATAGACCAAAAAAAAAAAAAAAGGACAAAGAAAAAAACCAAAGATAAAAAGAGAAAGAGATAGTTAACATGAAACTTTATCTTTCTCTCTTTCTCATTTTCAAATACATAAAAACTATCCACTTTTTACGAGGTAGTTTCGCAAGAGTCACGTTTATTCGTCGAATGTGCTACCGTATGACACTTCGGGGAGAGAAACCGCGTACCACCAACATAGCGTAGCCTCGAAATATACCGTAAAAGCTCAAATTGCGAGGGAGCAATAAAGGATGAGCTTTCGTTGTGGAAAAATCCGACGACTGGCCCTTTATCGACCGCGAATCTCAACGACAATTTCCAATGTTTTTTTTGTTTTTGTTTTTGTTTGTTTTCCCTTCCAACGAACATTAAATATCACATAAGAAAAAAGAACACGTGTGATATCACTCAGCGTCGTATTTATTATTATTTTTTTTTTCTGTTTTTTTTTTTTTTTTTTTTTAATTAAATTCAAATAATTAGTAAAAAAAAAGTATATAGAAAATTGAATAAAAATAGATAATGTATATGTGAATTAAACTTATTATATCATAATAGCAGCGAATAACTTTAATATTTGAATATCAAATTCAAATTTTTTTTATTCCGGTCATCTTATAATTTTCATTGTAAAGAATAATGATAATATATGCGATATATCAAATATTACATTTATATAATTATTGTATACAATGTGAGTTAATTAAAACTGACAACCTGAACAAATTTCAACAATTTCAATGTTAAAGGATAATTTGTAAAATAAGTTCAAGTTCAATGGGGAATAAAAATATCGAAGAAAGCTTATATAACAATTACTGTTTTTTAGATGGCGCATCTAATATTTAGATAAATGAAGTATTATTTTAATTAATATAATATAAAAATGCATGCGTGTGATACAATATAATACAAGAACGCAGAATACTGTTTAAATAAATGTTCATTATTTGAAATTATTAAATATTAAAGTGTACGAGTCTGGAGATAGAGAGAGAGGGAGGGAGGGAGGGAGGGAGGGAGAGAGAAAGAAAGAAAGAGCTTCGTTGTTTATAGGTCGAGTTCGAGAAGAATACTAAACAAATTAAACGTCAAAATCAAAAAACACCCCACTCCGAAAATTTAAGGATAATATTTATTTGAAATTATATATGTGTAAATTACGGTTCGTTTCTCGGGATTAATTTATTTAAACAAGTTATTTAATTAATCACTAATTATTTAATTAATGTCATTTTATATACGACGAGCATGAAATATTCTATAATTAAAATGTTAACTAATAAAGAATATTAATTGAATTAATTTTTTTTTTGTTTTTTTTTTAAAGAAAATTACGAGATTGAGGAAAATCGAAATATCGAATTAAGATTATTGTACAATTATCGTTTGTTATTTGTAATCTAATATTTAGACAAATGCAATATTATTTAAATGTTAGTTTAATTTGGTACACGAGTTGGAATATTATTTGAATTAATGTTAATTAACTGAAATTATTAATTATCCAATTGTACGAGCATATAAAGAGAGAAAGACTGAGAGAGAGAGAGAGAGAGAGAGAGAGAGAGAGAGAGAAAGTTTCGTTGTTTATTGGTCGAAATCTAAAATAATACTAAACAATACTCTATCAAAGTCAATCAAGCTACTAGTAATATCGACGTTGAAACTCCATTTTCAATGTAACAATTATTATTCTTTTTAATTAAAATATCAAATGTCTCATAAAATATTGACATTATTTATGATTTTAGGCTCGTACATTTATATGAAGAATAATAAAAAGGTTTAATCGGATAAGACCAAAATTAGGTTCGATTAAAAAATACAAGTACAATTAAACACTTGTTGGTGAAGTTTTTTGCACGATCGTTGCCTTGATTGGTACTTTTGTTGAAATAGTTAAAATTCTCTGATGTATCCACATAAAAAATAATAAAAATATAGATATATAATTACAGTGTATTTTTGTTGTATTTTTCTGTAAAAAAAAAAAAACGGAGCAAATAAACCGTCATCTCATTGTCAATTAATATAATTATCTTGTATAATATAACTATTCTTGTGTTTTGGCAAATAATCTTTCATTTAATACCCGTTAAAGGAATCAATAGAAATGCGTAGAGCATTAAATCGAAAGATATAGTAAATAATATTCCTGTAGATATATAACGGATCGTAAGGCATTCGCTAAATTAATTCGACATCGTGTAAGCTCGAGCGAATTACAAGGGTTCTGTTAGAATGCGGAACGCCCGCAGCACACAATTCCTTTCCTCTTATCGATCTATCTACATATCCGTCTGTCTATTTGCCCGGCTTAGTTTCGCACACAACGTCTCTTCTTATCTCTCACGTCCTGTTCTCAAGAAAATCGTTTTGAAAACGTTGCGTACAAATATTACCCTTAGAATAAAACGCGACTGTTTTCATCGTCACAATAAACTTCAATTATTACCCTGTACCCATAATAATGAAAGTGATCTAATTGTAAGTGAAAATTAAAAAACAAAAAAAAATGACTTTATGTGCTATTTCACACCGCATTATCTTCAACTAAATTAATTCAATGTAATTTTCACGTTATTGTCAAAAATGAACCGTCAGATAAGGTTTGTTATTTCAATATATTTATTTAGATATTTAATTTAGATCACTTTCATAATTATAGGCACATATATATAAATATATATATATATATATATATATTATAAAAATTGATAATCGCGTTTTTGATTCTATTTTATATAGTGATACTTTTGAACTGTTACGTCATAGTAACAGAACTATTACTATATTTGTTTCGTCAAACAACAACGAAGGGGGGGGAGGAAGGGGGGTAGAGTTTGGGAAAGAAAAAATAAACAAAGTATTAAAAAGATCTATGAATTTTACATACTGTTAGATAGAATACATATTTACCTTTTCAAAAACTAACTGAATCTCAACGAATCGCAGCAGCTTTTTGGATAATCAAATTTCTTCTCATCGAGAAAGAACTCGAGCAATCAATCATGCTCGACTCGAAAGCAAAATCGAATCGATCCTCGATATTTCTCTTGGATATTTTTTTCTCCTTTTTCTATTTTTTTGGTTTTTGTTTTCTTTTTTTTTTATGATGTTTTTATTTTCTTCCGTGTTTTATTTCTTTTTTTGTTATTTTTTTCTGTTTTTTTTTTTTTTTATATTTGTTTTTTTATTTTTTTTTGTGAAGCTATCCATCTCACACGCTCGTATTGACTCGTCAAGCTAGGACTCGCTGTCGACGATTCGCTTGGATACCCTTTTCTATTTTTCTATCTATCTATCTATCTCTATCTCTCTCTCTAGTTCTCTTTAGTTCCTTTTCTAGTGGACCACTGAAAACTATACTGCACGACAGGGATAGTATAGATCGATGGGAAACAGAATACATCGGAAACTTTCGAGCACCATCCTGTAGTCATTTTGTAAGAATCATCTATTTTGTTTTCTTATCATACATTTAAATTTACATTAAATAAATACTTATAATAAATATGTGACTTAAAAAAAAAAAAAAAAAAAAAAAATCAAAGTATCAAGTTAAATATACAAATGTAATAAAAAAAAGAAAAAGAGAATTATGAAAATTCAAGCACTTTATCTTCTAATCTTTAACGATAAAGATTAAATTATTTAAACTATGATATTCTGGTAGAGACCAAAAATGGATTACATTTTAAATATTTAAAGTGGATTACACTTTTGGATTAGGTATATATTATATGTACATATATATATGTGTATATGTGTCTGCTGCCTGCGTGATTGTATATGTATATCGTGTATGTAGTTTCATGCTAGACACGTTTCTCGAAACTTTACGTAGGTATGCGGCGATTTTTACATTTCCTTCGACCGTTCGGTCTATCCTTTTCCCTATTCTTTCGTCCTTTTCTCACCTATGATTTCCTTTTGTTTCGCATTAAAACCGCACGTGTCCGCACTGCAGAGACATTGGAAACCGGCAAGCGTACGCGTGCGCACAGTATGCAGTTTCCGTGCATGCGACAAGTCCTGAAAAAGATATATACATGCATATATACGTAAATGCACATATATATATATATATA
Organism: Polistes dominula; assembly: GCF_049000335.1. NCBI lineage: Eukaryota > Metazoa > Arthropoda > Insecta > Hymenoptera > Vespidae > Polistes > Polistes dominula. The sequence continues at coordinate 2,581,016 of NW_028300998.1, read as the reverse complement.
TATATATATGTTTATATATATCAGGAAAACATAGGTGTATAAAAAGATACACAATATCACCACCATACAAACATCATTCTCGTCTGGATACTAACGAACACGTATAAAACTGTCACGTATACAGAATGATTCTTAGAATTAGAATAGGCTACTGCTTTTTATGAAATAACAATAGAAAAATAATATGATAATAATAATAGAGAAAGAAAAATATCATATATCATAATACTTTCTAAATTTCGATGCAATTGATAATTAGAATTGTACTTTATTCTTTGATGCAACAAAATTTTTCTTTGCAAACCAATTGATTTCTCTTTTTTTTTTTGATCCTAAATATAATAATAAAAATATTAATTAATAAATTTATATCAATATACAGGTTTAATAATTATAAAATAGATTTTTCTTTGTATAAAAATTAAAAGAGACATTGAATTACATTTCAATATCGATGACTCAAAATTGACTGTAAAATAACAAATATTCCTGTGTGTTTCACTGTATTGTATAATAAGCTAATATTTCTGAACAAATTTTATTCATTCATTTATTCATTCATTCATTCATTCCTTCGTTTATTTGATATCATAGAACATACATGGTCACATGTGGTCTACCAAAATGGATCTATCGGTGTTAACATTTATCGAATGAAAAAATAAAAGTTACAATCAAAATCGACAGTACGTATGGATCTTCAATTATCGAAAAATAATATAAAATATCGTTACGATCGTTCAATCCATTTATAGATGAATTTTATTATTTTTAGGTGAATAAAAACAAAATGATAAAACGTGAAAATAAAAAATATCAACTTTTAACTATAGATTAATAAATAAATAACAGTTTTTCAAGATCATAGAGATTTATTCTAATATTTCATAATATTATTTTATCAATTTTATTACGATAGAGAATGATTACATTATAAAACAAGATTCTATCATTATTGATTAAAAGTTTCAAATGACTTTTTGATTTCTACAAAAAAAAAAAAAAGAAAAATATCAAATAATAAATATTTCCTACTTGGACATCTTTGACAACTTTCATAAGAAGTATTGAAAAATATTCAATTACAAGTGCTCGAAAAACTAATTGCCAGGATTACATGGATACATGATAGAACAATATTAAGAAAAATATTCATTGTTTAATAAAAAAAAAAATAAATAAATAAATTAAAAATGTAAAAAAAAAAACATGTTACTCGTTAGTCTTCTTCTTCTTTTGTTTTTTTGTAACAAATAAATTTACCTCGGTGATTTTACAAAAATTTTATATTTTCATCAAAATATACCGTTTTTCTCTGAATGTAAGCAATGTTTTAAAAATCGGTCAAAAATACTTTTGACCGATAGTGTACACGTTTGGGGGGGGGGGTAAAAGAGAAATTCGATTAAATGGGAAATCACTTGGGACTATTAAGGTTTAATCAATATCAATTTAAGTATGTACCTACGTATATTTCGTTTATAATAATCGAAACTACACTTTCCGTTAAGTTCTCGCGAGATTCGAAAATACACGCGTGACATGCATAACCAATGACTCTAGGGATTCGATAAGAGCACGTTCTCTATATATCGAGGACAAATACTTTCATGAAAATGTTTCTTACTCGTATTCTCTCTCTCTCTCTCCTCTCCTTCTGTTTGAGATTATCGTCTTCAAAGCGGGAAACTTTCAAAGTTTCTCTCCTCGGCCCTCAGAATTACAGATCGTTCTACGATTGTTATCACGGTGTGTAAAACATTTTCTAATATTTTTACGACTTTGAAGTAATGTCCTAACTAGCAAGCTTGCAAGCAACCTAACTGGCTAGTTTCTTTCAGGATAACGGAAAATTCCATCCCTTTTACAATTGAACTTTAACAATTTCGCATTTGAGTCACGTAAATCTTATTAGTCTATACGTTTCTATACATTACTAACATAACTATTTTGAAAAATTGAATTATAACAATTGAGAGGTAGGATGCAAGAGGAAGTTGTTCTATCAACATTTGAAAAATACAATATTTATTTATCCTATCATCTTATGGTATCTAGTTGTCTTTATCAATTTTTAACAACGTTCAAATATTTTTTTAACTATTGTTCCTTTTAATTTAATATTCTATAATAATTTAAGTATAAAAATAATACTAATACTTTAGTATTAATAAGTTCCAATTAAAAAAAAAAGAACAAAGAATTTATCTTGACAAAAATTAAGCTCTATTTCTATTTAAACATTAATTTTGATACAAATAATATCTTACATTGTTATTACCTCTTGCACTGGATCTCAATTATATTATATTACTCTAGGTAAAGTATTAATAAATTATTTATTATGTACTTGAAGAAATCGTGATGAAGAATACCGATGTAGATATTTTATTAAAAATTTGCAAAAATTCAATTTTATGCATTGCAGTTATTAAAATATATGTATTATTTTAAGTAAAAACACGAACAAGTTCGTTCTCTTGTTTCTTGATTTATTTATTTTCTTCTCTTCAGCGTAAAATACTCTTTTTTTTTTTTATTATTATTTTTTTCTCGTAAAACAAGAAAACAAAAACAAAAAAAAATAAATAAAAAGAAAAAATATAAAATTACTGCACATCTACGAGTAAAAATAAATCAGAAATAAATCTATGCTGGTTTATAAGATACCTCGCATCGTGTCTATCTATTTTACTCATTCTTTTTTTCTACCCTAGTACATTTTCTCACTGTCTGTCGGTTCCACGCATTTTACCCAAACATCGAAAACGACGAAGCTTCTGCCTCGAGATTTTACTTTCAAATCTCATCGGCTCCTTGCGCAGCCTTTCGATTTAACGACGTACGATTGAACAATGTGTTAGCAGGCGCGTAGAAAATGGTGGGGGATTTAAATATTTGCGTTTTTATCCATTTCATGAATAAAAGATGATTTCTCTCTCTTTCTCTCTCTCTCTCTCTCTCACTCTGTCTTCTTTTTCTTCCCTTTTCGTTTACTATCTTTTTCTTTTTATCTTGCACGCTATTTGTCTCCTTTTCTCTCACGCGTCACGATTTCAATATATCGATAACATCACAGAAAGTTTCTTTCTTTCTTTCTAACGCAAACAAATACACATACATACACACGCACGCACGCGCACACAGTCATCCATATATATATATATATATATATATATAGAAGTATTTATTTATGCAAATATATACATAAATAGATGTAGTTTCTATCTGACAAAGTACAACTTCATCGTAGAATCGCTAAAGAATATTTTTAGTTTTCTTCCGTTTCTTTGCAAAACAAAAAGAAACAACAAGTAGAAGAAGAAAAAAAAAAGATGAAGAAATAACAAATACGGAAGAGATGAGAAAATAAAAAATAAATAAAATAAGAAGAAAAGAAGAAAGAAATAGAAAAAGGGCTTACCAGGAAGACTCAGCACCCTTGTCATAGTACTTTAGAAAGGAGTAACGATGCTTCGCTGTTGGTTTCCGTCGTCATATGTTATTGCACATAAAGGTGACGCGAGTTGAATACGCAGCACACACACACACACACACACACATGCACTAACGTGTCCACGTACACCTATGTATAATCCTTTAGAGGGTGGCACTTCAGAGAGTGAGAGAGAGAGAGAGAGAGAGAGACAGAGAAAGTTCCAGAGAACAGAGCTTATGCTCGTGTCGTGGACCACCTACCGTCCGGTACTATTATTAAATTATAAACGTATTTGACATACCGACAAACGATCCACATACACGTTCACCTAACTCTAAACACGTTCGGCACATACTGTGCTTTACTACACTCTACCATTTTCACATTCACGAAACGTTAACGAGAAAAGAAAGGTCACATCGTTCGAATATTATCTCTCTCTCTCTGTCTCTCTCTTTCGTATTATATATACTTTCATGTATTAAAACATATTAATTAATGTTTTTCATAGATCGTAAGAAAGTTATTATTATTTTTTTTTTTTTTTTTAACACACTGAATGTGCTGTTTCATATATGTATGTTTTTAAAAAATTGTAAGACAAAACTAGAATATAAATTTGATTTTAAGAATAAATAAAATCGTTGGAAATATTGACAATAATTTGTGATTCGATACGAAGAGAAATAATTAAATAGAATATTTTAATGAAGATTCGTTGATTCGTCGATTTTTCTATCACATTTTATAATGAAAATATTAAATAACGCAAATTTATTTAATAAAAGAATAAAATGATTCGAGAACGTGTTAAGAGCAACGTCTTACTTTTGGCGAGATTACAAACGTAAAGAACTTTGGTAAATAGTCGTCACCGACCTTTTCAAGATCGAACTACGTTTATTCATATTTCTATACGTACATATGTACATATATGTGTTTACTTTTTTCTTCGAGACACATGTAAACATTCGAGGCAGTTACAGCTCGGCCGTTCTATGGTAAACAAGTCGGATTGAACGTGCGTTTGGTAAGAATATTATTCGTTTTAATATTTCAACGATTTAATATTAATTATGTTCAGTAATAAATTTTTTATAGACGATAAACTTTATAATTGTTATTTTTGATAATATTCAATTTCTGTGAAACATAATATCGATTCTGCGATAAGCCTATGAAATAAAATATCATGAAATACGATAAGCAGCAGATATAACGTATTGCTTTACCTAAATATTAAGAAATTTCAAATGGCCATAAATTCTCAAACTATCTCAATGATCAAAGAAACATATGGTACGATGAAAATCCTTTATACAGTGTCGGGCCCTTTGAAGGTTTCCGATTCATATCTAAGCACGTACGAATACCACAAAAAGAAATAACATTCCGATATTCTATATCACGTTTTTTTTTTATGCATTGTTTCCCTTTCCCAAAAACATAAGATTTTCCTGCGGGAGATCCTGGTAGGTGGACCCTCCTACTATTGGCTAATAAGTCCCATTTAGGTTCTTCCCTCTCAAAGGAGTATAACTAACTTATGTATAAAAACCCGTGAAATAATGTAAGAAGAGTTCTGTTCATTAAGTACTCTTGCCTGTAATTACACATTGTCTGTTATACGTCATACATTTATACAGTCCACATCGAACAATTGTAACATCGTCACCAAGACTCAAATTAATAAATCATTGTTGACTAAAGAAGTGCCTTTAGTATACTACAAAATCACTCACACTGTATTAATTTATTGTCGTGAGACTTTCTGTATAAAACGTGCGTATAATTGCAACTTAAAAATTGTACGTTAGTTTGAAACGAATTCGCGTTAGCATAACATATAGTGCGTAAGAACAAATTATTTTTTAATTATTCATCAATAATTATTATAACATTTGTTTATAAAATTAAGTTCTCTTTTCTTTCATCGTTTTGTATTAATTTGTTATCAAATCAAAAGTAGATTTTTTTAATATACACAATAGATTTTTATTTTCTAAATTTTATTTAATATTTCAACTAATTGTGTGCTTATTAATTATGTGCATTTCTTTCACGAAGTATTACTTGAGTTCTCATCGTCTTTGAAGATGAAAGACAGACGAAAGACTGTGTTAAATCATTGAATTATTGTCAACAAGTTTTTTAACATTTAAACAAATCTTTATTAATAATTCATCGTATATTATTTAACAAATATATTTTATCATAACAAAATTTAAAACTATGTAAACCCATGGTACATCGTAGTATACCACAGTGTACACCACAAAGGACTTTTTATCCAACGTAAAACGAGTTTCGATAAAAATTAAGTATAGGCCTTTTTTTCAAAGACTCATTCGATTATTCTTTCAATTAATTATTATTTTTATTATCGAATAACATGAATTTATATTTGATATATATAATATTAACACATTTAGATCTGTAATTAAATGGCAATCAAAATTATATAAAAATGTTCGTTATAAATCTAATTAAGAACGTTTGAAAATCATCAGAAAAATATATTAAAAAAAAAAAAAAAAAAAAAATCTAAAAAATTCATACAAGGCTTGATGAAATAGTCGTGGTTGCCCCATTTATGGTACGGTAGGCTTATGCATATTCAAAACTTGAACGAGTATGTCAATAAATTTATTTTTAATGAACTGTACCGTACATGACAGGGTAGTTCTAAATGGGTTAAAGAAAACGAATATTTCGATATAGATCTAATGCTTACTGTATTAAATACGATATACATACATGATACTCTTACATTATATATTATATGATTTTAACATAAATTATCTTTCTTTTATCACGTAACGTATATAATATTATATTATACGTAATATTAAGTAAAACTAGTATTCGATAAAGATTTAATACTTATCACGTGAAATACGATATACGTATATTTATAGTTTAAGCTTACATCAGATTATTTTAGTATCTTTTATTTAAGTACTTTCTTGTGTGTTAATCGTGTAACATGTGTAATTATATTTTATATGTGATATTAAGTAAAACGAGTATTCGATATAAAGATCTATAATATTCACCATGTGAAATACGATATACATACATTATACTGTATTTATACGTATATATGATCATGCATATGTATTTCAAAATATTCATACTTACGATTAGATATAATTATGCATAATTTATCGAAACGGTTTTATTTCTTTTTGTTTATTCATGTAACTGAAAAAAAAAGAAAAACAGAAAAACTGAACAAAAAGAATAAACTTAACGGACTAACTTTTAACTCGAATGAAAGGTACGTACTCGTATAAAAATTTCTCGAGTTTCATGTACATCAAGCAAGGATGTATACGTATACATGTATGTATTTATATATATATATATATATGTGTATACATAAATGTATTTTTATGCATATGGAACATGTGTTCGTGTGACAACGAAAATTGAAATGTTTTCTAGTCTCGTTTTCTTTTTTATTTTTTTTTTTGTTTTTTTTTTTTTTTTTTACATCGAATACAACATTCTCGTTGGCCACAGAAATTCGTCGAAAGTATCGGTAGGAATAAAATAACAATGACCCTCGGCGTTATTAGTTTTGTTTCAAAAAATAACGTTTTATACATATTTTAATTTCTTCTTTGTTTTATTTTTGTCGTTAACTGTAAGCCCTACCCCACCCTCCCCTCCACCCCTTCCCCCGCCCCGCCCCGCCCCGCTACACGTGGATGTACGTTAAATTATTATTGAAATGTTTATTTATTAGTATTTTTTTGTTTTGTTTTGTTTTTTTTTGTCCTTCTATTTTATTTCTCGTTTTATCTCGTTTTCATTCATCGTGATAAACGATTCGTTGTCATCGCTAGACGATCAATTCTTCGATCAAATAATTCAAATCGGGACTCGAAGATCTGACAGTTCGACGTAATATTCGAGATGGCCGTTAAATTGATAAACAATAAATTTGATTAAATCGATTTGACCGAATACAGATAGGTATATGTGTATGTGTGTATGTATGTATGTATGTATGTCTCTACGTAAATATAAATATCTATGTATTTATATATGCATGTACATCGGAATTATGAATTTTGTAAAGCTCTTTGTTACCGCTCAATGAAACCATAAAAGTGTCATTAATGAAGCATTACAATTATACGTATCACAGGTGATTGATCCACTCGAAAATCACGTTTTCCACTAATTTTCCTTTAGTCTCAAATATTTCTCCAATTATAAAGACCACATGTAGATATAATATTATACCATAGATATTTCAATAGAATATGTACGCGGTACCGATTAAAATTGATTAGGTTATTCGATTAATTAATTTTATTTTATCAATCATAAATATAAAAACTAATATTTTCATATTAAGAATTAAAAAAAAAAATCGTTTCAAATGATCGTGAATTATTAAAATTGATAAATATGTGTTTTGTATTTTAAAATTTTTCTACTTTGTATTATATAATTTTGACTGACAGTTTATATAAATATATATTATACATATATATATATATTGTACTTTGATTACGTAAACTTTCCTAGTTGTAACGTCGAAAGAAAAACGAAGAAATAGAAAAGAATAAATATAAAAGATTGCAAGTCGCAAGATTGTAGCGTAAAAATGGTACTTTATCCACGCCAAAAACTTTTGACATTCTAAACGACCACAGAAGAGAAAACCTCCTTTACTTGTAACGGTGACTCTTACCGGCACAACAATGCTTGTACTGACACATAAGTTTAATAAATTGTAGATAGAAGAGAAAAAAAAAAGAGAATAGAAGAGAATAGAAGGAGAATATGTAAGGGAAAGCTTGAGAAAGTTATTTCCTAGACAAATCGACGAGTTCATTCGCTTAACAATTTCAATGCTCTCGTATTCAAGCTTTGTAATTTCACTTACGATTTGTAATAATTTTCTCTCTCTCTCTCTCTCTCTCTCTCTCTCTCTCTTTCTTTCTCCATTCTGCTCCCTTCTCATCAGATTCCACGGGAACGGCGTCGTAAGTCTGGTGAACTGGCGAGGAAAACACGTAGATACGAAGTGGAACAATCTCGTTCTCATAGAAAGTTCTCCAGGACTAATAATAATCGTCCGGAAGGAAAAGGGCTGAGAAGGGAAAGGAGGGGAAGGGAACGGGAAGGAGAGTCAGGGTGAAAGGAGGAGTGGCAAGAGCAATTAATAGCAACTACAATCGGCTAACTCGATCTACGTTCTTCCCTATCCATCTCTACTTCTCTCTCTCTCTCTCTCTATCTATCTATCTATCTATCTATCTATCTATCTATCTATCTATCTCTCTTTAGCTTTTCCTCCAACTGGTCGCTTTGCGGTTATGCGGAAACCTGTTGAGAGGCTCGTAAACGCGTTCATCCATGCGAGAAAACGGGCCGGATGCATAATGCGCTTCCTCGAGTTCTCTTCTCTCTCATCCAGAGAGGGAGTGAGAGAGAGAGAGAGAGAGAGAAAAAGGGGTGGTGGCTTAGAGGGGATGTTGGTGGTAGCAACGGTGGCTACCATCGTGTTGGCTCCTTTTCTCTCGATCGTGAAACCAGAGAGAACGTTTATGGTGGTCGCTGGTAATAAGGGTTGAGAAGAAAGTAGAAATAAAAAGATAGGATTGTAGGAGTTTAAAGCTCGAAAATATTTATTCGCAAAATTTAACACCATCCTCGAATGCTGCGCTAGCTTCATTCAACTATTTCTCTCTATCTATTTCTTTACTCCATCTCTTTAAGCTTCTACGTTAAATGAACAAGTACAGGGAGTAGAACATATGTTCCGAATCGAGAGTACTACTTTTAAATCGACAACGACTTTCAACTTTTCTTCCCCTCTATCCGTTTCAACTGCAACGAGTCACTTCTTAGTCTTTCCTTTACTTGCACACCTTCGGTGCAAATGAAAAGCCCTGTGGTCTTTCACTCTCTCTCTTTCTCTCTTTTTTTCTTTCTCTTTCTCTTTCTCTCTTATTGCTTCTCCCTTTAAATGCTCCCAACTAACCGTCCAGGTGTTGCCTCCCTTATTGACAATAACTCGGGCTGTTAAAAAAAAAAATACGTGCCAGTTACGCACTCATTCACCACGTATTCAACCCTACCCACTTACTTTCTCACTCTCTTCCCCTCCCCCTCCCCTTCCTCCTACTTTTTCTCCCACTCTTCCTCTTCCTCCTTTTCTTTCACTTTCGGCATTCCTCTCCTTTTCTTTCTTCTCTCCCGTGGTCTTTTATTAATCGAACGCGTGCATCGAAAACATTGGAAGGATCCATAACAACGGCGTACTTACCTTACACCGTCAACGATCTAATTACGTTTAATACCGGGACAAAGATTAACCCCTTGACTATGCACTTCCTTTTAGTCTCATTCTCTCTTTCTCTCTCTCTCTCTCTCTCTCTCTTTTGGCTTTTTGAAAGTTATATAATAGGGATTAATCGTAATTCGTTTCATTAGATCTCTCTGGCCTATCGATGATTCAAAGGTCTCTATTTCTTTTGAAAAGAATTAAAATGAGAAAGGTATGCCGGAACTTAATCCTTTATCGATAGAGTTGAAAAATCATCATTGCAGCTGCACATTCGAATATTATTGAAACGAATCAGAAAGAGAATCATTTTTCTATTGAAAATAATTTGTGAATTTGAACAGAGTTTAATCTTTCTTTCTTTCTCTCTCTCTCTCTCTTTCTCTTTCTCTCTCTTTGTGAGTGTTAAATCAAAATAAGGCAGGCGACCTACGTTTCAGCTATCGTAAAAGAGAGAATTTGAAAAAGTATGTATCTTTATATGTGTATGTATAACCATGTATATATGTATACCTACTTACTTTCGTTCCATCTTAAGAATTTATTGACTCGACTCGACTCGACGAAGCTTTTGCACTGGAGTATTGCAACGATCGAGCCGTGCATTCTTTGTCCTCGACTAGTGGAAAAATTCGATCCCCGTTCGTACATACTCTATGTATATACCAACGAGATATAAGGTATATATAGTATGTATCAGTGAAAGGACGTAACCAGAAACAAGAGGAATTTTATTTCGTGACCGATACGTCGTCGCGGCAAGCAACACCAAAGTGAAAACAACCCTTTGTGTTCACCTTCGTGCCTTGGTTCGTCCTCGAATTCCCAAAGTACAATATACGAGCAAACGTTTCGGATACCATGTTCTTCTGTAAGCCACTACTACTATATATGTCACTATTAAGTATATATATATGTATATAAAATATATATGTGTAGATGTAATATATCTACGAGCTATCCTTGTCTTCTTTATCATCTTTGTCGTTCGATAAATGACGTCGTCGTCTAAGTTTCGATGACGTCGCGATGACTATAGTCGATCTCGATTAATTATCCTAACTCTTGCCGTACGTGTATAGTCTGCCAAAACTGGGATGATTAATTTGCACGGTTCTTCCTTAGTCCAAAAACTTTGTCTCGAGTTTGCCGACGAGCCGATTATCATCGAGTTACGTTACGAAACTTTTTCTCTCTCTCTCTCTCTCTCTCTCCCTTTTTCTTTTTCGAAAATTTTAGCTTCGTTTTAAAGAAAGAAGAAGGAAAAGTAGTAGTAGTAGTAGTAGTAGTAGTAGTAGTAGGAAAGAAAATTCGTTGTTCGGTTCAGTGAAGGATTTGACGTTCGTTAAAATTTTCGTGAACTAAAGAAGTAGAAGAAGAAAAAAAAGAAGAAAAAGAAGTAGAAGATTAAGAAGAAAATCTTTCTTTAAGAATAATGAAAAAATCTTGTTAGAAAAATGTTTTCCGTAACATTTAATTTTAGCTTTATATCTATATATATATGTGTGTGTGTGTAAAAAGCCAATATTATAAGATTGGTTAATTTAATTTAAAATAAACTTCAAATTAAGATTAATTAAATATGTATATATCTTTGTTTTACCTACTTATTATTATTTATTAATTATTAATACCTTTTTTTATATTAAATATTATTATTAATAAAATTATTAGTTATATTTAATAATTAATAATTAAATAATAATATGAATTAATTAATCATACAATCACTGTTAATTTTGTTTAAATTAAATATTAACCTTATTAATTTTATACATACTATATATATATATATATATATCTTTTTTTTCTATATTTCGTATGACTCGATAGGATAGAAACAGTAGAACAATGAACGGATAACGAAGGTAAGGTTGAATAATTCTTAATGACGAATTCACTAGTAGGTCCATAGAGATGAAAACGGATTCTTCTTCATCTTATTCTTATTCCAGGGTTGACTCTTAGCTAGAATACTCTTGGCCAGTGAAGTCGAGAAATAAATTGCTCTTAATATTTATCCGTACGTATCTACCGTCGAGTATATTTCCAACGTTCACGATTGTTCCTTTTCCATTGTCAGTCAGAGCTTAGTGACGATTGTTAATTCGAACAATGCGACTCTCCTTTCTACGATTTAACGGTGACGATGGTGGTGGTGGTGGTGGTGGTGATGGTCGTGGTGGTGGTGGTGATGGTGGTGACGGTAGTGGCGAGGTAAAAAGCCCTTTTCGAGTCTCTCAATACGTTTGCCCGACCTATATTTTAAATCTAAGATTTTGCCGCCCTCTCAAGTATTTCAAAATAAAAAAATAAGAGAGAGAGAGAGAGAGAGAGAATAAATTATATATAACCCCCTTATTTACCTAAACCCTTAATTTCATTTCTTTTTCATTTTGATTATTATTATCTTTACGTGTATTGTCAGTATCCCTTTTATCCGTCCAATGATGAGATGCGTTATAGCCTCGTCATTGTCACCCATTCAAAGCTTCATTCTCATTGACCTGAAGTACCGGCACTCGTTGCTAGTTAAGAACAGGAAGAAAGTAAAAAAAAAAGAAAGAAGAAAAAAGATGATCATTAGAAAAAAAAAAAAAAAGAGAAAAAAAAACGTGATAAAGTAAATGTAATTAAGAGAAGGGAAATTACTACTGGAGATTTAACACCCCCCTCCAAAAAAAAAAATTGATACGAAAGAATCTATCCTTCATAAGCGTTAATAACACCGTTACGAATAAAATCCTTTCTTGCGTCTACATTCTTTTTCTTTTAAAATGAACAACAACAAAAATAATAATAACTCAGACAGAAGGGGGAGAGGGGAGGGGAGGGGAGGGGAGGGGAGGTGGCTATCAAGGATTTAAATACTAACGAACTAGGCAAATATATTTTTGTTACATTGGCATCGAAAAGGTGCGATAATTGTTTTCGATTTCTGGTACGAGAGATAGAGAAGAACTTTTATTCGTCTCCAAAGGGAAGGTAATGAAATTAAATTGCTTCCTACGGGATTTGTTGGTGAAGGAGAGTTAAAAATAATAATAAAAGAAGAAGGGAAAACATGAGTGTGAGAGAGAGAGAGAGAGAGAGAGAAAAAGTTCGTCAAAGGCTTTATGGATTTACCAATGCGATTTATTACGGTGGAAAGTGCGACGATGCTCACACGTTATATGAGTGCATTCATATTCAATTGCTCTTTACAATTTGCACGTTTATCATCATTCTCGTCGAATCAACGAGACGCAAATTCATAACGAACTTCGTAACTTGACGAGTTAAACAAACGCATTCTTTATCCCCTGTGTGTTTTTTTTTTTTTACTTTTTTTTCCTTCCTTCCTTCCTTCCTTCCTTCATTTCTTTATTTATTTGAAATCTCTTGAAGAAAATCAGAAAAGCGTTAGAAAAGTTACTATATATATATATATAGATATATACGTGTACATTTATTTTCTTATTATATTCTACATTTCCAAAAGTATTCACGTTCTTAACGGTGTTACGCGCACGAATACAACACGGACGGAAGATAAATTCAAGGAAGAAAAAAAAGAAAATATTCTATTCGTGGTTTCGCGCGGATTTAGGAAGAAGAAACGAGGGTGTGTATAGGTGGTGGTAGTAGTGATAGTAGTAGTAGTAGTAGTAGTAGTGGTATAGAACAGAAAAGCGAAAAATTCGCTCGGGCTGTCTCGTGAACGAAAATAAAGAAAGAAAAATATAAAAGGAGATTGAAAGTAACATAAATTTCTTCGAGTAAACTTCAAGATGTGGTTGGGTAGTATTCGGGAAGATTGATAGTACTAGTGTTGACTAAAAACTCGTTAAAAATTAATTGAGACAGTAGTAGTTCAAAACGACTGTTAAAATTGTTTCTTTAGAATATAACGTAGATAAATAAAAATAGTTGGTCGGTCTCTGGTAATAAATTACGGGCCAGTAATTTCATGAATTATTAATGAATTTTAATTATTTTTTCTTTTATTATGTTTGTTTTTTTTTTTTCAACACATCTCCGCCCGAACCACTTTTACATTTAATGAAAAAGCGTCATTTTTTTAAATTACTATATTACAATGCGTTTTTTAATAGAATTTTTTCTTCAAAATAGATTGCGTATCATAAATCATAATATCATGATTGTGACAATTGAAATATCTAACGTCTTCATTAATAATATTAGGAAACATATTTTTGTATATTTTCAATTTTATGAAGAAAAATATTAGGAAACAATTTTTTGCAGACTCTCATCGATAATTTTGCTCCATGTGCGAGTGCTCAATCATGCAGAAAAATCAAATTCCTGTTTCCATAACGTACGGATGAAAAAATTTCCTATTAAAAATACGTTACAGTGAAACAACTTAAAAATGCTTTAGAAAAGTTTTAAAATAATCGTGGCAGAATGTGGGAAGCATTATCGAAGCATGTGCGAGGATCGTTGAAAACTTTATAATGCGTCTTGAGGTTTGTATTAAAACGTCAAATCATGGCTATTTTTAACATGTGTTATAAAATATAACTTTCTATTCGCTATTATTAATTAATTAAAAAAAAAAAAAAAAACAAGAAAAAAAAGAAATAATAATAATAATAATAATAACAAATCCCCCTGTGGATTTGGGTATAAGAATAAGACCACAATAAACCCTGGTTGTCATAAAAGGCGTCTAAATGGGTCACCCTCTGACAAAGACTTACCCTATATCTAGCCACGAACAAAAATAATAATAATAATAATTAAAATTCATTTATTATTCATGAAGTTACTAATTCTGAACTTAATGCCAGTTATTTAAAACAACTATATATATATATATTTATAAAAGATCGTTTAAAAATATTAAATATCATCTCCAGAATTTTTGTATAGTAATAAAATAAAATGATACAGATGAAATCAATTAAATATATACACTTATTATTAAAAAAAAAATAATAATAATTAAATGAAAAGTTCAAACATTGAAATATACAAATGAATGATCAATCTGTAATCATCCAGAATGATCAGAATTTTGCCTGAATAATTAAATAATATGACAAAAATCAGCTAAATGTATACACGTAATAATTTTTTAGAAAGTAAAACCAATAATAAACCAGAATATAAAAATGTATGATCAACCTGTGACCACTCTGAGGGATCATTTAATAATATTAAATATTTAGCAAAATTTGATTTTAATAATTAAATAATATGACAAAAATCAACTAAATGTATACACTCATTTACTTCTAGAAAGTAGCACCAATAAAAAGTCTAAAAGAGCCGGAATATAAAAATGTATGATCAACCTGTTACCACTCTGAGGGATCATTTAATAATATTAAATATTTAGCGGAATTTTGTTTGAATAATTAAATAATATGACAAAAATCAACTAAATGTATACACGTATTTACTTCTAGAGAGTAAAACCAATAATAAGTCGAAGAACTGGAATGTAAAATTGTAGTTGTAATAGAGTGGTCGTACTTTAAATGTCAGAAGGAGAGAGAGGATAGTAGTACTAGTAAGGTAGTAGAGAGACGAGAGTAGTAGAGCTATATATACATAAAAGGAGAAGTGTGGAGTGGAGAAGCAGTAGTACGGAACAATTCGTAGCAGCCGGTAGACGCAGCTGAGTCACCAGTGCCCGTAATCAGTGAGTCTAGCCAGAGAGACGGAGTAAGACGATTAAAACAGGGACTTTACGAGAGGAACAGTCGACTTCCTGACGGCCTACGTCAGTTCTCATGAATGAAGACTTCATCACTTTTTTTGTGTTTTTTTTTTCCCCCTGTTATTTCATTCGTATCTCGTTTATCATTAAACAAAGATATTTTACATTATATTATTATTTATCAACGTATAACTATGTTTCAAAATATTATTTCAAAAGTATCTAAAAGATATTTCATTTGTTAGAAATCCTTTTGACATTATATAGGATTCATCATTTTCTCATCAAATGTACTCCATCTTATTATTAGAACTTAGTCCTGTTATTTTTAACTTTACAGCCTAAAGAGGCTATTTTGTTAGTTCTAGAAACGGTTATTAAATGTACAATATATGTAAATTACTTGTAGACAGTTGTATAAATAATCGTACACATCGAGTATATTGATACCAAAATCCCCTCTTTTATTTACGCCTCATTAAGGACGTGAAAATTTCTTGAACAAATAGAAAAATGCTTCCCCAGTTTTATATATGGCCTTAACGAAATTTTTCATTAGGTTGAATTTTATATGAAGAACAGGGAGAATTAGATTCTTGTATTCGACAAGTGTTTCGTGCATAACATTGTGAGATCCTAGTTCAAGTGACTGATGCTTATGCCAATCTTTCTTTTTACAATGAAGTGCTTTAGGGCAATTATCCTAATTATACAGGAAGCAACAGAATTTGTTATAGCCGTGTTGTAGCTCAAGTAATATGCCTGTGGCTTTCAAATCCCCGGAAATCTGCCAATTAAACTTGTCATAGTTCAATCGCAGTAACAATTGTTTCATGTTATGTGAATGCTAATAAAATATAATTATTATTAAATACATCCGCTTTAACTTTGAAACGAGAATTAATTCGAGTTCGTTATCAGCCTGATCAATATTGTTAACAAACATTTATTTCATTCTAGTTACATTTTAGCTGTTAGCTAGTGTTATTATTGTACATATAATTAAACGCATGTTTTTTTCCCCCCCTCATAGTATATTGCAGGTAACATCAAAATATGCTAAGACATGTATAATAAAGTAACCTTAAATTAACTTTTACTCTAAAAATGAAAATGAAATATGAAATTTATTTCCACCGAGATCGCCGTAGCTTATTTTTTCGCAACGTATTATAACATGCCCTTGGAGTAACCTTTGCCTCTCAAAAAAATTAAAATTAAATATGTAACGTATTTTCCATCGAGATCAGAAGACTTTATTTTTCAGCAGGAACGTAACAAAAATTCTTCGCGTATGGTGTACATCGTTCAAATTACATACATAATATGGTTTGTAAAATTATAAAACTAAAGGAGATAAATATTTATGTGGTTAGTTTAAGATGAGACACTCATACATATATATATACGGTCAATGTACAAAATCAGGGCATTGTATAGATTACTCTAATCTAGAATATATGCTTCAGTTAACTGTATTAAAGAGGACGTAGGAAAAAACAAAAGTGATTTTACAATTAAGCTCATGCAAATGAAACAAAAATCATGAAAATTAAAGAATTTAAATGTCTGTAACAAGTTTCGGTAAAATCTTTAAAATGTACTTTTAGTAAACTTTTTCCCCTCAGGTTTTGCCAATGTTTTTGAGAAATTTTTTCAAGGATTTTTTAGAGAGTTTTGTTGAAGATTTTTTTTTTTTTTTTTTTTGAAAGTTTTGTCACAGTTGCCTTAGGGGGTTTTTTTTTGAATGTTTTTTTTACTTATACAAATTTACAAACATTTCCTTTCGATCCTATTCGTGCTCTAAACATTGTCAACTGATGAGATTTATAGATTGATTAAAACCCTTTTATCATTTTATTGATTTTTCGGATAATTTATGAAAAACATATTCCAAATAGAAATTGCAAAATGACAGTGGACATTTTATAAAATGTCTTGGATAATCTATACAATGCCCACAGAATATATACATATATACATACAACAAAAATAGCTCGTGAATTTTCGACTACACGAAGAGGAAATGACATATTTGCTTGAGTTGGAGTGTTTTGGGCAAAAGTATTTGAAGATTTATATATGAACAGATATACGTCGGAAGAAGGACGAGGTTTTACCGAGGATAAGCACGAGAAAGTGAGATAGAAAAATAGATAAAGAGAAAGGAAAGACAAAAGAAGATAGAAAATATCTCGATCTTAGGACTTTCTCTTTCCTTTTTCTTACTCTTTCTCACTTTATCTACAATGGGCTTTTCCGTATCGTTTCTTACAATTCGATGATTGATGAACTCTTGTTTACGTGCCACAAACTTATCTACCTTCGGTCACTCGTTTCCTTCTTCTCTTCCATTTTCTGTGTCTCATTCGCTCGATATATTTCCTCGCTGATTTTCACACGTTTTAAAAACAACAATTTCGTAAACTTTAGTAAAAGTACATCAAGAAAAGTGTATATTCTTTTTTTCTCGACAATCTTTTTGCTCGTTTTTTTTCATTCTTATTCTTCCTTTCTTTCCTCCTGAATACAACTTTTCATCAGTAAGAGAAGAAGATGAAGAAGAAGAAGAAGAAAAGAACAATTTGATCCTAAACTAGCACACTGTATAGCCTCATATTTTTGCACTCGATGGAATGTATAATTAATTTTTCACCCGAAGAAAGTCACCCACTATTCTCTTTCTTTCTCTTTTTATTTCTCTTTTGTTCATTCGGTAACCTAGATGAATCGTTATGTTCGAACTTGTATAACATCGAATTGTAAACATTACGACAATTGTATTACACAAATATACTGAAGTGTCCTTAATTAACAATTATTTTTATCAAATACTTCTAAAACTAAGGAATTTGATCATTTGAATCAACATTGATCATTTTCAGATTTATTATTATTTAAATTTTGTATATTAACGTTTTGTCGTGCTGCATCAAGTCAAATTTTTATCAGTGATAAATAAAGTATAAGAAATTAATTTGATTAACATCATAATTATTATTAATATAGTACATTTTATAGCTTTATCAATTACCTTACGAAAACAAATTATTAATTGAGAAAAAAAGAAACGAAAATATTTCAATATTATTTGTAGACATTCAACAAATTCTGTGTCCTGTGTTATCATCAATATACGTTGACTGGAAATGACACTTGCTTAAAAATGATAAAACACAAAACTCGAAAATTACTAATATTATTTATTAACCAATAATCACTAACTGATATTTATACTAATCTGTTGATGAATTATTACTCGAACAAAATGTTTAATTGGAAAAATCATTTTGTAGAATAGTATGACTTCATTAATACAATTTTCACACTACCATTGATACTTTTTATAAAATCATTATTAATAAATTCAAATTAATTAATTATCTCATTAAAATAGATGCAAATGTGATTATTTACTTACAATTTGGAACATAGACGAAATAAAATACTAGAATAAAGAATAAGAAAATTTGTTTGTTAAATATAATATAGTATTTTTTGTTGTCAAGAAATAATTTAGAAAAAAACTTTTACTTATACAGTTGTATAACTGATACGTAACATCGATTTTGTATTTACTCTGCGTGCGACAGCTTAGCCAATTAGATACGGCCGAGCAGAGGAACGGATGGCAGGACAAGAAGAGAGGGGGTGAAGGAGTGAGGGGGTGTTTCTGACCCGTACATGTCTCACGCATCTGACGATATATCACGTATCAGTGTTGTACCCCGCGGCGATCGTTGTTACGGAAGTATCCTGTAGTAATCCTTCAAGCGTATATCGTTTTCCGATAAATCGCAAAAAAAGGGACCATTTCATTCTCCATTCTTTTATATACTCTCTTTATGTTCTAACTACCATACCTTTATTTTTTTCTATCATTAAGATTGCTAAATAATAAAAATCGAAACCACTTTGTCAATCTTGTTAACATACTCATTGTTATTAGGAAAACGTAAATTGAAACAAGGGAAAAATATTCTTCGAAATAAAAAGGAAGAAAAATGATGAATTCTTGTTACCTTAGCTTTTCTTATTGTTAAAATTGAGATATAACAAGAATGGAAAATATTGGATGACGATTTTTGTTTAATTAATCAAATAAAATAAACTCATGACGAAAATATAACTGTAAATATACATTTAACTCTTCGTCTACATGGTGGCCACGGGGGATGGATTGTTTTCAATTTTATTGTTGTATGAAAAATTAAAAAAAAAAATTATTAATACCATTTCAGGTTTCTAGAATATCATCTAGCAGTCTATATCGTTATTTATATAACTTTAATTGAAAAATAAAAATCAATATCTCCCGATGCAAGGTACATGTTAACAATATTTTTGTTTCTATTAAAACTTCATGGAAAAAATAAAAGAAAAAAATTTTTATAAAAGAGAGAAAATAATAAACAATTGTAATTATTACAGTTTATTTTATCCTTAATATTGATATTTAAATGTAAAAAGCAACTGTGAAAAAACGTAATAGATTATAAATTAGATATAAACAATGAATATCTTAGTTTCATTGGAATTTAAAGGAAGAAAGAAAGAAAAGTAAAAGGATGCCCTTCGAAATAGGAAGAGAAAAACGAAAAAAAAAGATTATAGAAGAAGGGAGAAAGAGGACCCACATAATTATTATGTCGTGAAACCATTTGTTCGAAGATTCAATACCAGAGCCTATAGAACGACCGCAAAGCAGTAGAACCACAACACTAATTCACCATGGGTCTCTGTCCGTGTGAAACATTCTTCGTTTCTACGGGCCCTTCCCTTCTCCCTCGTGCGAAGAGAAGGGGAAGAAAAAGGGGCCGTGTAAGAGATGGCGGATCGTTTGTATACACGTCGTTTCAAAACTTGACGTAGTTACCAAGTACAACAGAAAGAAAAAAAGAAAGAGAGAGAGAGAGAGGGATTACATAAATTAGAAGAAAGTCAACCGCTTTTTAAATGAGCCCTTCGACTTAAATAGCCTTTTGCACTTTACAAACCCTTCTTTCTCCTTCTCATTTTCTTCAATTTGAACTCTACTGTACACAGTCTCTCTCGATCTTTTGCTCTGCTAATTTGGTGCCCGTGGCGAGACCATTCAAAGTCGTGTTAAGCTAAAGCGCCATGCATTCAACTGCCGTATTCGATCATTATACAAATTTCGATGGTTACGCTTGGCTTTTCACGTCACAACCAATTGAACTTCCCTATTATTAAATAAAATATATTACGCGTTTTTTCAATAAAGCCATAATATTAAAGTCACTTTTACACAAATCGAAAAAACGTTCGAATTCGACAGGTATTTTAAATTAAAAAATAAAAAAGAAAAATCGATCGTTCGAAAATCGATCATTTTGCAAAGTTCGTAAAAAATCGATCTACGTTATTTCCATAGTAATCACGAACCGAGGAATATATCTCACACGTTCGAATTTTGCATGATGCGAAAAATATGTGTGGCTGAGGTGTATTATATGAACGTGAAATACACGACGACGTCTATAACTTCCTTATATATACGTACTATATATCCATCTATGCAGATTTGAACTGTGCCATACAGCATCCGACATTCTATGTAAATGCATATAAAATGCAGGTCCTGGTCATTCCTCAGCAATATGTGTCATGTGCACTATAGAAACATATGCATATATATAATACATGTATATATATATATATGTATCTATATATATACTTACAAATCCTAGACTATAGACAATATGTATATACGTATACTACATATATATACATATACTATATATATATTTACTTATTTGGTGAAGAGAAAGGAGGGGAGAGGTTTATACAAACGTTATGCTATAATCCATCCCTTTATTATCTTTTTTTCGCACGCTCGCATTTTATTTAACGGCTCTCTCTTCCGAGCCGTTAAAAAGTGAAAATCGATCGTTCTCGAGAGCATTAAACGTTCCTGTTAAACACAGAACGGCTAAAGTTCGCAACGATTTACGAGGATGCTTTATTTTTTTTACGGTGGTTAGACATACGAATAATACTCGTGTCTCGTCTCTTACCATTGAGATACGTTATTTACATCGATGTATAAATTTCGTCTCGGACGAATAACTTATAAATAACAAATGGAAATTAAAGAGAAATCGGATAATAAAAAACAGAGAGAGAGAGAGAGAGAGAGAGAGAGAGAGAGTGGAATTGGGCAAACGAAAGATGTGATGGGAAACAAGTAAGTGATCTATCATCTTCTCGAACAATAAGCGCATATTTTCTTCTTTGAACTTAACGTGAGTTCCAATGGTGGTTTTGGATGCCTTCCAATTTTCATAACGACCCTGGATATACTACTACTCTCTTTCTCTCTATCTCTTTCTCTTTCTATCTTCTTATATACATATATATATTTCTCTTTCATTCCATCTTTATCTTTATCTTTCTCCAAGAGCAATTGCAGCACACGACACCAAGCATACTCGTTGAAAAGCTCGGTGGATTCACCAATGAAGGAGAGGAGTCAAATCCCTTTCTCTCTACTTCGCTTCGCACCCCTTTAGGGCTGATATCTACCGCGGCATATCTACTTGTTTTAATTGGGATCAGCTTTCTAACCACTCGGCACGAGACAAATAAAAGAGAGTGAAAAGTAGTGTACCAAGGAAGGGTAGATGTAGGCACCAGGGTCATGAGAGTACTCGCAGGGAACATATCTTTCTTTCTCTCATTCTCTCTTTCTCTCTCGTTTCTTTTTATGTCTTCGTCTTTCTGTCTGCCTTTCTGTCTGCTCTTTTCCTCCATCTCTTATTTTTTTCTTTTTTACCACCCTCTCTTTCTCTTTCTCATTCCTTCTTTTACACTTTTCACTCTCGTCTTATTATCTTTCTGTATCTCTTTCTAGCCACTTCTGTCTCACCGAAATGATAAATGTATTATCTCGCACGTCACACACATTTATCCACATTTTCTCACCGACTATCTCTACTTCTTTTTTTTTTTTTTCTTTTTTATGCTAATCTTTTCTCAGCCAAGACTCAAGCCAAGATCAAATTTAATTTTTTCTTCTTTCCTCCTATCTACGTGTTTTTTTTTTTTTTTTTTTTATTACTCTTTCTACGGTAAAATATTTAATTTATTTAAACAACGAGGCAATGCATAGATCTCCGGGGAAATAGATAGTGAAAGAATTTGTACAAAAAAAAAATGTAAGAGAGAGAGAGAGAGAGTGACATAGAGGGAAGTGTACAACGATGTCTATTTTTCATATTGTTCTGGGCTGCGACTGATAACCGAACATACGTGTATACACCATCGTTCATACGTGCGTCACTTGCAGGAGGTTACGTGGGTGTTCCAATAAAGAAGAATGGAAATAAAACTGCTATGAAATGTTTTAGTAATATGTCATTGACCGTACGCCGATTACAAAATTGCTACGTTATTTCGCTGGTAGGTGCGTGCTCGTATCGAACAAAAACCTATTTCAGTTGTTCCGTTCATCCATCTGTTCGTTCGTTCGTTCATTCGTTCGTTCGTTCGTTCGTTCGTCCGTCCGTCTGCTTGACTATCCACCTTTCTATCTCGTTTTTCTTTTTTATTTTTTCTCATAATTTCGGTTTCGAACCGCTCTAATGAGAATACGTCGTGAATTATGTCACAGTCTCGGTAGAAAAAATGATGCCTCCACCAACGGCAATTTTATTTCAAAGCGGAAAATTAAAATAGACCGACGCCTATATGTATATACATAAACAGATACATACACATATATACATACATACATAGATACATACGTAGATGCATAGGTATATTATGTAGGTATATACTATTTGCATATAAATGTAAACTCGTGGTAGCTTTATGACAGTCGAAATTTTACAAAGTACACTAGAATATATAGGTCTGTATCAACATGCGTGATAAAGCGACATTGCATTTGGTTGCGTGACACGAGTGTAAACTCGTCAACCATAAATAGGAAAGTATTCTCGCCAGAAGGTGAATTATGAGAAAAAGAAGATTCTTTTTTTTTTTTTTTTTTAATACGTGTTTGTTACGTATACGTATTTTCATTAGCGATTATAGTTTAATTGTCATTGGATTTAACTAATTTTATTCGTTTATTATCAGAGAACCTGTAACGACACTTTTATTTTTCTCAAAATGTATTCAAAAAATAACACGTAATTTTGTTACATTGATACGTAGGAGATAAAACAGAAAAGGTGGATTGAAATTAATAAGTAAGCGAAAAAATTAAAAAGAAAAAGAAGGAAGGAAGGAAGGAAAGAGTATCCTCGTTATGAGAATCTTTTCATCGTACAATACGACGAAAACTTTATCGTACCAATGAACGACGACGACGACGACGACGACGTCTCATAGAACGTTCGTTATTCTACACACGATTCAATCCAACTAGGCTAGGTAGAAAAAGTTTGTCGAGTTAATGCACCTTTGCCTCGAGATATTTTTCGAGCCCTTACACGTTCAATAAAAAAAAAAAAAGCATGAGCGAGAGCTACTACTTAGGTACTCTCTTTCTTTCACTCTTTCACTCTTTCGCTTATTTTCTCAATCGTTGCTATACGAGTAAAATATATATGTAAACGTATATATATATATGTAGAGATACGTGCATATAATATATGTATATTTACATATACGTAGGATTTGAATTTAATTCAACACAGTAACGTATAAGAGATACGCGAGATGGTGCGAACGTGCGTTACGTGTCCTGAATATTTGCAAGTTTCTCCAGTAAGGCAACCTTTTTCATTTCTCTTCTTTTCTCGTTCTCTCTCTCTCTCTCTTTCTTTCTCTTTCTAGATTTTTCTTTTTACTTCCTGTGTGTTTTTTCCTTCTTTCTTTTTTTTTTTCATTTCTCTTAAAGGTCTCCGAATCTCTTTCGCTCGTCGTAGATCGTTTAGGAATGGTAGAAGCAGCATCGTTTACCAAAGGATTCGTCCTCATAAACGGATATTTTCGTCGGAACGTCGAAACGTGGCTGCCGAAAGAACGATCGACTTCGAAACGATAAAAAGAGAGAGAGAGAGATTGAGTGAATGAATGTGTGTGAAAGAGTGAGAGTGAGAGAGAGCGAGATAGAAAGAAGAGAGGGTCAAAGGGAAAACCCTTTCGACGTAGGATCACTGAGTAGTGCTCGACGTGATCTCCGTAGAGATTCAAACATCTCGTGAAAGAAGAAAAACTTTTCAATACCGGTCAAATAAAGGAGGAACGACGAGTAGATCTTCTTTCTGCTTCTCTTCATCCTCTTTCTCCTCCTCCTCCTCCTCCTCCTCCTCCTTTTTCTCCTTTTGCACCTTTTCCTTCTCCTTCTTTACCTTCTTTTAACCAGTTTCGTTATCCTTAGCTCGTACGAAGAGTAAAGATAGTGAAAAAGAAAAATATAATAAAGTGAAGAGAAAATAAAATGAAAAGTAAAAAAGAATTTACATGAATTTCATGTACGATAAAAGTTAAATTCGTATTATCACATGTGCAAAATAATCAATTAATTCATATAAATACAGTGAGTGTTGCTTAAAATCCTACATCATTACGTTTACTAAATTTTATCTTGAATTTTATGTGAAGATAATTTAGAATTAATATATTAATATATTTTAATTACATGGTTTAAATGAGTTTAACTTGAAAGCTTTATTAATAACAATTTAATGAAACTATAACAAAAATAATGTATAGGATAGGTTCGTATCTTAAAATCGTACATGTTGGTATAACAAGAAGAATACCTGGTTGTTTCATGTGTATAAAGAAAAGAAATATTAGAAATAAATAGAATTTATTCTTCTAAAAGTCATATAAACAACATTGAATAAAAGAAACTTTATAGAGGACAATGAGCCAGTCTTACGATAGATTTCGAAGGAAACAGTACGCCGAACTTATATTCCGTACTTTTATAAATTACAATATATATTTCCTTGCATTAATTAAGAAGCATTTAAGGTATGTCGAGTAGTTTCAAAGTATGTTACATCCCTATTCATCTTCCATGAACATACCCATCTGATAATAATTATCTATCGATGTATCTCATACATACACACATATACACATGCATACAACTATTAAATTAGAACTTTCCATAATTTTGTTGAACTGTCGATCAACTGTAAGTTCTATCTGACTTACTCTTATTTCATATCGTTTTATAAAATGTTATCATTATTATCGTTTAAAAAATTTCGCTAGAAAAATGACAAAGAATAATTGAGAAAAAAGAATTTCAAAGGAAGAAATGTTAACTGAAGCTCCATAATGTAAAAATTCAGAAAAAGTTCATACTCGTTTTGGATAACGTGCCTTGGACTCTCCCATTATCCTCGCCTTTCAATGAGTGTCCTCCGGCGTTTCGCCAACATCAAAAATTATACCGTCTTCTATATATGTGTATCTATGCGTATATCGTCTTTATTATGTCCGGGAATAATCGTCGATGAAGTGTATCGTAATATCGCAAGTAATAAAATTGCTAATAATACAGAAATCGATTCATCTTAAATGTTGTTAATAATAAAAATGAATTGCGAAGTAATATAATAATAAATTAAAAATATATTTTTAAAATGCATTTAATGATATAGAAAAGTAAATAATATTTTATCCTCGTATTAACGTAATTAAATGTTAAAATGAGATTAAATTCATTAGATGATAAACCAATACAATCGATTGATGTTTATTAGATTATAAAGGTTTATTATATTATATAATAACTAATTAATGAAGCAATCAACAAATATTTTTCATAAACGGTTTGTAGTATAAAATTGAAAATTAATTATCCTTTATATGAAAAGCTGCTTCGTTATATCTACATTTATGTAGGAAAAAGTAAACATTTGTAATGAAAATATAATACAATATGGTAGTTTACTTCGGAGAGAAATTATATGTATTTAATGAATATTAACTTCTTCTTCTACCATCTAATTACCTGAATACGCAAGAATCAAATATTTTTCTATTAAATGTAATAAAAGTTCGTATTTCTATCGTCTAAAGTATTAATTGTTTAAATGATTACTTAGTTAATTTCACTTTTATAAGTTACTGCAAACCGTGTATAATCAAATAGAGATTTGACTCTATTATTCGTCGTTTCATTTCATCCTTTGAGACATGAGTTTTAGTAAAACTATAAAACTAATTTTCCAAATGAATTCATAGAACTGAAAATAATATTCTTATGTGTATAAAAAAAAAGGAAATTATTTAATAACGACGACTAGTAACACAAAATATTGAAAAATATTCAATACATGTGTATTTAATATTAAAAAGACATTAAATCTCTCTTTTTAATATTTTTTAATATTAAATACACATGTATTCAATATTTTTCAATATTTTCTGCTAGTAGGGAATCTATTCAAATGTTCTAACACGTAAATAAATTAACAATAAAACAATTAATAAATTGTTTGCAAAAACGACAAACAAATGTGAATGAATTTTATTGAAAAACGTTATATCTTATAGTAGGATCACTAAGGAATTGTACAAGCACGTATAAAGAGGGGAATGTTTGAAAAGTGGTAGGTAGGTCCTCGTATCCGTATCCTGAGTATGACAGAGCACAGCTCCTTTCTCTTTCTCTCTCCTCCCTTTCTCTCTCATTTGTTTGCACTCCTTTGTACATCCGCTCTTCCGAAGGATTTGCGTGTTGATTATTGTAATACGTAAGTCCGCGGAGCTTCGCAACCTTCCAGAATACGTATGCATACGTGTGTACATATACATAACTATTGTATATAACTATATATATATATTATATAGGCAAATATGAAGGAGCGACTGCGTGGAAGGTTTTGAAAGGGTGAAAGACAGAAAAGAAGAGGGAGAAAGGGAACACTTGTAGAAGAAGAGAGATAGATATATAAGGAAGAGGGAATAGAATAGTACGTGTCGGAGAGTATCACGAAGGAAGGAAGGAAGAAGGAAGGAAGGAAGGAAGGAAGGAAGGAAGGAAAGGAAAGGAAAGGAAAGGAAGCAAGGGTGGTAGCAAGTAAAGTTGGAAACAGAGGGGAGAAATGAATTCGTACTTACGGAAACTGTAGGTAACGCATATGCACGGCTTTAAGGTAGCTTTGCACCAGGAAATACGTCGAGAATATAGTGACTGTGTTAGGTGTTCTCTCGTACATTTTCACGCTCCTATAGCACTTTACTCTGCGAATTAGTTAGAGAGAAATAAAGCAACGTTTAACATTGAACGAATCCAATGACATTTAAAAGTTTTACTTGGGTCTTTCTAGTTCTATTCGTAGTAGAATAAGGATAGATAGATAGATAGATAAAGAGAGAGAGAGAAAGAGAGGGAGGTAGAAATAGGATGGACAGTAGACACGAGTGGGAGAAGTACAGAGAACCATAGATACAGTTATAGTTGGATAGATAGATACGTAGACAGAGAGGGAGAGAGATTTAGTCGATATACTGGCTACAACATGGCGGACGAAACTACAGCAACACAACCGAATTGCATCCGGAGATTCGCTGCACTTTAGATAACGTGAGATAGAGAGAGAGAGAGAGAGAGAGAGAGAAAGAGAATTTTATCCCCAAAATAACTATCTCTCTCGTTTTCATTCTCTTTCTTTTTTCTCTTTTACTCTGTCTGTCTTTCTGTCTTTCTGTCTTTCTGTCTCTTCCTTTCTTTGTTTCATTCTCTGTTACTCTCTTGTCGTAGAAATCGAACCGTGAAAAATAATTACTTTTGTCCCCTTTCTCAAAATGCATTCAACGTTTCATCCTTATTACGACGATGAACTTTAGACAAATTCTATATAAATCTTTTTTTTTTGTATTCTTCTTTTTTCTCATTCTTTTTTTCCTACTTTTCGCACTCGAAAAAGATCACCTACAAATCCGTTCGCCATTCGTCCATCCTGGCATTAAAAACTGCTTTGAAATATGCTTTTGTGAACGTTTTGTTGTCTACTCGTTTTAAAGAGGACTTGTTCGTTTCTTCTATCTATCTGTTTCTTTCTCTATCACTCTCTTTCTCATTCTCTTTCTCTGTCTCTTTTCCTCTGTCGAATCTCGCTTAAACTACTGTTGAATCATGCACATACAAAGTGGCTTTGAATGAACGAAAAGTAAAAAATAAAAAAAAATAAAAACAAAAAAAAAGAAGAAAACAAAGAAAGAGAGAGAGAGAGAGAAGAGAGAGAGAGAGAGAAATACAGAGAATGCAGTAGTTTTGAAAAAAAAAAAAAATTGCATAACTCAATTTTCCCGTTTTTAGTTTTTCGAATTCCTTGCTCCATCTCGTTGAACTGGTCTCTCTGTAGAGAATTAGTCCTGTTCACTCTTGCTTGTCGAAGTAGGTCAAAAGTCCTTTTTTTCTCTCACTCTCTCTCTCTCTCTCTCTCTCTTCCTCTCTCTCGGTTTTATTTTTTGTATATCAACTTTCGACCTTTTCAAGCAATTTCATGGATTACGACTGCTGCTATCGTTTCCACATACGAACGTAACATAAATATATGTACATATATGTATAAATCAATTCGAGTAGACGTTAAACATTTCATAAGATTATTTTATATATGTGAAAATAATATTCTGACAGTTTCATTAAACGATTTAAAACTATCATCTAATTCTTACCGAACGAATTCAAGCGTTAATAACAAAAGAAAGAACAAATTTAATGATATTTTGTTTGAATCTTTTCCTTAAACGAATGAAACGAGATGAATAATAAAAAAAAAAAAAAAAAAAAACAGGGGAATGCAATAAGTAATTAAAAATTATCAATCGCGCAAAATCTCTCGGTGTAAAATAAAAGATATTCGTATTTTCCGGTGCGTTAAACGCGATGAATTCGAATCCACGTAGAATAAGCTCGACTTTAGAAACGAGACGTATAAAAGACAGGGGTAAAAAGGGGCGCCGGCGCATTTCGTTGCTCGGGGTTGAAGCTACGACGACGGAGCCACCCCTTTTCGTGTTAACGCAACGCAACGCAACGCAACGCAATGCAACACGAATGAACCTATAAACACACGTATACATATATATATATATACATATATATATATATATATATATATATATATATATATATATATTGTGTGTGTGTGTTCACGTTGACGCGCTTTGGACGGGAAAAACGTGGGTCACGCGTGTAAGTACGGTAAAATACTACATACGCGTATACACACTTATACATATGCATATAGATATGATATATGTAGTATGGGAATATATAGATACGTGCACCCCCGCAGTGACGTATGGACAAAGTATTCTCATTGTCATTCACGTTCGATTGTTTCGAAGTGCACGAGAGGCACCATCTTTTTCTCTCTTTCTCTTTCTCTCCTATTATGCATATCCGTTCATATTTCCGTCCAAGAGCGGGGCGCATATGGTACGTCTGCTGCGTTACGCTGAAATACAACAAAAAAAAAGAAAAAGAAAAGGAAAGATAAAAGAGAAAGGAGAAAAAGAGAAAAGAAAAAAAGATTGAACGAGAGAAAAAATGAAAGAAGGAAGAGAGAAGGAGAGAGAGAGAGAGAGAGAGAGAGAAGAAAATACTCGATCGTAGCCTTACTCCTCTACGCGTGATTGTAAAAAATTTCTCCACGCGACACGCTCGTGCCATATGCCATTAATTCGCGTCATTCATCGGACGTAGCACCACCAGGTGTTGCTCTTATACCGTTACTCCTGATTTTTCGCTCGGTGTGGTCGTGTGTGGGTTTCACCTTCGAGATATTTAAACAACTACAATTTCCCTTTTTCAATTTTTTATTTTCTCTCTCTCTCTCTCTCTCTCTCTCTCGTTTCCTCTATGTGTGCTTACTTTTTGTCTTTTTTTTTTCTTTCTTCCTTTTTATTTTATTTTACTTTTCTCTCTTCCACTTCGATCTTGAAAAAATATTCTAATGAAAAAGTTCACTTTTACAAGAGTCTCGTGTTTCTAGCGTTCTTTTATTTCCTTTCTCTCTCTCTCCCTCTCTCTCTCTCTCTCTCTCTTTCTCTCTTTTTCTATCTTTACGTAGCTTCTCTCATTTTCAAACTACTACTTTTGATATTCGTTGAGCGGAAACGATGAAGTAAAAGGAAAGAATACTCGATCATTCAAAGATGGAATAACATTTTATTAAATATAACGGTCGAGAAAACTTGCTGGAAAGATTTATCTTCAGATATATGGTTAGAATGTGAAAGAGCGTGTGTGTATGTACTTGAATATATTCTGTACGTGTATGAACCAAGAACACCTAAAACAAACTACTATGAAATAAGATGCTTCATTCAATGGCTAGAGATGCAAAATCACCTAAAGTTTAGTTAATTTAAGAGAAAAAAAAAAACAAAGAAATTAAAGAAATACGACTAATAATATTAGTTAATAGTGTTAGTATGTGAAGTATGAAAAGCATATTAACACTATTCACTTCTGTTCATTTCTATTAACAGTTTTAATGAGACAACATTATATTTTATTAAATAAACTACAGATGAATATTTGTTATTTTAAGGAAATGGTATGGGTTTGTCTATAGATCTGTAGAAAATTGAGCTAAGTAATCATCTTGGACATTAACATAACGTATTTAGGACTATGACGCACATACATACACAAACTCTGCCTCTCTCTCTCTATCTCTCTCTATCTCTCTCACTCTCTCTGTTTCATTCTGTTCCAAGTTCCGGTCATCTCTCCGTACCAAGTACAGGTAGCATTTACATAGTTAGCTTAGGTCATGTATGTCCCCGTTTATGGTCAGTAGCTATTTATAGATATAAGTATGTATGCGTACATAGAAATATAGAAATAGGTATAGATATAAATTATAGTTATTACATTATTATTATTATTAAATATATATACATGTTACACACAGTTGTAAAAAGAAATTGAAATATTTTCTTTATATTTAATAATATGAAAAAAGAAAGTTAAGAAAATTTGTTTTGCATGATACATACACTCTTTTTAAAACCAATCAATGTATGTTTTACAATTTTAAACATTTTTCATATGATTAAAAACAAATAGAATATTAATTAAATGGCTCGTTTAACTGGAACACCCTGTATATTAATTAACTATATATGAATTAATATTACATATATTAATTATTTTGTAAGTTTTATTTTGGTATATTTAATGTATTGGATTTGTATGTGTTATATATATATATATATATATGTAGGAACATGTATCTTTTGATAAATAACCTAATGTTAAGAAAGCTGCTATATATATATATATAACAATGTAATTCTTCGTTATCATGCAGACAATTTTTTCGTATCTCGATGAAAGAAAGAGAAAGAGAAAACGAGAAAGAAAGAGAGAGAGAAAAGGGTGCTTTTGAAAAGGGTGAACCAAGAGATTTTTATCCAACGTCGGCCGCTGTGATGTTCGTTGGGCTGGAAAGAAGGAAAGAAAGAAGAAAGGAAAATGAGGAAGAAAAGTAGAAGAAGAAGAAGAAGAAGATGAAGAAGAAGAAGAAAGAAGGAAACATGGTATTGTGCATCCGAGACATTTGAGAATTTCTCTGGGGGCAATGTTACGGTACTTTCTCTCGTTCTCGCGAAGTACCATTATTTCGTAGATCAGTTCGTCAAAATGCATTTCGTTAGATGATATTTAAAAAAAAAAGAAAAAAATACACGAGTTGTGTAGGATGTATAGGTATGATTGCAATAAAAATGTATTGGTAGATAATAAAAATCGTGTTTAATTATAAAATCAAACATTTAACTCGATTAATCGTGTTTAATGAACGTATATAGTAGGTACATATATTCGTTGTGTAATTAACGAAACGATAATAGTCTGAGTAAATGGTCCAAGAGCAAATTTGAAGCTTGAAGCTAGAAAGAGAAATAGGGAAGGAGGAGTATGCCTATAGTATATACGTGTAATACAAAGACAGAGAAAGATAGAGAGAGAGAGTATGTCAGAAGGGATGATACAAGCATCCTGCTATTTATCCTGATGGCGGTGATGTCGTTAGTAGCATCGGAGACATTCGGAGATTACAGTAGAGTGCTCTACTCGGTATTGGTGGTGGTGATGGTAGTGGTGGTACTGCAGTAGTATTAGTACTAGTAATAGTAGTACTAGTAGTAGTGGTAGTAGTAGTAGCAACAAGAGGGAAACTCACTCGTTGCTTTTACGAGGATAATATATCACCGACGTGTCACTTGTCTTTCGTTTCGAACGGCTTTACCTCGATAACCGCTCGCACCGAGAATCGACGCACCGAAGCTCGAATTTGCTATGGGATTATTATTACATCGTCCTCTAGCTTCCCATCGTCGACACAAGGATACGGTGTTGTCCGGAATGCAGCTAAAAAGGACAAGATTAAACATAGGATGATATGGAGGGAAGGGAAAAGATGAAAGGAGAAGAATAAAGAACAACGAGTATATTCGATGGATAGATATATTAGATAGATAAATAAATAGATAGATAGGTATATATATATTATATAAGTAGGTATATATAAAACTTTGTGTGAAGAATTTTGATTTATAATAGATATTTTCCATAGAAAGTTTTCACACGAAGAACTTAAATACTATCCATCATTTTTCAAACTCAACGTCGAGGAAAGAAATTGACGTATTATCGCAATGACACATGAAGTTATATATTATAGGGTAGGAATTATCGCAATTAGGTGAATAAAATTCATGGCCTCCAAATGTACGAGAGAAAAGTCACACCACTAGCCGAAAATAATTCATTCGTTTAATTCCTCCGGTCCAAAGTTCATATAGTGAACGAAAACGAGTATGGGAACTAATGATAGCTGATTGTGAGATACAGTCAAGGAAGGTAGGAAAAGCTTTCTATGGTAAATAAAACGTAAAACGAGACAAAACAAAGACTGTTTGCCTTATCGACAGCGATGACGACGACTCAATACCCTCAGGCTATCTCTCTCTCTATTTCTCTCTCTTATATATATATACAAAAGCTCACACATTAAAGACGTGTACATATATAAGTATATAAGTACATACGTAGTACGCATATGTAATATTCGAGTAATTAATGCGATGCTCCGAGATGTTATCTATCTCTCTCTCTCTCTCTCTCTCTTGCAGTCTGTTTTTTTTAATCTTTTAATACTACATTTTTGAATGAAAAAATTCTAAAACTCTAATTTCTTCTTCCTCTTGTCCATATTTGCAATTTTAAAAATGATTTTTATCGTTATTACTTGTACGAAAAACGAAAAGCTATAACAGCTTGGACGAAAGGTATGAAAAAGAAAATTTTTTTGGTTCTTTTCGTTTTCTTCTCAACGTTTTCCTTTTTATATCAGGAAATTCATATTATCCAGTAAACTCAGCGAATCCAAGAGTAATTACAACGTATGTATTCTTGCGGTAAGAAACGATGAGCTGCGAAAAGCATATTTATACTAGCGCACACAAAAATCAGCGCAAACGTTTCCACTTTACCGATGTAGACGAATACTTAAGGTTATATCTATATATACTAAGAGACGAGCTTGCGCGAGCAATAAAGAGAGAGGGTTAAAGAGAAAGAGAAAGAGAAAGAGAGAAACAGAAAGAGATAGAGGGAGAGAGAGAAAGGAGAGATCGTAGTAGGTTAATATTTCTTTGAGGTGCAACGTAGGAGTTGAAAGTTACACATAACCGAATGAGAGAGAGATATCTCGCGTGTTGACTCGGCAGTCGTAATTACTCTTGTTCAGGTCATGGATAGACTCTGTGTATTCTCATTGGAGATCGAGATATACATAGAACGAAATGAATGCGTCGGACATACCCAAAATTCTCGTCTATTTTCTCTCTCTCTCTCTCTCTCTCTCTCTCTCTCTCTTTCTCTTACATACATACTAGAGCGTACACTATATCTCACACAGTTATAGACATACACACAAAAATATACTCACTTAGTTTGTGCTTTCGAAAGATCAGACTGGAAGAGAAAAGGAAGAGGGGTGGATTTGAAGAAGATTAGAAGCAAGGTTTCTCGTAGAACGAAGGAAGGATAACGCTATTCTTCGTCTAACCTCTTTAATTAATAGTTAACCGGTGATTCATAGTGGATCGAGTCTTAATTGGACGTTATTCGAGTGTCCTCCTATTTACGCCGGCTGTATAAACGAGATATACGTTCTCGCAGGTGACGTTGAATTAATCTCGGTTATCGCGAGGCCACCGTTACCCTTGCCGTGTCCTCTCTCCTTCTCTTTCATTCACTCACCCTCATCCTCTCTCCCTCTCCCTCTCTCTCTTGGTCTCTCTTCCTTCATCATTCGTTCACTCTCTCTCTCTCTCTCTCTCTCTTTCTCATACTCTTTGCAGTCCAATGAATCTCGACCAAGATTCAATTTGATTAACAGAAAATTTTCTGTCAAAAGAATAATTCCCTACCCCGAAAGATGAACGTAATACCTAGCCCATCCTTTCCCTTCTCTTTCCTTTCCCATCACGTAGTTACGGTCGACTAACATAAGACAGTGAAAAAGACGTTACTCATTACTTGATTATGAACACTGAATCTGAAGATTTATATAAACTCTTGTATTCACGTACCAGGGATAAATGAATAACCGACCAATGTCATCCTCACCCTCGTCTTCGTATTTATCGTCGTAGTTGTAATAGTTGTGGTTTGTCATCGTTGTCGTCGTCGTCGTCGTCCTCGTCCTCGTCGTCGTCGTCGTCGTCGTCGTCGTCGCCCTTAATTTGATTCATATGAATGCGTAATTTTAATAACCGTATTCATGTTACCGAGCTTTCTGCCATTCACGTCAGCTGAATAAACGAAGGGAGAGATGATGAGGTGAAGCAAGAGGAGAAAGAGGAGATGAAGAAGAAGAAGAAAACGGAAGAGGAGGAAGTGGAGGAGGAGAAGGAGGAGGAGGAGGAGGAGGAGGAGGAAAAGGAAAAGGAGAATACCAGTTGAAAATCTGCTTAAAAGATGGTTTTACGTCCAACTCTGAGAATAAAGATTTCTTTCTTTCTCTTTGACACTAAATAAAAGGTCATAGACCCAAGGGATCAAGCGGCGTTGACTCGTAAAGACTGTGTCATAATTTATCCTGCAAACGGAAAGAAAACCTTCTACTACTTCTTCTTTTTTTTTTTTTTTTTTTTTTTTTTTATTTATTTGACTTATTTTTCTACTTATTCCAAGGAGAACAAAAATCATTCCGTGACTCCGTTTCAACGTTTTCTCGCCATAATCGAGAGAGAAAGAAAGACAGAGAGATATAGTCAACGTTGACGTACATCGTTAACTCGTTAATATGAAAATTTAAGCTCGGGATCATCGAATTCCTGCTTCATTTTCATTCTCTTCTCATTCTAACCTCAAGAAGCTGGATTTACTTCGATCTTTCACTCGCTAAGCCAACGAGTAATAATATTCGATGGCTTTTACCATCGCAAACAACTATTTCAATTTGCTTTTACTTTCATACCGGATACGCTAAGTGAATTTTATTAGGTACTTTAGTATGTCTCTCTCTCTCTCTCTCTTTCTCTCTCAATTCTCTCTTATTCTCTTTTTTCTTTTTTTTTTTGTTCATTCTGATAGGTAGTTTCTACTACTACCTTTGTTACGAGTAATCAAATGCGTGTTTTTCATAGCTAACGCGTTTTTATCTTTTATCGACATAAAATGGGAACAACAGAGAGAGAGAGAGAGAGAGAGAGAGAGAAAGAAATAAATGAGAAGTTCATTCGCTTTACCGTGCAAGCAAATCGTTAAGATTTTTCTAATCGTCTTTTACAAGCTCAAAGAAACACGAAAAGCTCTTGCCGTTGGCGTGCACAAACAAATTCGCGTGACTCATTTAATCTTCCACGAAAGATCAAAAGTTTCTAACATTTTGTAAAGAGTAATACAACGTTATATGGTCAAGTTAAAGGAAGCATTCTAGCGATCGTTGAAAAGCTCGAGTCGACGGGGACCGTTGTGAGAAATGTCGGTTCTCGATACGAGAAGGTAATTACGAGTAATATCTTGGTGGTGGTCGAAAGAGGCTTATCCTTCTTATTTCTTTTTACGTTTAATCGTTCGGAAAAAGAGGAGTTATATATAGGGGGGCGCGGAGGAGAAGAAAAAAGTGGTAGGAAAGAAAGTTCTTTAACTTTTTTTTTTGTTAGATTTCTTTCGAATATTCGTGCTAGAATTTGTGAAACCTTATCGATTTATGAAAATAAAAATTTGCTCTCTTTAATGGACCTGCATAAAATCGTTGAAATTTTTTCTCCAACGAACGTTTCAAGAATAAGAGAAATAGAAAGAGAGAGAGAGAGAAAAAACAACAAAACTCAATAGATAGAAAGAGATGAATATATGAGACATAGTCAAATCAAAAAGAGAAAGATGAAGATAGAGATAGACGGAGAATAACCAGAACAAACGAATGGAACGGAATTGGGGTACAAAAAGGTAATACTGAGTCCAGTATCGGTCACCGAACGAACCCAAAGTAAAAAAGTTTAGCAATCGTGTATTCAAATGTAACTCCGTTTTGTGCGAGCAACGTATCGCCCGGAAAAAATTTCTAATGAAAAAAAGAGCTACGGGATCGTTACGTTACCTCTATGGGAAGAGTTTCCCTTGCATGGATATAGAGAAAATCGATTTTATTAATTCGACCAACATCGCGATTTTTATTTTCATTTTTCTCTTTTTCTTTTACATTTCATTTCTATTGATAAAACGAGTATTTTGTAACTATTTCTGTCTGTTTCTCTCTCTTTCGTACTATCCTAGTTAAAGAGATAGTATTATACACAGAATATCAAATCTGCAAAATATAATTAACTTTAAAAGCGAGCTTTTAGACTCACTTGATATCTTACTATGCATTCATTCAACGATCTCATTTGCAAGCAAGAGTTGAAAAAAAAAGTAGTGAAAATCAGAAAAAAATGAATGAAAGCGAATGATTTGATACGAACGTCGTTGTCGTCATCATCGTATATATATGTATACATATGCACTATGTATGCAGTAACCATACACATATTATATACATATATATATGTATAATATAATACACATAACATATAAAACACCATTATCCAGACTAATTGAGAGAAATACGGCTTTATCTTTCTTCTCTCGCAAAATACGATAATTTTAAACGTGTATTATTACGACAATAAGTATTTTACATAGCAAATGAATAATCAATCATAATTTTCGGTTAATACAAAGAAGAAAAAGTTAAACAACAACTGGATAAATGAGATTATTTTGAAAATGTTTAATAACCGACGAATATCGTAATTTCGTTTTCGAACAATAATGTTGACGATAGATGTGTAGTACGTGCCTTCCTGAGAGAAACACGTTTGTACAGTTTCGAAACTGCGAGACTAAACGATGCACGAATAATCGTGATTCTCTTCTGTATAACGAAAGCGCGAGAGAGTTTTGAACTGTTTCCGATATTATGCATGAGTACCTCGTGAATGAGGATCGTCGAGGATGAAACATTTTACAATAAACGCTTTCCATTACTCAGAAAATTTCTATGCTAGTAGATCGTTAACGCGATCTTCTTCAACGGCCGAACTCAAAAGATATCTCAACTTTGTCATTACAGTGACAATGACGGATGTAGAAGCAGTGGCAGGTGGGAAAGCTAAGTTGCCATGCGACGTGGAACCACCGATCTCGGGGGACAAGCTACATCTAGTTATTTGGTACAAGGACGAGTCAGACACACCAATATACAGGTAAATTCCACCTTGGCATTCCTTATTCCACTCTAGCTAGTAAGTAAGTAAGGAAGGAAGGTAGGAAGGAAGGAAGGAAGGAAGCTTTGCACAAGCTAAATCAGCTCTCAACCCATCCTTGCTTTTCTCCAATACCACGATGGTGTAGGGTAGTGAAAAAGAGAAAAATGAAAGAAAAAGAAAGAAAGAGAGTAGAGTAAAAGGACATAGCTATGGAAAATAAGAGGAAGGAATCCGACTTCGATCCAATAAACTCGGTTCCTATAAGAGGTAGGCAGGCGTGACGAATGAAACAGAAAATTCCATTTTCCATGCATCTCGCTATTACCGATATTCCAAACGAATTTTGACGAGCTTATCTTATTTCTTCCGTCATAGTATAGTAGACCTATACCGATCTTTTAAAAAGTAGTCAAGATAGACAGGTTTACGGAGTGGGAATTTGTAGGGGTTGGATAATCATCGAACCGAGACTCTTCCACGAAAATCGATCGGAAAACTCGAAAAAATCGTTGTTGCTTGGACATTGATGAACGGCTAAAGCGATTCGACGATCTTTGTTCTTTGACGCGGACCGTTAATCAGTCCAATCGTTCGTGTCCAAAGCACTGGACCGAGCATGTAGCGGCAGTACCACCGTGAAACGGACGCCATTATCTATGGAATCTCTCAAGGCTGCAGTATTCGCGCACTCGAGCACGCACCAAAGCGATCCGAATCGAAGTCAATCGGCGCGCGTTCGGTTCGTTCCAATTTCTCCTCCTCATGGAAACTGAAAACTGGTCTTAACGATCTCACTTGATTCGACGTCGATCGCAGACATTCGATAAGACTCGTTAATTACGAACTTGAAATATCCAAACGTTCCTAATTATTTCCCACCTAAAATACTTTTTTTATCCCCGGTCCATTTTTAACGTATCACTCGAGACTCAAGTGTTCGTAAAAAAAGAAAAATCAATCTTTTATTAATAAAACAAAAATTCCATGTTGAACATATTGACATTTTTTAAGTATTATAAAATGATTAATCTTGTATGCGATCGAAGAGAATTATCCTTTGATCGACATTATAAATTGATACAAAATTGTTACCGTGCGGTATTAATTGAAAGCTCGTTTAATATAATTATCAAGATTTAATTATGCGTACACGGCGTGGTTATGTTAATGCTCTTGTATAGTCAAATCTCGTACATTTTCGTATTATGTTTGTCGTTCTTTTTGGTAAAATCTAGAGAAAAAGAAAGAAATGTGAACGTGATTCGAGTTGTAGGAAACGTTAATTATCTCTTCGAAGAGACGAGCTTGAAATACAAGTAAAAGAAAATTAGTTGAGGTGTCAATCGTAAGAAAAAAAAAAATAATAATAATGAACGTACGAACTAACTAACTGAGTTCTATATTTCTTTTAATTACAATACAATCACAAAGAAAACTTAATTATTATATTTAACACGTTCCGTGCCACGTGTATCACCGATGGTACACGTTAAACTTGTTCCTCAGGCCACGTGTAACATCGATGGTACAAATATTTATTTAACGCACTGAAAATATATAAAATGCAGTACAGAACAAAGCAGATAAGTTTGTTTAATTATTATATTTACAATCATTAATAATTACATGTAATGGTTGATTTTGTTAAAGCAAAATTAAAAAATGGCCTGAATGGCCAAAAAGGGCTTGGCACAAAACGTGTTAACGATGGTCTGAATAAACACGCAAAAACATATATTGACAAGTAGAAAAGAGATAAAAGTACTCTCTTATATAATAAAAACATAGAAAACTATAACCCCGTAGGAGTTTATTTTCCTATAGAATACTCACAGTCGTTTGAAAGTTGGCTACCTAGATAAAGAGAGCAAACGCCACCACGTGTGGCTAGAAACGCCATAGTTTTTACCAAATACATACCCGTTACTCGCTATAAATCCGACTCTTATATTTTCGCTAGCTGGCGCCTGCCTCCCGTGGTTCCTACAATGTTATTTATAATACTCCAGCTCGCGTTCTCTTTTTCACCACCTTTTTTGGTACACAACTACATATATAATACACACATATATATATATGTGTGTATATGTACGTATGTATATAAAAGTTCACATATGTGCTTTGGGATACTACACATATATCCCCATTACCCGAATTTATTATTATCGTTATTACTATTATTATTGTCGGTTAACAGCGTATAACTTCGAGATATTAGGATACGCGCTACGAACTCTAGCTTTAAATCCTTCGTAGACACTTGTGTCTCGCGATATATACTGTAGCCAATTAACGATCGGTAGGTTACAAAAAAAAAAAAGAAAAAAATAACGTAGGTCGCATTCATGCTCGTCGGCTTGTATTCTTTCACTCGTTATTTTCTTCTACTCTTGTTGATCTTGTCGATAGTATTGCAAACGATTTAAACATTGGTCGTCGTTAACTTCTTAATGAGTTTGTATTTTAATGTCGTGTAAGTATACCGTATAATAAGCGTGTATAATTTACATATTACTTATGTCGGTATCTCTATCTGTATATAATATAATAATAATAATAATAAATTGTCTTTGTATTGATACGTGATTAAAAGCTAAGTAAAATGTTTAACGTGATTAATTACAGCTTCGACA
The DNA here is from genome assembly GCF_049000335.1 of Polistes dominula. Lineage (NCBI taxonomy): Eukaryota > Metazoa > Arthropoda > Insecta > Hymenoptera > Vespidae > Polistes > Polistes dominula. Next base: position 2,540,241 of record NW_028300998.1, on the reverse strand, counting down.
CGAGAGGACGAAGTACATTGGATCAAGGAAAACATTGGCAGAATTTTAGTCTCGACGGACGTGCCTCCTTCCTACACTCAGAAGAACCCGCTAAGCTCGTGTTAGACAACGTTCGCGAGACCGATGCTGCCATTTACAGATGCAGGGTCGATTTCAAACATTCACCTACGAGAAACAGCAAAGTCAATTTTACGGTCATCAGTGAGTATCCAAAGAGAGAGAGAGAGAGAGAAGAAGAAGAAGCAAACGCTTAGTGGTCACGTCGAGTTTCCGGGAAACTTGTTGTCTGAGTACCTTGTCCATGTTAGAGACTTTGTTCACTTTCCGATGCATCAGGAAGAGAATAGACAATTTGATATGTTTGTTCTCTCTCGGATCGATATGCATCTAAACGTTTGCCTGCAACTTCCTATATACGCAAACTCAATTTATCTTTATATCACTTGTTAGTTCAATTTTCTTGACAAAAGTTAGGCTTGATTTTTAATTAAACTTTTATCCCCTTTTGCCCGTCCCGCTAACCCTCCTCTTTCCCACGTCATCATCGGAAAATCGAATCTATCCGAGATGTCATAGGTTTTCAAAAGAACCGACTAACACCTTGTTCATAAATCTGAACGAGTTAACAAGTCGACGTAAGGTGGAATACGAACTTGTTCTCTTTCTTCTTCTTCTTCTTCTTTTTAACTTTCCTTTTTTTTTTTATTTCTTTTCTTTTCTTTACTTCTTTCTTTCTTTCCTTCCTTCCTTCCTTCCTTCCTTCCTTCCTTCGTTCCTTCCTTCTTTCTTTCCTTCTTTTTGTTCCTTCTCTTGAAACTTTTGCTCGACGTCCATTAATTCACGCGCACGCGACAACGACGAAAAGTACTAGGAACGTAAGTCCGTTTTTAAACTTGATCCTTCTTTCTTTTTGAAACTTGCGTCGTGTTGTGAGAAAAGGATAAGAAAAAAACCGAGAGAGAGAGAGAGAGAGAGAGAGAAAAGAAAACAGAGAAATGTTATCCACCACCGTGTAGTACTAAAAGGTTGGATAGAAATAAAACTAGCTTCTTCTCTGTCTCACTTTCATAGTCACAAATTGTAAATAATTCTGGAATGAGACTTGACAAAAAAAAGAAATACTCGTTTATTTTTCAAAGTGACAGACAAAACAAAAACAAAAAAAGAAAGATAGAAAAAGGGATGTTCTTATTGTAAAAATGATTGCAGTACCACCGGAACAACTTAGCATATTGGACGAAGACGGATCTCATATTCCTCATTACATTCTTGGCCCATACAGCGAAGGAGCGTCTCTCAATATTACCTGCGTTGCCGCCGGTGGTAAGCTTTCTTCCTCTTTTTTCTTTTTTCTATACATACATACCTATATACATATATATATTCGACCCATTTACATAAGTAAAAATCCATCGTTCTTTGACGTTACACATTTCCCCTTTTATTTTCCAATTTTAATATCGAGACTCTTGTTCAAACACAGAGAAGTATAAAAACAAAATTAAAAAATAAGAAAAAAAGCTCATTTTATATATAAAAAAAAAAAAATTACTGTACAGTTTTTTAAACGTTTTTTAAAATATCATTCGTATCATTGCTCTGTATCTGTAACGTTATGTTCGAAGATGGTTCATTCATTTAAAAAATTACACATTTTCTTGATTGGAATTTAAGTACTTTTACAATTCATATCTTTGTTTCATTCATGACATTTATATGTGAAAATAGTTCATTCATTTAAAAAAAAAAAAAAGACATATATTTTCTTAAGTGTTTTTATAATATCATTCGTATCATTGCTTTTTATCTGTAACGTTATGTTCGAAGATGGTTCATTCATTTACAAAATTACACATTTTCTTGATTGAAATTTAAGTGCTTTTACAATTCATATCTTTGTTTCATTCATGACATTTATATGTGAAAATAGTTCATTCATTTAAAAAAAAAAAAAAGACATATATTTTCTTAAGTGTTTTTATAATATCATTCATATCTTTGTTTCATTCATGACGTTATTAAATTATAGACGTCGTTTAAAAAATATCATACATTTTCTTAAACGTTTTTATATAATATCATTCATATCTTAGTTTCATTCATGACATTATTAAGTTATCGACATTGACGTTTAACTTTTTAATCTGGTATCATCAATCATTTAGCAAAGTACTTTGCATGGATCGATTCGAGAGAGAGAGAGAGAGAGAGAAAAAAAGGAAAAGAAATAATATTAAAAATATATCGATAAGAATATTAAGGTAAGTATAATGCTGTAAAGAGTCAGGAAAAATGAAAGAAATTAAATATTAAACGAATATAAATAAGTAATATGAAAAGTTATGTTCATAAAAAAGCAAAACTTAAAATAGAAAGGTTTGATCGTATCATCATTTCAAATCTATACTTTAAAGTGTATATTTATACACAGTATTTTTGTGATTAGCAAGAAGCTAGTAGTATCATCTGCTTAAGGAGATTATTATCATCTCTTCGTCGCGCCTCTCAACAACCGGATGATAAGAATTCGAGGCAAGAAAAGAAGAAATAAAGAAATAAAAAGAGTGAGAGAGAGAGAGAGAGAGGTAGAGAGAATGGAGGGAGAAAAAAACTTAAGTCGAGAAGATTGCGACTTAATCGTCTTTCGTAGGATAGTCCAGAGAGTAGAATTATCCTCTATCTGATCGTTTATTTCTTTGACAAATCCATTGCTTTTCGTATCTTCTTAGCCTTTGTGATTTTTCCTTAACGATATAAAATATCTTCCTTTGATTTGAAAAACGGTAACACATGGGAAAGGAATTTGATCGTGAAACGTATATATCGCGTGAAAATAAAGAGACAGAGAATCTTTGTGGATTCGATATCGTCCACAAAAGAGGATTAAAAGGACGTAAAACATTGAAAAGGACAATGGAAACGATAGTAAAACCGCAAGGATGAACGTGGAATGTTGACGCTTTGATGTGCCCTTACAATTCTGTTTTATCCAAGAATTTCATCATTTATTGCTATTTACAGGTCGACCACCACCACGAGTGACCTGGTGGCAAGAGAATGCCCTTTTGGACGACACTTACGAGAACATAGGCTCCAAAAAAGTACGGAACGTTCTTAGACTTGAAAAACTCAATCGTAAACACTTACATACGATTTTGACTTGTCAAGCTTCCAACAACAACATGGTCGCGCCAATTTCCAGTTCGGTCACTCTCAACATGAATCGTAAGTTTTTTTTATTCTATTTTATTTTTTTTTTTTATTATTTGTTATTATTGTGGTTGTATAACTTGTCTCGATATATATATATATATATATATATATATATATATATATATATATATATATATATATATACATATCATCTTTTTACTTGCTCGTTAATTTAATGACATTACGTATATGCGAATCAATAATTATTTATTAACGTTAAGCAAGAGAATTTCAAGACAATATTGAAATAGCACATGAATGTCTTTGATGAATTTTGGTCTTTGATACCTACACCTTGGGAACACAAGAAACGAATAACTGTTGGTTACTCTTCTTTGATGAAAACATAAAGGAGAATAGCTATTGTTAATGTCACAATAGATAAAATGTAATCAACCTAGGGTGTGTTTAAACGTATACAAGTGTAATAGTAGTAAACCCACGAACACTTGACAATACAACCTTAACAAGGTCAAAAAAAGGAAATACCATTGCATTGTAGGATAATTGTAGACTTACTCTTGTATTATCTACCAACCACGTGTATATAAGGTGATGCTAAAGTAGAGAGAGAACAGTAGGGAAGTCCCTTTCAGAAGGTATTAATGCAACGAATCAAGTCAGCAAATTAATTGTATCGCAAGCGGTAACGTTAACGAGCGTTACTTGGCTAGAGTATCTCGACTGGTCGAAATATACGACCTGCATAATGTAGAACGAAACGTTCTTCCGGGGTAACCTCATGCTCGGGACACACGTGTTTCAGTGAAGCCACTGTGGGTTCGTATGCAAGGAGAAAACCGTGCATTTAGCGCCGGTACCACGTACGAGATAGGATGTGAGGTTGTCGGGGCCAGACCAACACCGAAAATCACCTGGTCCAAGGGGAGCATAACGCTTAGAAATGCACGACTAACGGTAAGCAATCAATTCGTTGTCTTTTATTCTTGACATTTATTCGATCCTAAAAAGAGAGGGAGAGAGAGAGAGAGACAGACTTTCGTTTTATCTTTCAATCGATCAATCCTATTTATCTAGATAATGTCTACCATACGATATAAAGCTTTAAAGTTGACAAGTTTTCAAACATGAAGAGAAGATTCACTTGATCAAAATCTGACGCGAACCGCGTACAAGAAAAAGATACTTTTTCAATAAAAACCTAGTCAGGAAATAAAATGAAGTTCTATTATATATAAAAGCTATTTACTTCTTTTTCTTCTTCTTCTTCTTCTATGTCGTCGTCTTTCTCTCTCTCTCTCTCTCTCTTTCTTTCTTACACAAAGATTCTATCGGAGAGTTACGAGGAAATCCCTCGACAAACGGTTTCATCATGAAATATATCCTTCCACAGGTGAGTCCCGTCGGCAATACGACGACGAGCATGCTAACGTTCGTGCCGAGCATCGAAGACGCTGGAAAATATCTCTCCTGCAAGGCCAGCGTACCGGATATCCCGGATTCAGAAATGGAAACAGGATGGAAACTCGACATATATCGTAAGCGTTTGCCGATATTACACGCGTTCGTTCACTCGTTCATGAAATTGACGCGTCAGATTAAATCTCGAAAGTAACGTTAAGAACGTTCGAATGGAATGATCTTTACTTTAGACGTGCTAAATGATAAGGATCTGTCGTACGATGCGTGTCCGAGATTGGAAACGAAGAAGAAAAACAGAGACAAGAAAGTTAAGGAAGAGTGTAAAGAGAGAAAGACAGAGACAGAGAGAGAGAGAGAGAGAGGTAAAAAAGGAACAAGACATTTACGTTGAAACGTTAATTAAACCTTTCGATACGGCGCCTCGCAAATACTTAAACGATAAGTAAGAGAGATCGGTATGAGTTAATTTGAAAGACGGTACTTCTTGGTGACTCTCGATAAAGATCACTGAGAGAATCTCGAGGAAGGTAATGAATGCAAAAATGTTACGACCAAAAAAATAAAATGAAAACGACAACTTATAACATTTAAAGATTCCTTATACACGTTGAAACATATTGCCATGCATTTATCGATACCAACGTTTCATGAAACCTGCATCAGTATCGGTTTTATTTCACATTACTGATATCTATATTGAAACACGTAGATTTTTCCCTACGATGATGTAAGTTACTTTTGATGCTGATTCTTATATGCCGAGCTTCCCATATTGCAACGTATATCATAAAACTAAGAAATCGATGCATACATCGTAACCAGTGACGGCTCGTGGATTAAAAATCGTTGGGATGTTGCATCTTTCAAAATTTACATACCGCAGTATGAATATAATATTGTTTCGATAAAATATCACAAAATGATGATAATAATCGAAGAAAAATTTAATATATAAATAAAATATTGCTTTTTTTTTGCGATTACTATTTTCATGTAAACCAACAATTTCTCCTTTTAAATTTTATAAGAGATGAATTTTAAATATTTTCTTATGAAAAATAAAAGAATTGCATAGAATCGTAGATGATTAAATAACACGATAAATAAAATATTAAATATTTCTTATTTTTTTTTTTTTTTTTTTTTTAAGTCAAGAACAATTAGGGTTCCTACAAATCTGTAAAACCAATCGAACGAGCCGTTCCTTATAGCAATATATTTTTACATTTATAAAGATCTTCGTGTTAGTCGTGCGGCATGTAAAATGTACCCATGTATAAATTGAAGACGTAGATCCTTATCGATATCTCGTAAGTTGCTTCCCGAAGGACAATTTCATGCACGATTTTGCACCCATCGAGATATCGAAATTTTTCAAGCATATTTTTCCTATAGAATTGAAGATAATATTATATCGTACTATTAGTAGAACCTCTCTCTCTCTCTCTCTCTCTCTCTCTCTCTCTCTCTCGTAAATCGTTATTTCTTATTTCGAATATATTAAGAGCCTATTAAATGAGAATATTCACGTTATGCATTATTGCATTATTTGTTCCATCTTTTGCTTCAGAGAGTTGTTTAATTTTCCACAAGCCGAACAATAGAATGCACTATCCTCTTCTCTTTCTTATTCTTTCCTTACTGTTATTCCATTACAGGATTTTCTTTCTTTTTTTTTCTTCTTCTTCTTCTTCTTCTTCATGTTTCTTCTTTTGTTTACTCAACATTAACCCAAGTAACGTTGGTAACAAGAAGAAATAAAAAAAAAATAGCAAAAGAGGGCTAAAATGATGCACCTGTAAACGAATCTCTTGATCTCTTTCTCTCTTTTCTTTTATCTGAAGATTTTCGATTGTAATGTTAAAGAAAAAAAAGAAAAAGAAAGAGAGAGAGAGAAAAGAAATGATCTTGGTTAAGAAAAAAAAAAAAAGACAAAAAATTGTCAAATGCGAAAGAACGGAAATAAAGGGATATAAAAGAACTAATAAAAGAGAACAAGAGAAAGAAATAGAGAAAGAAAGAAAGAGAGAGAGAGAGAGAGAGAGAATGAGAAAAAGAAAGAAAAAGTAAATCTTTCCTCGTAGATCGGGTTATACCATTAATTTCCGCTATGCCGCACCGATTTCCGGCGTAAACTCCACCATCAACGAGGAACTTTTATATTGGATTCGCGAAATAACCAGCATTGATCTTCGTAGAACGATGCGGAACGATGCCTATTAATAATATCGTCGTTCTTTCGTTCATTCGTTCGTTCATTCGTTCATTCATTCGTTCGTTCGTTCGTACATTCGTTCATTTACGTGCTCGAATCGAAGACCATTTGGACAATCAATTCTACTACATCCTACCAAAGTATATTCTTATATGAAATAGGAGAAAAAGAAAACAAACTGAAGAACAACAACAACAAAAATGAAAAATTAAATGAATAATTAAAATAGTCAGGAAAAAATATGAATGAAGATTTAAAAGAATATGAATTTTCACAAATTATTTTATTCGTCCTGGTGAATTTAGAATTGGTATATTCTCGGTTAAACCGCGAATAGTTTCCACGTGAACAAAGGTAATCCGTTTATTTATCGTTTATTTATTCGCCAACGCAACGAAAATGGCCGAACGTTGAAATTCCTTTTAATACCAAATCTCGGAGTATTTTTCGATACGCAAGTTTTTGTCGCGTCCTCGGTTGAGTGCTTTTACCCATCGAAGAAACAATGACAACAGTATATATGTATATACACACACATACACATACACACACACACACATTGAAACTTGTTTTACTTTTTATTATTTCAACGAGTTTACTTTGGCTAATATTTGACGGTTTGATTTATTTTTATTTTTTTTTTGTTTTTTTTTTCTTCTTCTGACAAATATACGCGTTATTAAAAGTTAGAAATTGAGTTTCGTATTAGTAATATATTTACAAATCAATTCGGAAAATTGTGTTTTAGCTTTTAAATCTAGAAAGTATTCGCGTTAATATTACAATTTTGCTGAAAATTTATTTATTATATTTTGTTTTTTGTTTTTCTTATATAGGTATTATCAAAAGTTAATTTAATCTTTATTAGAGTGAATATATATATATATATATATTTATATATATATAATACATATATGTATATATATTTACGATCAATTTTGAATATTGAAAAACGATGCTTTTAACTTATGAATTGAAAATCCTGAAAATACATAATAGCAAAATTCTTTTGAAAAATGTTACATGTAATATTCATTTTTACAAAATATATTATTAAACATTGTAGCAAAAAAAAATATATATATATATACAGAGAATGAATCAATTTTACAAATTGAGAAACGTATCTATTAAAATATAAAATCCTAGTTAAATAAATAAAATATAATATTTTGTCATTCAAATATTATGTGTATTATCAAAAGTTAGCTTGATCATCACGTTCACGTATATTTACGATCAATTGGGGAAAATTGGAAAACAAGAACGTTAACTAGTAAATCGTTGAAAGTACATAAGTACGAAATCCTCTGTTTCCGATTTCGATTTTCCGTAGGGCACACGCGTTACGCTTTTGTTGTAACGCCTCCTAGAGTTCGAACTTTAATATTAATTGCACTTTCAGACGAGCCCGTGGTTACCCTAGAATTGGGGAGCAATCTGAACTCGAGCGCAATCCGAGAAGGAATCGACGTTTACTTCGAATGCAACATCAAGTCGAATCCTTGGGTTTACAAGGTCTCCTGGCGGCATAACGTGAGTTTTCCCTAACTCCAGACACATATATATGTTATGCCTATGTATATCTATTCTATCTATCTATTTATCTATCTATCTATCTACCATATACCGCCAACTTACAAAGTAATACATTTTCTGGAAATATAAAAAGAAGAATAAAGACGTATTGAAAAAAATGATTCCTTTAAAATATGAACGTCAATTTACTCGGCTTAGTAAACGAACGTTGGTTGTTAACATTTCATTTGCCAGTGTCAATAAATCGCTTGGTAAAATAAATGGCAATGAGAGAGAGAGAGAGAATACGGGATAAAATTGTACGAGAACAGAAACGTTTCAAACGTTAAACTCGATAATACGGATCATTTTAGAGGTTCCAACGGTTACCATTATTTACAAAACGGATTAATAAAAGGATTTCTTCTAGATATTAATTAACAGTTATTTAGTCATAATAATAACGATCGATGGATTTATATATATAGATAGATAGATATAATACATGATATCAATTGTATTTATACTCTATTTACAGTCAAAGAAACAGTATAATATTTCTGTTTGAATCATGAAAAAAGATAATGTAAACGTTTATACGATATTATTCCTATTACTGTTCTTATCATTATTATTATTATTATTATTATTATTATTATTATTATTATTAATATTATTACTATTATTCTAATTATTATTATCCCTTGACTGGAATTCGCGGGAGAATCTTCCTCGCGGTATAATTAAACGCGGGGCACACGGATAGAGAGAGCAACGCGGAACAATTTCGTGTCGCTTCGGCGACGTAATTATCGCGTCCACGTAGAAGGGTGGCAAAGTTTGTAATTCGAGACTTTGTATTCATAGGGCAATCCACTGTACCACAACACGGCAACTGGCACGATAATAAGTAATCAGAGTCTGGTGCTTCAGAGCGTGACACGTAGCAGAGCCGGCATCTATACCTGCATTGGTAGTAATCAAGAAGGTGACGGTGAGAGCAATCCTCTCAATTTAGACATCAAATGTGAGTAAATTCATATATAAGATCGTTACACTTCGATCGTTATTGACACTTCCCTGTTCTAATTACTACGATATACTAATAATAGTAATAGCATATAACTTCAAGCATCGTTGAGATCGAACGTAATATTTATTTTCATCTGATTTATCTATCTTTTAACATCTTATCGCATCAAATAAAATAGTGAAAACTTATAGTAGGTGTGGTACTAACGTTTCTAATTCAATTTTACTTGCAATTGTTTGTAATATTGCATCTCATCCGGCATGTCTTTTACGTATAAGTAATACTTGCTATGAGGATACATTTATTAACTGTGATTCGCAAAATACTTCTACTCTTATAGACACGCCGGATGACCTATTGATTAATAAAATTCAAAATATTATAAAAAAAGAATTTAAAAAAAGTTATGAAAAACGAACTTGTAAGGAGCTTAAAAAATGAAATTTGTAATCTTCAGAATGAGGTTTGTGTTATTACTGATCATGTCTCTGCTATTGAGAATGAAGTACATGGATAAAATCAACCTTCAAAGAAGTCTCTTGTTCTTGAGGAAATCATCGGTGAAATCTTTGAAAGAGAAAAGAGATCGTCAAATCTGATTTTATTTCATCTCGAAGAAAATGCTTCCTCGTTCTCTTTTGCTTCTGCCATCTCTGATGATGACTTGATGAAAAATATTCTTTCAAAAATAGACATCCTAGGTGCATCTTGTCCAGAATAGGAAGGAAGTATCTCAATATCGCATTCGTCCTGTTTCGTATCACTCTTACTTCAAAACATGAGGTTCTTTTTATTTTGAAGAACAAATCAAAATATTGTAGTTCCGTTTACATCAGTCATGATCGCATTAAGGTTCAACAAGATTATTTAAAATCCTTAAAGAATAAATTAACAAATTTAACAGAAAATGAAATCGTAAAAACCTAAAATCGTAAAAAGCAACAAGCATTCAAAAAAAAAAGCAAACTTTCATCCTGAGGATTTAATATCTGAATGTCCATGGTCTAAGAACTAAGCTTAGTGATTTGAGATATAATTTAGTGGTATTTGAAACTCATTATACTTCATATAACTACTTTAACTGTATTAATAGAATGATTCTAAATGTCAATTATAATAATTGATATATAGATTTATTTAACCAGTCTATATTATCTATACTATTATCTATATTATCTGTATATTTTCAAAATTTGTCTAAATTACCTGTAATTATTTTTATTTTTATTTTTTTTTTTACTAACCTTATTTATATAAATTCTGTATTAATAGTTATACATCCCGCAAAATAAATAAATAAATAAGTAATTACATATCGAATATCTGTCGAAATTGATCAGAGATATGTGTATCAAATTTATTTGAAAACCAATTCGCACCAAACAACAATTTGTGATATTTTGTTCTTGTTATTGGTGTTGTATTCGATCAATATTTTTAATATCGTTGAACGATAAAGCACGCTTGTTGGATATTAAAAAGTTACTTCCTTCTATTTAGTAAAAAAATATATATTATTTCAGTAGGATAGTTTGTTCAGAAGGTTGTCGCGCATAAGTGTAAGCAATAAAAGACGACGCGTATTTTCAAAAGGAAACTATAAAAGGGGACAAGCTGAAAGTATGTAAGTGTGAGAGAGGATAGTAAAATTAAGTAAAAATGTCTTTTCGCTTTGCGCGTTTCCACGTACATAGATATACATACATAGATAGAAGTCGAGAGTGTTGGGAAGTATACACGAGGAATCTATTCAACTTGGACTGCTACCGTTGTACAACATACGACCAAATTCTGGAACGTGCGTTATAACGCCAACAGAGAGAAAGAGAAAAAGGGAGAGAGAAAGAGAGAGGGAGAAGGGCAAAAGTGCACGAGATAATCATGAAAGAGAAAGAGAGAAAGCTCCGAGGTACGAGCTTTCCATGAAAAGCAGAGGAGAAAGCGTTCCACGTGCTTTTACCACGTAATGAAACATTTAACGAGAGACACGTATAAAGCTAAAATCCAATGTCTGCCGTGGTCGCCGACGCGATATATTATCGTCCGCTTGCGATTTCGTCCTTCCTACGAATTGTACTCGCATTCCTCCTTCCTTCCGAATCTCACCATTCCTTTCTTTCTCTCTCTCTCTCTCTCTCTCTCTCCCTCCCTTTATCTCTCACTATCTATCTATATATCTATCTATCTATCCATTTGTATATCTCTTTCTATTTATTTCTCTTATATACACACTTATTTTACATATCTCACGAGAGATATTCACGAGCGCGCGAAAATGTTGTTTGTTCATAGAAGATTGAAATGTAAGATATCTATCTAGATAATTAATATATCATTCACATCACCCATATATACTCTTACACACATACACACGCATGCATAAATACAAAATTTCCGTTTGTTCGTATAAGATTGAGAACTAGAGTAACTTGGTATTTAATTTATCGTTTATATTTGGTACACATAAACTTTGTCTTTTGACGTCTCGATCAAACGTTCAAACTTAGGGAAGACTCGAAGGTATAGAATTATCGGTTAGCTTTTGCTGTCTCTACTCTGTATATAGATGATGTACACGAGGGAAACCATATATATGAGAGAAAGAGAGAGAGAGAGAGAGAGAGACTGATATTCCCACACGCGCATAGTAACTCTCTGTATACGCAGGTGCACAAGTTTAGAGAGTTTATGACCGTTAAGACCATTACACATTGATTTGTGCAGTACCTACCTACCATATGTATGGATGTCGAACGATCGTAATTTACACGAGGATCAGAAATTGGATAATAACATCTTTGACCTTACATATTGTAGTACGAAACGTTTCACGTAAGAGATCATCGTACAATTCGACATTCCCTGAAAATAATTTCAAAATCAAAATCATTTAACGTGGAATAAACGATTGTTAAATTTATATACGTATATCTGGGTATTTTAATTGAAAATAACGAAAATGCGGAATACTCAAGCCCATCTTTTTTGTTCATATCGTTTTTTCTATGTCGAGATGGGTGACCCAGTTAAAAAAGAAAAGAAAAATAAAATAAAATGAAATTAAATAAAATAAAATAGAAGAGAGAGAGAGAGAGAGAGAGAGAGAAAGGAAAATATTTCACACGAGATCTAGCTTTTTTTTCACGATCCCGATGACGAACGAACGAAAGTTTACGTCCTTGGATCTTTTCCTTTCTGTTTTGGAAAAAAACAGGTGGATATGTTCATCTTTCACGAGGATACAACCTAACTGTATAGAAAAGCGCATAAACACTTACATAACTGCATACATTTACAAACACACGCACATAACGACGATGCGGTAAAGTTAGAATGGCGCGTAACGATTTACCGTGCTCTTAACATTCGAGTATAAAAACCAATCTACATAAAAACATATATACACGCATATATACATATAGATAAATACATGCATATATTTTATGTATGGATGCAGGTAACAAACGTAGTACGTTTCACCTTATGCCATGTATGTCCGGAGATTCCTCCAACATGATGTCCTCTCGTAATTTTAAAAGAAAAATAAGGAGTAAATTATTAAAAAATAAAAAGCGTTATTGAGTCAAAAGGGAACAAGAAAATATCTTTAATAGCTTGTCGGGGGGTAAAATCCTTATGACATAAAAACCTTTGGATCAATATAAGCGGATAAAAAATGAAGAAGTATAATATTAAAAATGGCAGACAACGGGTCTAGCTTACGTATCGACTCGACGATCGATTTAATTCGTGGTTTCGATCATGCGAATTTTATAGATACTGGCTTATATATATATATATATATATATATATATATATATATATATATATATATATATATATACTCCTTCGTCTTTCTCTACTCGTTAAGTCTAATAATAATGAATAAAATACAATACTTCAATTTCACGTTAGTTCATCTTGCTAGTCTGCTAGACGTATCTTCCAATATCCAACATTAAAACAAGACCACTTTCGGAAGTTGGCCTATCAGGGTTGGCTAATTACCAGCTTCGGAAAATTTCGGGAGAATTAATGCGAGCATTTTGAATATACATTACAGAATTTATGGTCGTTTCCTATCATACACGCCATATGAAACATCCTTTAAAATTTTATATAGAAATAAAATAAGAGAAGGAGAGAGACAGAGAAAATAACTATATTGAACGAAACGTTAAAACAGCTAGTATAAAGTCAAAATTGCAAAATGTAAGAATCCCATAAACGCTTGGAAGAGAGGTGAGGTGAGGTTGAGCGGGGGATAGAGGAGGGGGTTTACGGGAGCCTTTAAATCATTCGTTCCGGATTACGCGTTTTCATACACGCGTACGTAGATATGCATTGTGCGTTGTTCAAGAGGAGAACACACATAACTTTTCCTCGATTTATCGTCAACAACGAGCCCGCTTTTTCACACATCCGTTTTCCATTTTGAAAATTCATTGGTGCGACACGTTTCGTTTGACTTCTCTCTCTTTCTCTTTTTCTTTCTGTCTCTATTCCTCTTATATATTCCATTTATCGTTTTCATTGTACTCGGTGTGTCAGCTCGTTAATTATCGTTCGTTAAACGTGATCTAATAGATCGATTTAAAATTACAAAATAAATGTATGTAAGAACGTCGAATTTATCGTATAATATATATATATATGTATGTATATATGTGTGACAATGAAACTTTGACACATTTCATTATTTTCTTTCAGACGCTCCGGTTTGCCACAGTGGACAGACAAAGGTATTCGGTGTAGCTCGACAAGAGACCACGAAGATCCCCTGCGAGCTTGAGGCCAACCCTGCGGAAGTCTCGTTCACTTGGAAATTCAATAATACGATGGAAGCTGTCGACATAGCCCAAGCACACGTCACAAGCGTCGGTACTCACTCGACAGCTTCCTATACTCCCATGACCGAACTGGACTATGGTACTCTACTTTGTTGGGGCAGCAATGATCAGGGCACTCAACTCGAGCCTTGCGTCTATCATATCGTTCCAGCTGGTGAGTACTGTAGTCTCTTATTCGATCTTAACCTTTTCTTTCCCACGTCCTAAATCTCATATCTTAGACTCTTTTCTTTACTCGTCTTATTTCAACTCTTCAAATTCTCATCCTCCTTTCAACGATTCTTCTCTAACTCTTTTCGAGAGAGGACCGTACGAGAGGATCGATTTCAAGTTCCAATTCTATCTTTGATATCAGAGATACGCGTATATGTCAATAGAAATACAGTAATCCCTCGACTTACGTTACTCAAATTTACGTGAACTCGAAATAACACACGATTCTTAATTTTATCTTTAATCATAAACATTTTGATTAATCGGATTAATTTGTTAGGTAATTAAACATGAAATGTTCATTCTTTCAAACTAAAAGTAAACGGAGTTTTCGGACGCGTTTCATGTTTAAATACCTAATAATACGAATCGTATAATATATTTAGAAATGCGAGTGTGCGAGAGTATAAGATCAGTCGAGCGAGAGTTGAACGATAATGTGGAAAATTCCAGCGTTAGTTGGTTGTTTAGGTATGTGTATGATGAGATATTTCCATGAATCGATATTACGAAATGCAAAATTGTACTTCAACTTACGTAAATTCGACTTGAGCGATTTTCGTCGGTCCCACTTATAACTTCGGGAGATGATTATACTACATAATAAAGCTTATCTATTAAAATGTACGTTATTCGATAATTAATTATTAAGAAAATAAGTAAATTCGTTATCATTTTTGCAGGACGTCCTGACATGCCACATAATTGTTCGCTTTTGAATCAAACGACAGACTCATTTTACGTCGAATGCATCGACGGTTTCGACGGTGGGATTCCGCAAAAATTTAACATCCAAGTAGATCGAGAGATATCATCGAGCGGTAGCAAATCCATAAATACGATCTACAATCAGACCAGCAAAACTGCCTCCTTCGCTGTAACCAATCTCGATCCTGGTACTACCTACGAAATACGAATTTATGCGAGCAACACGAAGGGTAAAAGCGAGGTCGTACACTTTTCGGCCACCACGTTGAACTTGCCAGAGAGAAGAACAGGTGAGTCGAGGAATTTGGAAAATGAGAGTTTCAATTCGTTCAAATAAAAGTGCCTCGTGTATCGATCATCATCATCATCATTATTATCATTATCATCATCATCATCATCATCATCATTCAAATAACTTTCCGTTTATTTCGAGTACTCTATAAACTGCTGTATTGCACGGCTTTGCATAGTAGTGCTCATAATTATTCACATATTTCTTCCTTCCTATGATTTAATACTTTTTCTTTTGAGTTTCTTCTCTTTTTCTTCTTATTCTTATTGTTTTTATCTTTATCTATCCTATCTACAATCTATGATCCTTTCCCAATCTTCGATGCACACCGAGGCAATCGGGCTAGGAAACAAACACAGTATACCAAAAATCTCTTCTCTAACGTACATAAAAATGAAAAATCTCAAATAACATCGAAATTAGAATAAGAAAAAAAAAAGGGATGTTAGAAAATTTGACTGAAAAGAACATGCATTAAAAAGATTACGACATACTATCGACTGTACTCTTATAACACTTTCACATCGTTAATACGAGTTCAAATACACTACTACCTCTCAAGGAGAAATTTTACTTTGAAAATAGCAATATTCGCGAATATAGATTACTCGTGGATATCGTTTTCGAATAAAGAGACGATATCGACGATGAAGCTTACGGCCGACCGTTTGCATAAACCTTAAACGTATTACTTGAATAACACGCTCGGTGATCCACGGACAACGATAATTGCGTAACTTTCGGATTCTCTTTAAGGGTTGGGATGCATAAGCTTTAGACTATGAATAAAATGACAAAAAAAAAATCAAAAAAGAGAGAGAGAGAGAATAAAATATGTGACAATGCTAACAAGAGTGTGAAATTTTGGTGCGAATGGTGTGTGTGTGTGTGTGTGTGTGTGTGTGAAGGAAACGTGACTCGAGGGATGAAAATTCAACGATACTTTAGAAGACGATCTAACCAAGAAAAGGGTCCCTTCCCCTTCTCTCCTCTCCCCATCACCCAAGTCCGTTCTCTATGAAGAGCGAGACAAATTGTAAATATTAGCTCTTCAAGTCTGCATTTAAATCAGTTTACGGACCATTCCAAGCTGTGTCCTCTTTGATAATTCTTAGCGAACAACGAACGTCATTAGAAGGAAAGTTTACGCACGGGAAAAGCGCGCGAACCGACTTGAAGAGTTAGTATGACTAATCTTATTCCGGTAATTCGTGGATCTCCATCTAAGAGAGAAGCTCGCGTTAAAGACGAGTAGTAGTAACAGTCAAAGTAGTGTTAGTAGTCTGGAAATGATAGTAAAGACACGAAGAGACGGAGTTTAACGAGGTCGTACACTTGGTCAAATTTCATTGAAAAATTATAGGACGAGGTGAGAATGAAAATGAAAAAAAGGAAAAAGGGAAAATGAGTAAAAAGGTGGGGAAAAAAAGGGAACTATTTGTTTGTATATGTACGTTTATGTATACATGTATATATGTATATATGCATGCATGTATGTATGTATGTGTGTATGTATGTTGAAAGTTAGTAAGAATGAAAGAGAAAGAAAGATATATATATCTATATATACATATACATATATATAAAAATAAAAAAGAAAGGAAGGAACCTGAGGTGTGGTTTGTTGTACCGGTGTGGTAGCAGGTGAGAGACTGGCTCGACCGCCATCCCCGGAGAATTGCACGATCAAAGAAGAGAGCAGGACGACGGTGAAGGTGAGCTGTGCGGAGAGCGAGTACTTCGACGAGAACACAGCTACCTATGTTCTTCAAGTCTTCGACGCCGACACGAGACATCTTTTGGGTTCAGCGACCAGCTTGACTCCTAGAATGCTCGAAGTGACGGATCTACCAATGGAGAGGAGCCACGCTGGACTCGTCCTCTCACTGAGAGTTATGACAGCGCATGCTACCAGCGATGCTACAGTTCTACACAGCCCAAACTTTATTCAGGAGGGTAAAACACAGGAGCATCAACGTTACCCAGGTAGGGCATCCCAAGTCCTACAATCTACGGTTTCTCATCCATTTCGAGCAACAGGATCGACTTCATCGATTTATTATACATATATTTATATATATACATATATAAATATATATATATACCACCATCAATTCCACCATCACTCCTCTACCCTTCGATACCACTCTTTTTCTTCTTCTCTTTTTTTGTTGTTGTTCTTCTTCTTATTCTTCTTCTTCTACTTATCACGATTATTATTATTATTACTATTATTATTATTCATCTTCATCTTCATCTCTTAAGCACGCTCGTACACGCGTTCAATCTAATCGAAACGTGGATGACTCCGTCGACATGTACACGCGTTAATAATGTGACATACATGTATGTATATGTTTTCGGTCAAGGGCGTTTCGTTTAGAACCCTCTACGAACGAGTAGACAACAAGAGGGAACAACCCCTTCGAATGCACGTTTGTTCATTACCCTTGTAAATGTCTGATGAGCATGATGTCATGTATGTCCCATAGAGGATCACGAGAATTTCATGGCGAAAAGAAAGAACGGAGTGACAATGAGAGTGAAACAGTGAGAAAGAAAGACCAGTAGTGGGAGGAAAGGGAGGAAAAAAGGAGAGAAAGATTGATATTGGTTTGCACGCGAGTTTGATCTTACTATGTTGGATACGAACCCTTCAAAGGTTCCCTTTGTTGGAATAAGTACTTCTTCATCTTTTTTCTTTTCTTTTCTTTTCAATTTATTTGACATCGCCATCATTTTCGTTTTTTTTTTCTTTACTTCCTTTCTCCTTTTTTTTTTTCTCCCTCTATTTTTAAATCAATTTTGTCTTGATCCAATTTATTTTTAACTATCTTTTTTGTTCAACGAACTGCATGTAACGATCGAATGGGAGAGCAGGAAGTGCGAACGAGGAATGAAACGAATCGTTATTTGTCCCTTGTTTCATTCACTCTCTCATTCTCTCACGATCTCTATCTCTCTCTCTCTCTCTCTGTCTATCTGTTTTTTTTTCTGTTTTTAACGAAATTTCGCATTCCAGCGTGTTATGCGGGAAATACGTCCGTCTCTGTGGGCAAGCAAATTCGAACGTTTTAACGCTTGGTGACAAAATCGTTCGTTCGTTTGTTGAATCCTTTTATTTGATTTTTTTTTACCCTCCTCCACCCCCCCCCCCTCCTTCTTTTTTTCTATTTTCATGCGAATTCGATACAAATGAGTTCGAAAATTTCGCTAACTCATCTCGCTAACGTTCTAGAATATAATAATATAAGAGAACGTGAAAGAGAGAGAAAGAGGGGGAGAGAGAGAGAAATGACGTTGCTTGATTCCAGAGAGAATAAGAAAAATTCAAGGAAAAAGTATGAAGGAATATTTGAAAAGAATGAGAAGAAGAAGAAGAAAAAAAAAAAAATAAATAAATAAATGAAAGGAAAAAAGTGAATAGTACCAACTGTAGTACTTTGTCATGCATCGGACAGCCGTTCGCTTCAACGTCGAGCATAATTATGCTCAATCGTAAAAAGTAAAATACGATTTGTCTGTCTCCTTTACGTTCATACTAATACAACAGATATATATATATATATATACACACATACACTCGCATGAACATGCACTTAGACGCGGAAAATGCAGAACACGAGAATAGGAAAATGATAGCTATAATTAGCTCGTTAACTTCGCATCTTGAGACGATTTGTAAATATGTTACGAAAATGACTATAAGAGAACATAATAAAGGATAGATATATATCACGCGTAACCAACCATTAAAATGGTAGAAACGGTCAAAGAAAATGATTAAGTGAGAAAATTTGATAGTTAATAGGCTAAGTCACAAATAAATTAATTCTTTTAATCCTATCGTAACTTCAATATATTTTTCGTGATTATATATATATAATAAATATAACGCGTGTAATTAAGGATTATTATCTTCTAAATATAAATTAATAATAAAATTAACAATTTATCAAATTAATATTAAATATAAATATTTCATAGCAAAAGTTGATAACCCCGGTCATAAAAATATTTGATCGGATTTTAAAGAAAAATTATAGTATATATATATATATATATGCCATAATGATGATAAAAAAAAAACAAGTAAATTAAAATAAAATATATTTTCTATAATTATATCGCGATACGTGAATTTATAGTCACACGGGATTATAAAAGATTAAATAACGAAACAAACAAAATGCTTTGGAAATAAACGAACGAACGTACACAGGAATCTTTCAAGCTGATGCACGAACGCACACCAATGTCTTTTGTTGTCTCCTAGAATGTCAAAGAGAAACAGAATCACGAACGAATGGGCTCATACCTATCTATCTATATATCTATCTATCTACCTACCTACACGAGGAAACTTAGTTGGTGAATCTCCTGAGAAATTTTCAAACTTTGCAAAACGTTTCGCGTTCGTAGTTGTACGATAGACGATGTTTTCTCACGGCGATTAACAACAGCTCTCGTTCATTCATTCGTTCGTTCATTCGTTCATTTTGCAAACCCTTGTATGTGTGTTTTTATGTTGATTTGTATAGATGTATCTCCAGTCCAAAGAGAATCCTTGAAAGAAAACTTTCAAATTCGCTCTTTTCTAATTATTCTCTTTCATTATTTAGTATTAGTAATTCATTATTATAATAGTACACATTCACGCTCATCATCCTGCATAAATGCATATGACGAATAATCGAAACTTCTTTTTCTTGCATGAAATATATATTTAAAAAAAAATATATATTCAAATAATACAATACTTCTTTGAATGTTCTTAATCAAATATCCAAAGATAGATCCATTAAGAGAGAGAGAGAGAGAGAAAAGAAATTCTGAAGAAATAGATGAGAAAAGGAAAGAAAGAAAAAAAGAAAAATTAACAAATATTCTGTTTCAGCTTTGACTCCAGTGATGCTGTCGTTATCAGGTCCATTGTTAGGTGCAGTAGTAGGTGCTACAGCCGGTCTACTCCTAGTGATATTCGTGATTGTTCTCGCTGTGAGACTGCGTTATCGACCTCGTCCACAAGAGGACAAGGATTCCCATGACGATGGTGGTATGGCAAACCTTGCTGCTTCTGGTGGCACAGCAGCCTCATCGCCACGAGACAAATCATCCGTTTTACCTTTAAGCGCTGACAGCATCGAAAGTTTCGAGAAGGATCCTGACATAATATCCCATACCAACGGTAAATGTTCATTTATATATTTCGTATTATAAGAAAACAAAGAAGTTGAAAAACTTTTCAATAAATTTTATCATTTCTTCTTATTATAATTTAGAAAGTTCTTACGCGGAAATGTGTAAAGGAACTTCGCCGCGTTACGTGATACAACCAAAACGAACGGACGCTTCTACTTTTACAAACAACGTGAGTAAATTTCAATTTTTTTTTCTTTTTTTCTTTTTTTTTTTAATACTAAATTTATACAATATGATTCACTTAAGTTTGCGCTTTTCTTTTAAATTACTTCCAAACTATTTGTTAAATGAAAAAATATTTCCAATGAAAAAGTTCTATACGATGTATCAAGAGAAGAACAATATGTAATTATTAGTTCGTAGTTGCGCTACTTTATTTCCTTTTCTTTTTTTTTTTTTTTTTTATCAAACTGACACCTTGAATTATAATTTATTATAATAGATCATATTTGACCTCACTATTAGAAAAAAAAAAAAAAATTAGTAAGTATTAAATTCTATTAAAATGTAATGAATTCAACAAATACGATTGTTCTTTTATCAGAAACAGTTTAGAAATAATTAAGGTGACATACTTAAGTGAATAAAATTATCATTATATCTAACGAATAAATAAAACAGTTTTCTCTTTGTCAGGCATCAGAATTGACGTACGCTGAGCTATCACTTCGAAACAACAGACGAATACCTCCAAATTGCTATCAGTCGGTACAGATGTCGACCCTTCAGAGACCTCAAATATTACCAATGTCAACTGTGATACGAAGACAAGCTATGCAACAAGAACCAACTATCTACACCCAAGTAGCTGGCCATTCGAAATCCATTTATGTGCCACCACCACATGCTTACATGAATCTAGGTGGCGACGAATCGACGGTAGAAACTCCATTGATCGGACACGACAATAAGGTAATAAACCTTTTCTCCTTTCTTTCGTATACCTTTTTCCATTTCTCTCTTTCTATCTCTAGATCTATTCTCTCATTCTCGTTCTCTTGTACTCTTTTTATTCTTTTCGTTTCGTTGAACGATAAGATTTATTTCACGAACGAGGGGTTAGGGGTAGGGGGAGGGGAGGGGGTTGGGGGAGGGAAACAATCGTTTGCAAATACTCTGTAGATTCCGCAACAAAAATGGGAAAGAACAGAGGCTTGGTCCATTCGAGAGTACCCATTCCGTTGATTAATTCGACGTTAGTAATGGTTACATTCGTCATAATTCTATTTAAACGTCGTAACTTTCGTCGTAATTCTGTTTTATCTTGAATCGTCTTCGTAAAGAGAAATAGAGAGAGAGAGAGAGAGAGAGAGAGAGAGAAAGAAGATAGAGAAAACAGGGAAACAGAATTCTGTTCTGTACATTTATCTTTTCCAACTTTTATCGAACTCCAATGAGGTTCTCGTATATATGTACATGGCGTAAATTGTATTTTTAACCATCGAAAGATCGAGATAAAGTTTCCCGAGCGAGGAAAATTGCATCGTTATTTTTGAAATCAAAGAAACACGAGTGTAATCCTTTTCTTACTTACATGAATTCTTTTCTCAATGCCTCTACGTCCAATTATTTTATGACATATACATATTTATATGCAGATCTATTAATAAATAAATACGCGTAATTAATATTTATAAATATATTATATATAATAAATATAATATTATCAATTACATAATAATGTTATAGATATATATATAAATAATAATATTTATATATTTTTAGAAATAATGAAAAATTTCATGCAATTGCAATGAATGAAAAATTTTATTTCAAATTTTTATATTATTTTTTTTTTTTTACGTAAAATCATTTCCTTTCGTATTACGATTACCATTCGATTCTGTACACGAATATATTTTACTATGATATTAATATCACGAGTTAGAAGTGAAACCTTCAAATAAACAAGTTTCGAGGATATAATTTATTATTCAATATTATTTTAATATTATTTGTACTTTTAATTTGTAATTATTTATTTAATTATTAATTTTATTATAAAAATGCGCGCCTGTTCGTATGCAACCCTCCAGACATACTTTGAAAATGTTGCTTGCGAGCGACATCTACTGAGACGGAATTTTTTTGCAGTTAAAACTGTTTATACGAGTATGTATGACGGGTTGCCTATCTTTCGGGCAGAAAAACATTCCGTCCCGAGAGATGACGCTCGCAAGCAACATTTTTTAAGTCTGTCTGGAGGGTTGCATTCATACAGGCGCGTATTTTTATAATAATTACAGAAAAAGTAAATAATAAAACACTTTAAAAAATATTTGCAAATCTAATATTTTTATAAATAATGATTATTTATAAATAATGATATGTTTTCAAATCACACCACCCATTCTAAAGAAGTTTTCACTTCAAAAGGTGGATTTTTTTTTATTGAGACTTAAGATTTCTTTAACTCACCCTTGTATCTGTCAATAAACATTTTTATGTATAATTAATTATATATTATTGTTTGTTTTTTAGATTACAACAATCAGTCAATCAGGAAGCTCATTATGGCGAAACGAAACGCCTCCTCCCATCAACGCACCAACAACATGATTTCGTGCAACCATGCTAAATATGACTTAGTATCGAGCTTGGTATCGGTTTCTCAATGTACCCGAAAAAAGGACACACATCGAATTACATACGCGTTGAACGTTCGGCTGCGATCTAAAAATGATTTTAGAAAAGGATTTTAGACGCGCCTTATTATAGAGACAAAAAGACTCATTCGACGACGACGATGACGACGACTACGAACGATGAAAGTAATGGGAAAAGTTAGCCATAGAAAATGAAATTAATATAATTTTACAGTTTTTTCTTTTTTTTTTTTTTTACTTATTTTATTATTTATAATTATCAAAATTAAGAAATAGAGTGGAAGAGAGAGAGAGAGAGAGAGAGAGAGAGAGAGAAGAAGATACACGTTCGTTCGATAAGAAATAGACAATAGTAATCTCAATATGGACGTCGGACGCCATCTTTATCTTTAAAATGATTTAGCCAAATGTAATTGAAATGAATTTGATTTTATTTGAAAATCAAACATCGAATATTATCAAAATTCTAATGCCATTTTTACATCATCCAAAAGAATTATTTAATATTCGATGTTATTTGTTTAATTAGTGTATATCTGATTGATTATATTAGAAAATGTTGATATTTGTTCGAAAAATTTAAGAATATGACGTTAAAAAAAAAAGTATATATATATATATATATATATATATATATATATATATATATATATATATATATAATACATATAAATATATACATAAATATATGTGTATGTATATACATAAGTATTATAGTCTTAAAAAGGAAAGCTTCTTTTTCCAGCCGTCCTTATGTCGATATGTCGTACGAAACGTCGAAAGTCTTCTAAAGAAAATAAACGAGATCGGTTTCATTGAAAACTATGACTGATTTCCGAGATTTCTTATCGAATACTAAAAAAAAAAAAAAAAAATAAATAAAAGATTAGAAATATCTTGCAATGTATGGAAATTAAATTTGGCAATAGGTACGATTAAAAATACAGAAAGAAGGATAAAAAAAAAAAAATCAAATAGGAAGAAAAGAAAGCAAAACGTTTCTAATTTGAAATTAAATTGAACATATGATCGTTAATGAATAATAACAACAATTATTAATACATGTTCATTCGAAATCGTTAAGGTGAAAAATTAGAAGAAAACAAAAAAAATTGTTATTAATTTGAACGATTATTAAATTATTAACATTTACAAAAATTGTTTACTACGAAATTTTTGTCTCTTTTTTTATTTTTTTTTATTTTTTAAAAAGATATTACAAAATAATTTCGCGTTTAAAAGACAAAACTAATAATCGATTGTATAATCTCTTTTTTTTCGTATTTTTTTATTATATTATTTATTCCAACATGGGAGAAAATAAAATCTTTAAGATAATTTGATTCACAGTATCAGATATCGTTTATTCGATTTGAAACATTCGCGAATTTTTTCGAATGTGAAAAAGAATGCAATGTTTTATTCTTCTTCTTCTTCTTCTTCTTCTTTTTTTATTCTTTCTTCATTTTTTTTTTTTGTTCTTCATCTCCCTAAGTAATTCGCCATCGTGTGATATAAAGGCTATGCTCGTTAAATGCCATCAAATAACAATTTACGAAAATATCAAATTATAATCATGAAACGGCACAAGACGATGACGACGACGACGACGACGAATGGTTAAAAAACCATTTAAGTGCTCATCAATTTCGTTACAATTCGCACGATTTGTCAAGAAGACTGAAAAAAAAAAAAAAAAAAAAACAAAAAGGTAAAAAGAAGAAACGCAAAGACAGAAAGAGAAAGAAAAAAAGAGGGTGAGAGTAAAAAAGACAGAGAGAGAGAGAGAGAGAGAGAAAAGAAAAAGACAAAGAGAAAGAGATAGATATAGAGAAGTAAATCGATTGTGACTATGAGGAGTATGAGAATAAATAAATAAATAAATAAATAAATGAATGAATAAATGAATGAATTATATAAAATAAAATAAAATGAAATAGACAAAAGAAGGAATGATGAACGAGCGTAACAACACGCGGAATGTATATTACTCGTACGTGCCATAAATTTAATGAATACTCAAAATGTGGTGTTGTTGCTCGGACGCGACTTTAGTGTTATATTGTACATCTAAAATTAGTATTAAATTTAGCAGTACGTGTTTAAAGCGACAGTTATGGAACGTTTTCTCGTTTTTTCTAATGATATCGATGTAAATTACAAACAATAACATCGATATCGATCGAAGAATTGATTATTGTCGATCGGAATGAGTAAAGAAGAAGAAGAAGAAGAAGAAGAAGAAAAAAATAAATAAATAAATAAATAAAGGATACAGTTTTATTCGTACTTAAGAAATTTAAATAATTATATTTTTAGGAAGAGTCGTGTCGAACTTTTAACGCCTCTCGTCTCTATTAAACTTTTTAACGTTCTTTCATTATTAAAAAAAAAATAAAAAAAAAAAAAAAATAATTAAAAAATAATAAAAGAAAGAAAGATAAAGGAGAAAAGAGAGAAAAGAAAGGAAAAGAGTAAATGTAAAAAAAAAAAAATAAACAGCTGCGAGTAAAAACTGTTAAAAGATTCAAAAAGTTCTAAACAGTTGTAACAATAATCTCGTTTGTAAGTAAGAAGATAATTGTCCATTGTACTTCATTTATTTTTCTATTTTTCATTTATTATAATTATTCTTATTATTATGATTATTATTTCTATTCTTATTATTATTTTTATTATTATTATTATTATTATTAATATAATTCGTATAAAAAAAAGCACCTGTTTCATCAGTGAGTCTTAATAAAATATTTAGAAATTGGAAGAATTAATAATATTCTTCTCATTTTTAGATTTTGGAACGATAATCAAGTTAATCCAATTCGCATAACCGATCGACCATCATTCTTGTACAGATTATATTCGCTGTCGTTGAGAGTCATAATACTCGCGCATCCATTTTCTTTTTCCACGTGCAACTAATACGTAATGAAAAGTTTAGAATGTGTTTGTTACTTGAACTTTATGAATGTTCGAAAATTAATCAGGGTCTTCGGAATATTTATTATATAAATATATATATATATAAATATAAATATAAATATAAATATAAATATAAATATATATGCAATGAAAATTTGCATTGTCTAATTTTTCATAGCTACATCAAAACGAATGAATGGTAGAAAACGGCTACGTAGAGGATGACATTAATAAGTAACGGTTCCTGAATCTAAAACATTGAGAAGGAATTCATTGAAAATCATTTATAATTCAATCGACAACCAAAATTAAAATAATATTAATAATAATAATAATAATAATAATAATAATAATAAAAACAAGACTAAATGGGAGAAAAATAAAAATTGTTAAAAATGCGTTCGTACGAGATATGAAAGTGATTGATTTATATTCAAATAGAAGCAGAATCGTAGAGATTTGGAAACCTTACTTCTTGATCGAGGTATTGGTGTAGTTCAACATGAAAATCAGAGAGACCCAGTATATTAACAAGCATTGGTATTAACCAGTGTAATAATACAAAAAAAAAAAAAGAAAACAAGGAAAATTCAAAAAAATAAGACTTTGATATGTTGCTAGTACGCGTTATGGGTATTCCAAATGAATTTCAATATAAGTCTACACCACCAATATACAAATGTACGCACATGTATACGCGTATATGTATAAGAACATTAAGATCTTATAATTTTTAATGACTTTTAATATAGGTTTACTTATGTAAATTAAGAAAGAATAATTGTGCTCAATAAATTTCAATAAATAAGAATTTGGCAATGCTAATATATAACAATTATTATTATTACCACTATTTATACATATAAATATAAATACGTAATATATGTGTCCATAATTATGAAAGTGGTCTCTAAGTGAAAATTAACAGAAAAAAAATGAATTTATTAGTTATTACGCACCGCATTATTTGAAACTAAATAAATTCAATATAATTTTCACGATATTGTCAAAAATGAATCGTTAGATAATGTTTGTTTTTTCAATATTACATAGAATTCATATTATGTTCAAATAGAAATCTTTAAATATCTCGAAACAAGAGATCCATGATTTAGATCACTTTCATAATTATAAGCACATATACATAATAGTAATCATTATGTAAATTATTTACAACAGTTTTTTTTTACATATGTAAAATTAATATATTGTTATACAATGAGAGAATTCACTTTCATATTTAATTATGTATTACATATTTCAGTTATGTATTAAGAATCTATCGACAAATTTTTAACGAGCGACGATACGTCAAAAGCATCCGACGAGACGAACACTTTCCTTCTAATAGCCTGCTCGTTTAAATCTACAACAGCCTTTTTGATTTTATTTTTCCATTCCTTCGATTCCTTAGTATTTATAGAACACATTATCACGTCGTTAAGGTAATCTTGAAGAGTATAAGATACCACAGATTTAAATATCAATTTTAAATCGTCTTTTGCTTTTTGTTTAAGAGTACTGTCTCTGCTAACTAAATTCAGAATAAACAGACCATTGTCTGTCAAACAGGAAGCTATCATTTTCAGCAAATCTATTTCGAGAAATTGCTTAGGTGGGCAGCTCATTCCAACGGTAGTGTCCTTGCTGTCAACATCGAAAAGAATAGCAGAGTACTTTTTACCTTCTGAAGCAGCATTTTTTATAAATTCTATACCATCCTCGATGTGTACTCGCATTCTTTCATCCAAAATAAGACCAAAATAATCAATTGCAACTTGAACAATAGCTTCGTCGATTTCGACAGTTGTGATGTTTAACTGCAACACACAAAGAAAACATTTTTTTAATGATTCTGTCAATCAGATTAAAATATAATTAATATTTATTTTTTTAAAATAATATGTCATACATTTGTAAAGCAATGATATAGAAATGTACAAAGACGTCCACCACCAAGACCTATGATCACAATTTCATTAGATTTTGTAGAATCTAATATCGTAGAAACACCTACGCTCATATATATGTGGTGTTTATCAGCTAAAAATCCATTATCGATAACTTTCTTCTTTTTATGTCGTCTAGATTTTACTGAAAACATCATTCTTATTAATACACAGATTGTGAAACTTATTTATTGGATAACAGAAATCCATACCTTCTTTAAGACGAGCTTCGCTCTGAATCACATGTGGGTTGTTTAAAAAGATCAGTCTTCGCAATGTGTGCTCATTTTCTTCTATTTCTTCAACGACAAAAGAACCACTAATTTCACTCTTGCCTTCATAACAAGTTGTACGAGCATTCAAACTTGTACCTAAAGATAGATAGGGAATATTACTCTTAGCGGGTAAACCTGATGGAGCTAAATTGCGTATACAATCTCCAAGTTCAATTTTCACTGCATCCAAACTTTCAAAATTATGTTCTCGTCTAAGAGTGACAATAACAAGTCTATCCTGTTGTGTACTATCCAATACCTGCTTTCTTCCTTCTTTAGTACTAAACAACCAATCTGTTTCCCTGTTAAAATAGTAATATTTAACTTCATAAAAATTATGAAACATATTTTTTTGATTACTTCAATTCTTACTTATACGTTAGTAGAACAGAATCCTTACTTTCCTTGTGGTACTATAAATGCAGCATATGATTTCGCTCCTCCAGCACAAGGTTGATTAAGTATGTAAACTGTATATCGAGGATGCTTGTCACCCACTTTGTGTAAATCTAAGCAAATTTCTCCAACATCGGCTATACTTCTTTTATCAAGACAATTGCATATTAAAGCTGACTGTTGAATTGATAATACAGCAGATATCAAAGCGTCTACAGAGGATATTCTTTCAGGTTTACCGTCAGTTAATGAGATTTCAAGGATCTATTCAAATAAAAATATCCATTAGCAATATAAGATTAATTCGATTAATCTAAATTAACATAGTATGTAGAATAATCTTTTTTTTTTCACACTCACTGATTCTGTTGGCTTCATAAATTTAGTTGCAACAACAACGAACACAGGAATAGAACTGCCTTCTTCCTGTTTAGTCTTAACTTCAGCTTTATGACATTGTGCAACGCGTATCATAAAATTATTTGCAGTAAAATATGATAATATTTTACGTAGAATATGTTCTTGAAGTAAACTAATACAAATATATCTTCCACCATTACGTAGAACACGTGTGATTTCCTATGGAAGATAATTGTTCATTTATAATTGTCTATATATAAATGAATTTATCTATTATCTTAGACACATTTCATCTTCTTTTGTACACACACAAAATTACCTTAAAATATTTATCAATTACAGATATTGTTTCTTGCTTTTCATTGGGCATTAAAGCATCTAGAGTACCTTTATCCAATACAACATTGAATTTTTCATTCGAATAAGTCATTTGTGTAGCATCCATTTGTTCATATATTAAATCTGGTCTGTCGTTCTTATTAATGTTTAGCATTTGTTTTATAACAACCTCTGATACATCTATATTAGTAATATTTCTATAAGAAAAAAAAACATATATAGTATGTTTATAAATAATTACAATTGTTTATAATGCTAAAAAGAATTTTAATACCAACCGATATCCAACATCATAAAGTGACATACTCAAAGTAGAATTACCACACCCAACAACAAGTACATCATTGCTTAACTTAATATACTTCATTAAAATATCACATAATTCGGTATATTCTCCATACCTAAGATATTAATAAAGTGTATGAAAAAAATGATAGAATGTAAAAAAAAAATATTTTACATTTAATTAATATAAATTTACCATTCAAAACTTTTGTTGCCACGTTTTTTGAAAAATGAATTCCAATATTCCGGCTGACTAAATTCCTCGTGAGTTTTAGGCAAAAGATTCATAATTTTGGTAAAATAATACTTTCAGAATTTAACCTATAATTTACCGGCTTCTACTTTCACGTTATTTCATTACTTTGATATCAAATATCGAAGAACACAAAATGGCGATAAAATATCATAGAAATTTTTGCAAATATTTCTTGAATAATACAAATGTTTTAAATATGGTGACACGATCTTTTACAAATTTATAAATAACAATAAAGCTTTAAGAAACACGATCATAAAAAAGAATTTAAAAAGTGATACTCAACTTGATGTTAAAATAAAAATCGTCAATAGATGGCGTTTAATTTGTCTTCCTTCGTATAAACTTCGAAACCAATTAAAAAAAAATATATATATATATAAATCATATTATATATTTACTAAAATAAATAAAAAAAAATTAATATTTATTATTATTTAAAAAAATTACCACAATAAAAATTGTAATATTATCTTAGAACAATTTTGCATTTCACGCTCAATTAATTCTCGTAGAGATGGAGGCGACAATTTATAAACATATTGCAATATATAATAAATAGATAGAATTTATATATTTATAAAAATATATATACATATAAAAAAATAATTAACTTTTATATTTATTAAGAAAATATTAATAGAAATTTGTAAATTCATTTAAAACAATTTATATTTCGCGCTTAATGATCCACCAATAAGTGTTCTCCTAGCAATCGAAGCGACATCTATGAACACTCTTTCATAACAACGTCCTCTAATTATTGTTGCGTCAGCCATTAAAATACCGTGGAACGCGAGCTGGCGTCTATTATTGTTGGATATTCATCGATCGAATCATCTATACACGGTCAGCGAACGGTTGGTTCTCGTCCTTGCCAGCACCGAAAAAGGTTGAGTGTACGAAAGAAGTAAGTAAAGTAAGTTATTTTCCTTAATTATTAGCAGACATCATTCGCTCGTTAACGTCAAACGTAACACTGTAATTTCTCACGAAATAATTGATTTAAAATAATGCTCTTTTTTTTTTTTTCAAGAAATATTAATGAAAAGAAAATTTTTTACTTTCGTCATTACTATGGTATTATACCACGTGCAATTTTTCGCATAGACGCGAAATATCAAGCTGACGTTACTCAGTAAAAATGTCTAATTTCGAATTCCTCGAACAAACGAAGTGTTACGTATTTTCTTTGTTCAAACATATACATATATACATATATATATATATTTAAATATAATATATATATATATATATATATATATATATATGTATATTTGAAGAAGAATCAAGTATTACATAATCTGGCCCTGAGCCAGTGCCCTACTGTACTTTATTTCTACTTGTAAATAGGTGTGTGATCTCTTTTGGCTAGCATAGATATTCTTTTGTTTCATCTTTTCAATTCCATCATTTTTACGAATTATTTTCTTATATTTCATTAATAACTGATGTAAGATAGAATACAACTTATGAAAGACTAACTTTAGGAAATACTTTGTACATTGTACATCTCGTTACGAAATAATATGACGTTTCAAATTTCTTACGAAATTATCTACATATGTCGATAAAATAATGAGAAATAATGGGTTAAACCAAATTTTCCTTTTTTCTATAATAACATTTATATCTTGATATTATTAAGTTATAATCTTATTCGATTTACAATTAGTGATTTAAAGCTCTATCAAATGGGTAATATTTTCCTACTTTTCTTATCTATAAAGGATAGTAATCTGTGCAAATTATCCAAGTGGATTTGATTGTAATCTGACCTCTCATCGTTCGCTTGTTTTATATTTTTTTTCTTTTTTTTTTTATTATTCAATTCCCTTTATATTTGTTCGATCATCAAATCTACTCTCTTAATCAAGCCATCTGTGATTGTACGCATGCGTATTATCTATACCGCGAAAAAAGAAGTGCAAGCGCAAGCATCGATTCATTACATATTTCAACCTCATTTTACTTTTTTCTTTTTTTTTTGCTCTCTTTTTGAGATTTAAATTAGATAACACGGTCACATTGTTAATGAAACATTTTTTAAAACATCGTACTTAAGTACTTATTTTTATCAGCTAGCGTAATTAATGTGATTAATCGTCTTATGAATGAATCAATCTGATTATGAATAAAAAAAAAACCCCAAATGAGATTAATATTATCAAACATTTTGACGATAATGGTCGCTTATATTTTTATTTTCGTACTTTTAATTAATAGCACACACCGAATTTGGTATTTGTCCATTTTTAAAAACATTTACGCGATTTCATTTATAATTAGAAAAAATTTGTATTACATTTGATATAGTAATTGATCGCCATTTTTGTAATTGCTTGACATACCCTTATGCGATTTATTTTGTGATAAAAAAATTTGAAAGAAAATCGTTTAATAAATTCTTTGATCTTGATAATAACTTGTGTTACGTTGATTCAATGTTTAAAATATCTGTCTCGTGATAAAATTCTTCTAAAGCAGACGTTCTTTTGATGACGCAGGCGTGAATGATTATAAAAGCAATCTTCTACGTAACTACTACGTCACGATCACGAACTTGTAATGCACTTGTAGTAGTTGAGACATAAGTACTTTAGAAATTTATAGACTACTACATAACGCATAATGCACCGTCGAATATATTATTCGTTTAATTTATTTTCAGACAACATGTACAAGTATTTTTTAGTGAATTTATTTTAATTATTATTCATTATTTATCGTTTTAGTAAAAAGAAGAAATATGGGTGTACCTGCAGGTGATCCAGAAAAGGGAAAGAAGGTGAGATATTAACACAAATATTATCAATATAAATATTATAAATATATTTTTATAAATAATATAATATAATTTTTATAATTTAATACATTATATATATATATAATTTATATAATATATATAATGTAATTTTTATAGATATAAATATATTTAATATATTTTTATATTAATTATTAATTATTTTATATTATATATTTAATTAATTTAATTATTATTTTATATTATTATTAAATATATTGGTTATTATGTTTTTAGATCTTCGTACAGAAATGCTCACAATGCCATACGATAGAAGCTGGTGGCAAACATAAAGTAGGACCAAATTTACATGGTCTGATCGGTAGGAAAACTGGCCAGTCACCCGGTTATTCGTATACGGATGCTAACAAAGCTAAAGGTACATATTTAACGTTTTCAAATTCATTCGTTTTCGATATTTAACTTCTTCATTCTAATTATAATTCTTTTATTAGGTATTACATGGAACAAGGATACTCTGTTCGAATATTTGGAAAATCCAAAGAAATACATTCCCGGCACGAAGATGGTGTTCGCCGGTTTGAAGAAACCACAAGAACGTGGTGATTTAATCGCTTATATCGAACAAGCGTCTAAATAAAAAACTCGCTGTGCGTGTATCGAAGGTGGTGAAGCACGAATTCGCATGCGGGTTTAATGTCACGCAAGAAATCTTAGTACTATTATCATCATCTTAATTCTTGCTGACGTTTCTCTCACATTTCATCAAAAAAAAAAAAAACAAACAAACAAACAAACTCATTTCTAAAGATTCTCCTCCTTCACTCACTCAAAGGCGTTAACGTCGATATTCAAAATCTAGTGACAAATTGTTATTGTTAATAAGTAGATAATACAGTGTTACAATTATGTACGATACATTGACAAAGAAAGGAGCTTGGCTAGAACAAGTCTTCTTTCTTCATCTTCGAAGATATTCCGGTCAAAGTCTCACGGATGGCTGAGCCACTCGTTAATCGTACATCGTAATTATTTATTGCCATTGTGTACCGATCGAATCATTCAACTAACGTTTGTCATTTCTGTACAACGTAGTAAAAACCAGAATACAGATTCGAAGATACATTTCTAATGCTCTTTATTCTTTTTTTACGATTTTGTTTTAATTAACTCTTTGTACTCTAATGATCGTTATTCCCGAACGATCTATTTAATATAAAATATAATTAAATCGTTCGTAAGCAATTTTTAGAATTTTTCAAATTTTATTATCAAAACATTTGACTAATATTATTTAATTGTTTATAATTTAAAATAAATTTTTTTACTTAGTATTAGGTGGTTCGGAAAGTCGTTTCGTTTCGTTTTTCTTTTGTAAAAATGAAGATAATATTTGCTTCGAGGTTAAACTTAAACCTTTCAAGTGGTCATAAATAATTAAATTTGATAAATTTAACCTCTCATCGATCTCATGTGTTACTATTTGTCGGTTTGCATGAACCAATGCCATTATTGTGTCAGCACAAAACGAAACAACTTTCCGAACCACTTAATAATTAAATTAGCAAATGAAAATTTTATAACCGTTTAATAATACATTATACAGCAATTAATATTTTATCTACCTGTTGCTTCATTAAATTAATCGATTAGTCAATGAGTGACTCAATTAAATATTTTTTCATAGACTTTTTTTTTTAATAAAATATTTTCTAATTTCTATTAATACGGCATCAGAAAAATGTATTGGAACTTGTCAGTAAATTATATTATGAAATTAGCTAGAGAGTACAAAGGGTTAGTTTTACGAAAGAACAAATAATCGATACGAATATCCTTTTAATTTCCAACTATGTTATTTTCTTATTAACGTAAGTTTGTATGGTTACAAGATAAACAATTCTTCATTGATAAGACATGAACGAGGAAGGATGCGGTTAAAGTGGTAGGAAACTGATCTAGGTTTACATGCGTATGGGAGTTACAAAATCTTTAACTGGACAAAAACTTTATTTAGTTGAAACGAGTCGTTGCGAAACGATAACGTGTTCTTTGTACTTTTTTTCTGTAGAAAACGAAAAGAAAAAAAAAAAGAAAAAAAGGTCAAATTTCTTATTAAAATCAATCATGGATAATAATAATTCTTCCTCGTCGTCAGAAAATTCGAATAACGAGTCGTGTTGCAATTTACGAAGTAAAAAAATAACGCCGTTAAAACTTTGCCTAACTCGTGTATTCAGTTCGAACGCCTTACGAAGTCCTAAAAGTCCTTCGAATTCTGATTCTCAAGGATCGAGTCCGGGTTATTCTGCGAGTCCTGTCAAAGCAAGACATTCTTGGCAAATTTATTCTTTGAAAAACAAAGACGATAGATCTCCGCGATCTTCCGAAAGTGGAATTTCCCTATCTCCACCCTCGAAATCGTTGATGTACGAAACATGTTCAGATTTATCGGAAACTTCTCCTAACAGTCGAAGAAATTCTTGTTCTCCTACGTGGTACGCTAACACAGGGTAAGTAAATATAATATTACATAATTCACACACTTACATTGTTCAGAAAAAAAAAATATTATATATATATATATATAATAACTATAAAATATGAAATATTATATAATCAAAATGCAGTCTTTTAAGTATACAAAAATATGATATATTGTATATGAATTTTTATATTCAATTAAAAATAGAATTGGAATAGAATACGATTTGAAAATAACTATAAATCTTAGTATATCACAAGACATTCAGTTTCAACGTCAAGATATAGTGGAAATTGAAAATGGGCGTTGTTTCGATCTGTCCCATCACAACATAATAATTTATTCGTTTCATTTTTTGTTTGTTTTTAAACGATAATGGTAATCAGAAATGATTAACAACTTTGAAATTACTTTACGATGTCGAAATAACTTATTTGATATTTTTCTTTTCTTATCGGCCAAATACTTGTCACGATTCTAATGATACTTAAATCATTGAAACCATTCAAGAGAAGAAAATTCTACAGTCGTTAGAAATTATAGTCGATTACCGATGATTGGGTTATCGGACCAAAACGACTTTTATCACGTCTTTAACAGGCCAACCTGCTGCTGCTGCTGTTACTATTAGCTATTAGTTGTTAGCTTCATTGAGATTAAGTTCATAGGAGAGGAAACTCTTTGACGATGTTTATATGGCATATATGTGTCAATGGGAATAGAGAGTGGGAGGATTACATATCGATCGTAAGAATATTATATACTAATTAGATATTCGCGACATACTTAATAAATAATAGCGAAAAGATTGAGATCTCATTTATCAAAAGATTCTTCTCTCATCTAATTTATATTTCATTAAACATTGTCGCGTGACATTCAAATATAGACTTTAAATATGTCACCATTATTATATAATATTCAAGTGACCCTTACAAATTTACCATAATCACGTAACATTTAAATATACTTCGAGAAATTGAACATGGCCACGTGAAATTTTCACAAAAACTTCAAATTCATTAATATTCTAACATCATAATATTCAATTGTATATTATTGTCATTTGATATTTAAACAGACCTCGAATTTGTTCAATCTTATGACATAATTATTCAAGTAGACCTGAACTTTTCAACGTCGTCACGTGACATACAAGTAGACGACGTCATATTTTCAATATTACCCACGCGCGACGTTCAAATAAACATTTCAAATGATTTGTCATTAATAAAAATCGTTTTGAGAGAAACAGTAGCAAAATCGAAGAAAGTATATAACAAATGATAATGTCTGTCTGTCTGTCTGTCTGTCTCTGTGTGAGTGTCGAATCAGATTGAAGGAATAAATGAATGATCAAAGAAGTGGTAGCAAATCCTTCGCGCAGGAAAACGAAGGGGGAAGATGTCAGGTCGATGCAGCGCCGGCGCTGCGAAAAGCGGCGCTGCGGAACACGTTCCCACCAGGTCGCTTTTCTCTCTCTCTCTCTCTCTCTCTCTCTCTCTCTCTCTCTATCTTTCTTTTTCGCGTTGGGAGAGCGCAACTCTTCTCCTCGCACAAAGTACACTACACGAAGCGCTTCTGAACAGTGTAGAACGGGCTTGCGACGACGAGAGCTCTACTCTAGTAAGCAACTAGGAATTTAATCCAAAATACACGTACGCAAACAACAGGTAAGTCGGGATAATAATATATCTCTCCTTTACCTTTCTCTCTCTCTCTCTCTCTTTCTCTTTTTTATCATCTCGTTTTATCTCTTCGTGATAAAAAGAAAAAAAAAATGACAAGATAAGTATCCGTCTTGTGTTTTTCTTCTTCTTTTTTTTTTTTTATATTTTTCAAACGTTCGTCGTTAGATACATCAATGTAAAAAGTATTCGTGTGTGAACATCTAACTCGAAAGATTAGATGATTCTATAATAATAATGATTATGAAAATAATCAATTACCAAGAGTTGACAGTGATCGATTTTTATCTCCATTCCAAAATGGAACTTCTTTCTTTTTTACTCTCGCGTTGGACTCTTCCACCTATCTCCATCTACACGCGCCTTATTCATTCATCTAAGTAATTAATGTTGAAGACTTAAGATTGATCGACTTTGACTTTGGGAATCCTTTCATCGAGATTTTCTAATAGTTTAGTTTCTTGTGGATTTTATTAATGTACGTTGAATTGATTTTAAATAGATTCGAGTATATATATATATATATATAACGTATGCCAAACGTCATTGACTTATTTTACGTAGGACCGAACGGATGTATGTGTACATGCATGTATATATATATAATATATGTATCTATATGTTACATATACATTGATGATCACGAAGGTAACGTTTAACGCATATAATTGTGGTGCGTGTCGCGTCGCTGCCCTTGCGCGGGCAATTGCTCGTTCCTGTAATTGCATCTTTCATAGACCATGACAAAAATGCATCATCTATATGAATTGTTTTTTTTTTTTTTTTTTTTTTATATATTTTTCTATTACTCAACCTTCAATTATGATCTTTCATACTTCGTTTATCCTGTCATTTTAATTTTTCATTGATAAATATCTAAAGAAATAAAAGAAAAGAAAACAAAAACGATTCATTATCATCGTTCATTTGATATTTTGTTTGATTTCATTTTACAATCAAAACAAAAACAAAAAAATACCGTCAAATTTCAATTTATTTTCATTTATTCGTATTATAAGGGGAGGTAAAAATAAAAATTCATTTAACGGGCTGATAAGAATATACGAGATTTGATATTCTCGAGTGAAGATGGAATGGCCTCGAGCAACGAACGAAATTTAGGGCAGGCTGATTCCCAGTCCACGCGCAGTGAGAGATATTTAGTAGATATACAGTTACATACAAATATCACCTGTGTAGATATTAACAGTCTTTTTCCCTTTTCTTTTTTTTTTTTTCCCTACTATTCCCTCGCTTTTTCCTTGTATATTGTACTGTATATCTATATCTATATACATAGGTAGCCTGCATCATCAGACAAAAAGTAGGTCTAGGGAATCAGCTGACAGAAAGAGGCGCGTGCGCTTCGGCAACGCGATTCGAAACGCCCACAAAAGTACACCTACGCTACTGGAATCCAGGAAACGGGAATAACGAGTTTCGACATTATTTCACGAAAACGTGATACTTTTTTCTATATATATATATATATATATAATTGCATTGTGTTGTTTCGAAATACTTTGTAAATG
The DNA here is from genome assembly GCF_049000335.1 of Polistes dominula. Taxonomy (NCBI): domain Eukaryota; kingdom Metazoa; phylum Arthropoda; class Insecta; order Hymenoptera; family Vespidae; genus Polistes; species Polistes dominula. The sequence goes on along the minus strand of NW_028300998.1, from coordinate 2,501,757 downwards.
TTTTTTTTTTTTTATTATCGTTACTTTTTAAATATTTTATTTGTGAGATTAAAAACAATAATCAATCGTTTTGTACTCGTCATCAAATTTAGAGTTTTGTTAAACGTCATATTAAACGTCAACTTTAGAATTATTGTTTATTTTTTGTACTTGTCGAGAGTCGTCGTATCATTTCATAACGTGTTATTCACAACGACCTTGACCAAGTGGGCGTCCTGTAATACAAGTATGTATGCACGTACGTGTTTATTTAAGTGGATACGTGCTGATAAACAAAGTCGAGGGTGGAACGTAACGATGCACTAATCTCGAATGAACAAAAAATAAAGAAGAAAAAAAAAGACAGAAAATAAAGAAGGAAAGAAGGAAAGATATTTCTTGAAAGATCAATAGCTTCGTAAGAATTTTAATGGGAAAAAAAGCTCGGGATGATTAAAGGCTTACGAACGTAATCGAAAATGCGAATAACTCGTGGATCTTTTGGTTTAAACGAAAAAGAAAACAAACGTGTTTTCTCTTTTCTTAGGACTGGAACGTTTTAACACAAGTATATATATATATATATATATATATATATATATATATATATATATATATATATATATATTAAATTGATGCAGCGAGAGTAAAAATAAAATAAGAAGAAGAAGAAGAAGGTAGAAGAAAAAAAAAAGGAAAAGTAGTACGACGAGACATGGGAAAATCTCGTTTGTGTGCTAGATTATAATAGGATTAGAATAGATCATGATGATTAGATTCTTGAGACATTAGGTTCGAGAGATGTCGTTTTTAAAAGGTAAACTATGCGAAGAAACTGTGTTAATTACCTAACCAAATAATGATATTCGAAAGTAATGATCACGAAGCTTTCGTCGTTATTTATTGACGACGAATGACTAGCTAAAAAGAAAATTCAAACGATGATTTTCTCGGGATGTTTCTTTTTTCATTTTATTTCATTTTTATTTATCATCTCTCATCTACATACATACATACATACATATATACATACGTACTTACATAAGTTCATGCATGACATTACCTACAGTATAATATCGATTATCTTAACCCCTTACGATTCAATGTATTTTTAATACGAGAGGCCATTTTCGAGGAAAATGTTCTCATATCGTTCGATAAGAATAGCTATTATTATTATTATTATTATTTCATTTAAGCCGATAAGTCAAACCGGTTCGTGGTTTTTCATATTTCCGTAATGGCAAGGACGATGCAAGTTAAATAGAGAGATTAAGTTTATCAAGAAAAAAAGAGAAATAATGAGAAAAGATTAGTAGAAAGTAGAAAATGATTAACAATGAGATACACGTTATCTTTTAATCTTCCATTGTATTTATTTATTTATTTATTTATTCCTTTTATATTTATACCGTCAATATAAAATTATAATTATTATCAGGATTATCATTAGAAAGTACGATATTGTTTAAGTTCGGAAATGTTTATAACGGTAAATACACTTGCGTCAATGCATATAGTTGGTGGGTGAAAAACACGAATAGGACATAATAAGAACTAGAAAGAGAGAGAGAGAGAGAGAGAGAGAGAGAGAGAGAGAGGGAGGCAGACACAGAGAGAATTAATAATAACCGTGTAAGGACGTTCGGAACGGTAGCTAAATCGCTTCTTCCGCTTCAGGTATGAAGTACTCACCGCAGCAGCAGCAGCAAAAGGAAAGAAAGTCGGAGAGTGAGGTTGGCTCGGTTGAATTGACATCGAGTCAGGAACCTAATCAACAACGTGGCTCAATGGCATCGATGGAGAATCCGAAAAACAACGGATCTTCTTCATCGAGTTCGCTCGCTAGAAGGACGATTTGTCGCTCTCCGTCGAGCGGCATGTTCGCCTGGATGCGTGTCTTTCGGTTGGCCTCGATGTTACATCAGGTTGGTTGCTAGAACCAAGTCGGCTTACGCGACGTCGCAGCAGCAGCAGCAGCAGCAGCAGCAGCCGTAGCAACTGCAGCAACTGCAATACAACTGCAGCAACAATCGTCAGCCGATATACAATTTGCCACGATCTGAAGATTTGTTCGGATCGTATTTAGAGATATTTTTAAAAAGCAGAGTTTTAACGAAGATGTAACGAGAGCGACAGATAGATAGAAAAAGAAAGAAAGAAAGAAAGAGAGTGTGTGTGTGAGAGAGAGAGAGAGATAGAGAAAACAAGAGCGAGATAGATAGATCGTGAGAGAGAGAGAGAGAGAGAGAGAGCAAGTAAAAGAAAGAGAGAAAGAAGATTTTTAACAAGTCGCGTTGTGATTTTGGCCGATATACCTACTACCCTTTTCCCTTTCTATATAATCAATTTTTGTTGTCTTTCCCTAGAATATCTTTTTTCTTTCTCTCTTCTTTTAATCTTCTTCTCTCTAGGGCCGAATCTTCGACGTAGGAACGACCGTAGCTCGATCATAGTGCGTTACGCAATTACGTGTTAACAGCCACGGGCGACGTACTAGTTACGATCACGCCTACTACTACTACTACTATTACTACTACTATTACTAGCAGTAATACTATTACTACTACTACTACTACTAATACTACTACTAATACTATTACTATCACTACCACCAAATACTGTTACTATTAGATACAGAGTAACAAGTTTACTCTTGTTGTAACGGATATAAATAGAAAAGACCAGTCAGAAATTCTCGGTTCGTTGATTGATCGATCGCAGTCGTTGATTAGCGTTGATTAGCCAGCCTCCAAATCGACGATCCTTTCTTCTTTATTCTTTCCTGTTTCTTCCCTTTCAATCGCAATCCTTCATCTTTGTTCTTGTTAGCTCAATCGTTTACGAATCTCTGCCTAACCCAGATATACGATTTTTTTTTCGGATATCGTCCTCCTTTTTTGTTGTACATTCCATTTAATCTCTTATGAAAGACGAGAGACTATATTAATCTCTCTTTATTTCATACCATATTATTACGCGCGCATGCTTCAGGTATCTAAAATTTAAACGAACTTAACATCCAATTTGTAAGCTTTACGTTTATTTATTTTATCGTAGTTATTATCTTGATAATCATATTTATCATCTATTATTATTATTATTATTATTGTTATTATTATTATTATTATTATCATATTATTATTATTATTATATTTAAGCAATGTTACAACGTTGAATCGTTACATAAATATATTTGAACACGAGGAGGCAAGTTTCGAGAAATAAAGATTTTGCTTTACAGCGTCATGTGAGCACTTTCCTAAGCCAATCTCTTTCGAAGGGGAAGACAAAAATGCGAACTTTTTGTTCATACGAGAAAGAACTTTGTGGGAGCTCGTAAAAAAAAAACAGTAGAAATAAATAAAAAAAAAAAAAAAATTTCAATCGCGTTGGACGAGAACCATATAAAGGTGCACCGAGTGCGAAGGTGTAATTAGGTAAGAAGTAAGAACCATTGGAGAGAAATACGAGGGAGGAGGTGGAGGAGTTGATGGAAACCTCAGCTAGCGAAAGTGAGTCATTCGAGAAGAGTTTAAGTATAGTACACGTACGTTAATATGCCCCTTCGTGCGGTTCATATTCGCAACCAAGTGGAAAATTCAAAATGGCTACCTGACAGGACGAATGCACGCAATGACGACAGAATCGGTAAAGATTTATAACGGATAATGATCTAACCACTCATTCTCTAACTCCTTCTTCTCGAGAGGAGAATCGCGAGAATACCTTTGCTTACGTAATGTTCATCTAATGACACGAAAAGGACGCTCTCTCTTTTCCTTCCTTCCACGTTCTACCACGAGTTTCAATGTTTATTTAGACGGAGAATATATAATGACGTCTAATGACTTTTTACTCCTTGCATTTAACTTTCTTTCGTAACTCTTATTCTTGTTTTTTTTTTCTTTTCTTTATTTTTCCTTCTCTCTTTTCTTTTTCTTTTTCTTTTTTTTTTTTTTTTATCTTTTACATCAAGAAGAACATAACATACGTATGTACTGTATAGTTATATACGTGAATTCTATACAAGAAAATTAACGAACTTCTTTAGTAAAGATTTCGTAATTTGTTAATTATCGCGCGTAAAAAAAAAAAAAAAAAGAAAAAAAAAGTAAGTAGCCGAAGAATTTACATATACATACAAGTATCACGAGAAGTTTCCAGTATTTAGGTTAGACGCATGCGCGGCGAAGAATAGAGAATAGAAAGACAAAATTAAAAAGGGAAAGAAAGAAAAATGCGATCTACTTTTCATCTTTCTTCCTCTCATTTCGCGCTCGACCCGGCAACAAACATGGAAAAAATGAGAAATAAGAATTCGGGGAAAAAGCATTCATCTCTCTCTCTCTCTCTCTCTCTCTCTCTCTCTCTCTCTCTCTCTTCGTAAAAAGCTCCATCGATCGCGAAGGTTTGCATGAAAAAAAAAGAAAAAGGGTTGTTTCTCTTATCCTCCCCATGTTACTCGGATGGTATTGTCCGGCCGAGCAAAGTCGAAGTTCGACGAAGTTATCCGAAAGTGGCGCTATCGCAAATGATAGGAACGCGTTCGGCCGATAAAGCAGTGTTCGTCGATGCTCGTACGCGGTCGTAAATGCGTTCGTCGCAAAAGAGAGGTGGGCTTACATTTTGGAGGGGGAGGCTCGTAAACACACAGTCTCGCGAGAGAACTCGTGCAGCTATTACGTCTTGTTCTTGGCTTCGACACAACGCATTTGAACGTCTTTCAAAGAACAACTATAATATAATAATCAAAGGAGTTCGAAGATAAGAGAAACGCATTGTACACACACACATATATATATATATATACAAATATACATAAATATATAAATACATACAAATATAGATAGATATAATTCATTGTATGCGAAATGCGTCGACCCTTGATACGACACCTGTCCGAGGGTGCTGGGGGTGCAGGTGAGGGGGCTAGTAAGAAAAGGCAACAAGGTGTAAAAGAAGAAGATCGAATCGTCGGGTACTCTTGGTCCTGTCGCGAATACGGTCATCATCTTTCATCCTGTGATCTTCTCAAGGTACCTGCCACCGTTCTTGAATCTCGTACCAATTCTGCTACCAAGACCTCACCACCTCGTAGTGCATCTTCGCAGGAACCCCGTCTTGGAATTCACAGGTCAGATTTCATATTGTCAATCATTTAATTGTTATTTTACAACGAAATTTCGATTTATTATTCGATGTTTTTTCTATCAATAATTGTCGATCAATTATCTCCAAATTAAATCGAATAGATACGAAAAAAGGATTTAAGATAGTTTTTCTTCTCCTAGTAGCACAAAATATTGAAAAATATTGAATACATTTGTATTTAATATTGAAAAGACATTAAATCTCTTTTATATATATATATATATATATAATATTAAATTCATATGTATTCAATATTTTTCAATATTTTGTGCTACTAGGGTCTTTTCTTGAGAGAGATTTTTTTATCAATGTTTTTTTTTTAAATTTGAAACAAATTTATATCTTTCTTAGTAGTTTAATTTATTTTCGATATATGATAATGAAAATTAATGGGATTAAGCTCGATTACAATAATTTGCGTCTAACTTGAAATGCAACCATTGAGAAATTTGAAAGTTCATTGTAAAGGCGGGAATTATGAAACACCAAGAGTTCGATTATCTATTCAATTATCTTCTCGCTTGATGGAGAGAAAGAGAGCTCGTTTTGTATATAATGAATAACGTGAAACTGAGGATTTCTCGAGTATAATGGATCGTGATCTGTAATCAACGATGCTACCGAACTCGTAACGCACTATCGCCTTGTAACGACGTTATCTACATTACACAATGATCGTTTTCATTTGATCGGCCTTCCTAACATCATAGAATTTCATTTTTGTTTTAATATATAAAAACAATTATAATACATACAGAGACTTGTTACATTCCAGTATATATGTACAATCGGTATTGGAGTATAAGTCGATAAATAAGGTACGTGATTCAATATGCTTCAAAGCGGTTTATTTATCACATATGTTAATACATATGTCATGAATAAGATACCTTTTGTTATCTTATTTAATGGTAGATTAACGTTTAATTAAATTATATCGATCACGTCTCTAAGTGGAATGTTGTAACAAGTATTATAATTAAAATTCTATGTAGATTTTTCACTTATGTTAGATAATTTCTAATCGTCTTGTGTGTATCGTGTTTAGAATTTTTAACTGTCGAGATAGATAAAGTTACTGATGGGAGTAAAAGGATAATAAATCTTAACGAACAAAACAAGGAATACAACGAAATGTAAAGTTAATTCATTATTTATTACTTTTCTCATTTCATAGTAAAACGTATATGTGTCTTAAGGAAAACAAGCCAGTGCTGGTGTAACGTTCCTTAAAGTACATAGGAAAATCGTAATCCCCGTAAGAGCTTGTACCTTGCAATTAGACGAACGAGACCGTTCATTACGTCGTACAGAGGACAATGAAGAAAGTGCTCGAATGTAGGATAACGTAAAATACAGAGGACAAGAAGAGTGTACCTTTGTGACATTTTATTATAGGATTTACGTGAAACTTGTACTTTCCTATTTTCTCATTTATACGGTATATAGTAATCATTCTCTTTTATTCAATTGAAAAATCAACTGTTTCGAAGTTTATCTTTGCCATTGAAACTTTCCCTTTCCTTTTATTTCATTTTATATGATATTAAATAACTTTACGTTTCAATCGCACTATTTATCTTTCCTTTCTCTTACATATACAATATATATATATATATTTTTTGTTTGTTTTATTTTTTCCTTCTTTTTTAAAAAGAAACATTTGTCAAAGAAATAAGAAGGATTCAACGTCGGATAAATAAACACTGGATTATTATTTTACGAACAAACTATCTCTATAGTTTACGTAGGAAATACTCTTATATATACAGTCGATATAAGAGAGAGAGAGAGAGAGAGAGAGAGAAAGAAACGCATTGGTGGATAGAGATTTCATCGGCGTAGGAAGGAAAACAATATACCCTCGTCTTTATACGAATAAAAGGCAACAAAGAAAGAGCTCGTGTACGATGGATATGCATTTCATTCAACAAGTGCTCACAGGCGCTTACTCCACGTCGTCGTTTCGTCTAACCTGTTGAGAGAGAGAGAGAGAGAGAGAGAGAGAGAGAGAGAGAGAGAGAGAGAGAGAGACAGAAAGAGAAAGAACTATTACGAGTTATAGAAGGGATAGACCAAAATAAAAAAGAAGGGAAGAGAACAAATTTATTAATTCATTTTCTATCTTTCTTCGATAGGTAGGAATATATTTGTTTTTGTTAGAAAAATTTAATTAAACGATATTGATGAATTTTTATCAAAATAATTTAAGAAAAAATATTTCTATAGTAACGCTTTAACGATTTCTTTCTTTTTGAAGTGAAAACTTCTTTAGAATTAAGGGTGATTTGAAAATTGTGAAACGGAAGAACGTGAAACCGATGAAACAAAAATAATTAATAAAATTCAATATATGATTTAATTCTATATATTTAATTTTATATATATATATATATATAATTTTTCTATATAATTCTCTCTATATATATTTAATTCTATATTATTTAATTTTATCTATTAATTAAATAATTAATAAAATTCTATATATAAAAGTTCAATGTAACAATATGTTTGTTCACTAATAATTCTGAAACTAAACTAATCTTAATGAAATTTGATTTTTTCCAACTTAGCACATAGCACAATTTTTTATTACTAATTAAAAGATTTTTATTTAGAGGTTATCTAGGGTCTGTAAGGTTCTTTCAATAGATGGCACTGTATTACAATTTAATTGTTTCGATATATTCACATCTCGAAGCTTGGTTTTCTTTGAAGGTTTCACTTCTACCGTGTGTGATCTGCACACATCTGTTTTTTAATTAAAATATCTACGTTAGTAAACAAAATTAAAGGAAAGAACAATCAGAGAATTGATGAATTTTTATTTAGAAAATAAAAATACGGTAAAATAATTATTTCGTACAGTGAGCATTGTATTTAAAAAAAAAAAAAAGACAAAAAAGAATTAATGAAATAAACTCGACAAATTTTTATTAACAATATAACATATATACGATAGAGGATAATTATTTTAACCGTAATTACTTTTGTAATTTTAGTTGAGTTATCTTATATCATTGATCAAATAACGAGATCGTAGGTAAATCGATAGGTTGAAAAAATTTAGTTGCTCGTGGTAAACCGCAAAACGGTGCTGTAAATCGTCCCACACGATCTCTATCAGATTTCCACTTGCTTAACACTTCTATTTTTGTTGTTGTTGTTTTTTTATTCTATCAACCACGAGCTTGCTTGCGTAGTACTCTCGATAAATTAAAAAGAGAAGCAGCAGGAGGAGGAGGAGGAGAAGGAGAGAGAAAGAGAGAGAATAACAAGTGGTCGTTTTACGTACGTTGTCGGGTCCTCTCAATGCCATCGCCATTAGTTTAGATGGTTTTTTTTATTCGATATAGTCTATATTAGGGGTAAGGGAAGCAGGAGGATCGGTCGTTCGATCGCGAAAGAGGGCTAAAAGAGGAAAGAGGGAAAAAGGGGGAAGAAGAGAGAGTAAGAGAGAGAAAAAAGAGAGAGGACATCCTCATTCCGGAACACGATCGAGATCAGCATCGAGCCGACTAATAAAAAGGATGAGGAGAAAGAGGAGGAGGAAGAGGAGGTGGAGGTGGATATGGAGGTGGAGGTGGTGCTAGTGGTGGAGGAGGTGAACTCGTTGAGCAACAAATTAGTTGTACCAGGAGGTAACGCGGGGATTACGCAATAATTCGTTGTCGTGGTACTGCTAGCCGATAAGTAGGCCGGACACGGAGAAATGGTAGAACGGAGATGACCTTGAGATGGGAACGGATGCGCTGCGGAAGCTGGGGACTCCCTACGGGGTGATTTTCTATCTTTCTCTCCCTCGTACGCTGTTAAAAGTTATCTTTTGCTTTCTCTTTAACTCTCTTTTTCTATTATTATTACTTGTTTCAGATGAACGGGTAAAGAAATTGCCTCTATATCGAATCATTTTAGCAATAACTTTGGAAAGTATCGAATTCTTCTGTTTACAGAACCGTTGTAGGTTGTAGGAGCATCGTAAATTTGATTTTTCTGAACACAAAGCTTTTCAGCAGAGCCCCATTGAAAGACGATAAAATGTTTACGCGAGCTGGAAACTCGTCGAATGTTTATCACGTTAACGTTGTTTTACCTCGAAAGTACAACCACCACCACCACCACCACCACCAGCAAGGAACTTTTCCACGATAAAATTGATAAAGGTCCTCTAACGTCCACGATATTTGCTCTAGTAGAATGGAATTTCTGGGTAACTCTGGACAAGGATTAATGATCCTTCTGCGACGGGTTGCCATCGGAGATAATTCTGCTAAATTTACTACTACTACCACCACTACTATTCACCCCTTCTCTTTTTCTTTCTTTTTTTGTCCAACCATCCTTCTGTTAAAAATACTACTACCATAATCAACACTACCACTAGCAACGCTCATCCTCACCCTTTACAATGGAGAAACGAATGGAAAAAAATGAACGGCCGCTCTCGTGATTGACTATTCTCTTATTCTCTGGTTCAAACCCATCCCCTCTTTTTTATTTTTATCCCTCTCCATCACGTTTCTTTCCCCATTCACGCGTATATTCTCTCACCCCTTTGAGCGAAAACTTCCAGCACCTCTGAATCTCCCGATAGAGTTAATTGAATCGTACGAAAGGATTCCATTTGAAATGGGGTTACCAACTGGGTTATCCTGAAACGTTCGATTTTTTTCTGATAGATCCTTTTTTTTCTCTTCACTATTTTCTTTTCTTTTCTTTTCTTTTCTTTTCTTTTCTTTTCTTTTCTTTTACTTTACTTTACTTTACTTTACGTTATTTTACTCTACTTTACTTAACCACACCATACTTTTCTTTCTTTATTTCTGTCAATTACTCTTTTCGTTCTAATTCGAACGAAAGTCGGCTTCATTTTACTAGTTCTTCCTTTAATTAACGACTTTCGGTTTTAGCACGTAGGGTTTAACGTCTGGTCCTTTTGTCAGGAACATGGAAAACGAGCTTAAAGTTCGTCCATTTGATCGCCTCGATAACAGAAATTCCGCGATGTGGAAAATTAATCGGATATTCGATTCTATTATCGTTAGAATGATTTGAAATAAGACAGACTTATTAAAAAATGGTAACTTCCATTTTTTTTTTCACTTTAATAATTAGACACGTGTCTTTTTTTTTTTTTTTTTTTTTTTTACAAGTATTCCCCGGATCAAGATTCATATTCGCACGTGCCACGATCTTTATCGTGTTAGATCAAAAAGTGTGATCAGTATCGTGCTAGTTGAACATCTGTCATTTTATTGAGACTTTGCAAAGTACAATTAAACGCGTGTTAGAAATAAAAAAAAAAAAAAAAAAAATAAAAAAAGAAAAAAAAATGAAAGAAGAAAGTAAGTACGTGCTCGATAGTGTGACAAAGTCTCGAAACGAGACGCGTAATCGAAAGGAGATACGATCGTCGGCTTCTGCGAAGTACCCTCATAGAAGGAAGGAAGCATGGGGGTCGTCTGTAACAGCATTTCTTTCTATTTTTTTTTTCGTTTTTTTTTGTCCACATCGATCCTTCGATCGAGATAGCGGCCCGATTTACAAAGAGAGTTAGAGAGAGACAGAGAGAATGGGTGAGTGAGTGAGTGAGTGAGGGAGCGAGTTAGCTAGTTCACCGATACGCTTGGAGAAACTTGGCCCGTCTAGAAAGAGGGTGAAAGATTCTTCTCTAGAGGAGGGTTACTCGAATATTTAAGGCTTCCTCCCTTTTTAATATCCCCTGCGGAGAGTCTCAAGGAAAAGGAAAGAAGACCGTCGTCCACTATGAAACTTTCCATTCGACAATTCGACTTTCGTCGCTCTTTCTTTCATTCATTTGTCCTTTTTCGTTTTTCAATAAATAATATATCAATCTATCTCTTACTTCTAATTACATTTGATTGTGGTATTATTAGTTTTATATGAAAATTAATCTTTATTAGTCGTATTAATATTCAACGATATAAATGTTTCTTTAACGATTATTTAAATTGTCTACTTTACATGATAGAGACATTCTAATTAACAACATAATTATGTAAGTATCACGTATATATATATATATACTTGTATACTCGAGGTAAACTAATTATACGGTAATAAAAAAAAGGGTTGCGTCGACGAGTTTGAAAAGTTTATTAGCATTATTTTCATCGACGAGACCCTAACAACAACGACAACGACAATGACGACGATGATGACGAAAACTATGACGTCGTAGTTAGAAGAATTTAACGAGCCACTGCTTCGAAGACTTGTTCGTTCAAGCATTGTGTGTGTGTGTGTTGGATTTGCACGGACGGGCGACGATAAAATTTTTAACGACTTTGCCTGCGTTTACGATAAGATTTCCGTCGAAGATGCTGCGAGCGAAGTAGAAATAATCGTACCACGTTTATTTCTTAACGTTTATAGTAATGTAAATTCTCTCCTTTGTCGTATATAAGTAGAATGAAAGAAAGAAATCATAAAGAAAATGCATCTACTTTCCCTTTTGTTTCGAACTTAAAGTTACAGTAATATATTAAGAATTAATGAAATTATTTTACAATAATTCAAAGTTAATGTACTCTTGTTGTTTTATTTTTTCTTGATAATACTTTTGATTACTTTATTTTTTTGAATCAATTTTTATTCGCATTTACATATAATAGTTATCTATGAAAATAGAGTGGTTTTATTTTTTTATTAAAAGTTTTGATACTACGTTAATATAATATTGAATTTGACCTGAAAAAAAAAAAAGAAAAAAGAATATTATTTCTATGTAAAATTTCAAACTTTTCAACTCACTCGCTTAATATATGAAAATTTTATTGGAAAAATATTATTTTATATATTTTCTGATATTTGTAATTATTCAAATAAAATTAATAATTTACTCTTAATTTATGTATAAAGATTAAATCTAAACATTTGTTATATAAATATATTTACACAATATCTCTTCTACTGTTAAAAAAAGAATTTATTATATATTTTTATCTAAACTATGTATATAATCTAAAAATTACAAAAATATAATTTATATATACATGAAGTAACGATTAATCATCATAATAATAAAATGAAATGAAATATAAAATAAGAGAAGAAAAAAAAAGGTGAATAATTATTCTTTATGAATTTTCAAAATATCTAATACGACCTAAGTAACATTGGTTCACAATAAACAAAGTAAATTTGAAAAAGAAATTAGATATCTGTTTAGATGAAATTTGATCCAAAAATGTAGATATTTATTATATTCATATCTACTTACGAAGTATGTTGACGAAAGATAAGAATTTCGAATAAGAAAGAAATGAAATAATCGAGGATATATTTCGAGTGTTGTACATATTTAAAAAAGAATAATAATTATTATTATTTACGTGTTATCCATTTGTTAGCTTACTGAAAAGAAAGAACGATCTGTGAGTACTTACTTGATACGTATTGCATACGTAACATCCTGGAAGGGCTTATCTTCTTGTGGCTTCCCAAGAGAACCCACAGCAAACAAATACTCGTATCTTCGTTTACGTCGGCTATACGAAGTTCAAAAAAAGAAAAAGAAATCAAAAGAAGACGGAAGAAAAATAAAAAGATAAAATTAAGAAAAAAGAGAAATTGGTATAGAACCCAACGTATGTGTTTCTACAACGAGTGGATTTATTTTTTCATAGGTTTTCTACTCGCACGCGAGATTTCCTTCATGGTTAACGTGCTTCGAGATAAATTTACATTTACAATTCTAGGGAAATTGCGCGCTCTGAAGAGTTGATCATCCTATGACCGAGTAGTTTTATTTTAAAATAATGGAATTATTTGGAATTTTTTTTTTTAAATTTATATTTATATTTATATCGATATGGGATAATATAAAAAAAAAAAAACGGAGATTTTTTTATATATTATCGAATTTTTCGAATATTATTTTTATCTTTGTTTTTCTTTTATCATCCTAGATTAAGTTTATTGACCAATAGTACAAAGACCTTTTTTAAATCCACCAAGAGGGAGATATGAAAAGAAACCTTTCTCTATAAAGAGTGAGTGAGTGAGTGAGAGAGAGAGAGAGAGAAAATAAGAAAAAGAGAAGAACAACAGAAGGAAAAATCTAAAAGATAATGCATACTCACGTAGGATACGGTAAAGGAGGAAAAGGGGTGTTTGGAGAGAGCTTCTTTATTCTTGCCCATGAGCTTTATCACATAAGTGTATTTTCGAGTTATCAATGCCCTATATATAATTCAATTTTTTATCTTCAAACATGATGATTCAAAAATGTTACCTACTATCTTGCTTCTTGCCACGTGTTACCTTAAACATATTATTATATTATATTATATTATTAAAGCGCAAGATATAAAATAAGTGTAGGTATATCAAAAGAGTAAACGTGAAAAATTTAAAAAAAAAAAAAAAAGAAAGAGAGACTTCTTATGCTTTACACACACACACACACACACACACACACACAAAAGAAATATTCTTTGAATAAAAGATTAACACTAGATATAATACCAGACCAGTCATTTTGACTGGTCGGTCGAGCCATTCATTTTAATTCAAAATTTCTACTTCATATAACATTTGATTTTTGTAAATAATTAATCATTTTGTTATTTTCAAATGTCTATAAATCCATTTATCTATTAACATTATTATTGTTAAACATTTTTTTCTTATTTTTTCAGAATAAATAAAGACTGCAAGCCTTAAAAAGCATTTTTTTTTTATATAAACACTAGTCATTTTGATTAGTGTGGTAGAAATAGGTATATTGAAAATAGTGGTATATCTAGTGTTAACCAAAAGAGAAGTAAATTTTTACTCGACATTTAAAAATAATAGGTGAACAAAAAAACAAAACAAAAAAAGAGACAAACTTTCGGATGAAACTCTAATTTGGGTCATCTATTTGCATTTGGATTCTTCTGTGAAAATGAAAAACACGAAAGAGAAACAGAAAGAGAGAGAGAAAGAGAGAGAGAGAGAGAGAGAGAAATGAAAGAAAATGGCGATTTGGTGAGGTCTTTTTCTACGAACGTGTTAAGGTAACGAAGGACAAGAGAAAAGAGAAGTCGTGGTGAGATCGTAAAGTTGCTCGACTCGTAGTACTTTTTGCAAGAGGGAAATGGAGAAAGAAAAAAATACGTAAGAGAGAAGTGTATGGGAGGGGGAGGGTAGGGAGGGAGGGGGGAAGGGGCACAAGTCTCGACGATTTTCCTTAGCCATAATACTAGTTTCTTCGAGAAACGAGCAACCAACCTATGGATAACCACGTCTCGACAACTGTAAGACCTATCCCATGCTCTTTTCTACCTAACCAACATTCTCATCTCATCTCATCTCGTCTCTTTTTTTTTCCTTTTTTTCCTTTTGAATTTTTTCCCCTCCCCGTTTTCTTTTTTACCCGATTTTCCCTTTTCTCCTCCTTTTGATTTTATTTTTCTTTGCCTTCTTTTCATCGCCAAGATGCAGTTAGGGACTTTAATTCTTCCTTTTTTTTTTTTTTTTTTTTTTTTGTTGGCACTCGATAAAAGAGTGTTAATTACGCTCTGATAATATCGCGAGCACGTTTTCAACGTCATTCGCATGAAGTATACTACTTATAATGGAATTTTTACAATTTTCAAGATTTATTTATTATATTAATTTTTTTTTGCATTGTAATTATTTTTTCTTTATATTTTTGACACGTGACATTTTTGCGTTGGAGCATCTGAACAATGTAAACTTCTGTTTTACTAAAAAAAAAAAAAATGATCTTAATGTTATTATTAATTCATTTATTTATATTAATGTAGTTTTAATGATAATAGAAATAAAATTTGATATTTATATTACATTTAATATGTAAATACAATATTATTGTATTATTTATAACTATAAGTAGTTATGATTACTTATATATATACAGTTAATTTTATATTTAAATATAAATATGTTTTAAATAAAATTTATATTAATAATATATTAATAAAATAATAAATATAAATATTAGATAAATAATAATTATATAAATATAATTGATAGTAACTGGCGCAATAGTGGGCATCTACGGTGTACAAAGGATTACATTTATTATGTTGAATTTTACAATAAAAATCAATAAAATATTAAATAAAAATAATTTTATTCTCAAGATATTTGCATTCTCCAAACGCAAAGGTGTCAAAAGACACCATTTTGTTCTAATAGGTATACATAAAATTGTGATAGAAATAGTATTAAGTTTATTGTCACATCAACTACTCCATCATTTAGCGATCGGAATGGATATTTAATTATTTATAATATTTTGTTTATTATATTAATTTTTTTAAATGAAATTAATTATAAGTAGATCATAAGTTTGATGATTTTCGACGTTTTCATTTAAGGATTGATTTACATAACACCTAACTTACTGATACTTCATTTATATCCACAGCTAATCAAATGACCTGTTTTCAAAAAGTCATATATTTTACGATGTATGTATAACAAAAAATATACCATTTATGAAATAACAATTCTCGACTCACAAGGTGGTAATAAAATTTGAAATGGTCGTATAATAAAAATAAAATCTAAACTTCAATAGATTTTTAGAATGTTGAATAAATCTTACAAGTACTTGTTGTTAACAATAAATTGAAAAATAATCATTTGTGATCTGTCTGTCGTGTTAAGTTTGATGTTAATTGAAAAATTGCTTTGCTTTGCTTATTATCGCAGACATATTTTATTTTATTTTTTTTTAATTTAGATATGAATTGGTTTGCATAATTATAATTAATTTTTTTTTTTTTTTTTTTTAGACGTCATAAAAATGTATATGATAATAATATGTTTAACTTTTTTTCTACTATGATCTAAAAAATATATACTACTATATTTTATTTCTAAAACTTTCGACTCATCTCTGACATGACGTTTCCTTTATTTAATATCCAGAAATGTATGAAAAATAATTGTATGATAAAAATTACTTTTAAAACGAAAATGAGAGATGGAAAAAGTAAAAGAGAAAAAGAAAAAGAAAAAAATTAAATTACAATTTGCCAAGAATAAAATAAAGAAATAATTATCACACACATACATAACAGAAATTAAGTATCCTATATAAAATTAAAATCTCTACATAAAATTACAGATCGTGAAAATATTTCGCTAAATTTTCGCAATTATATAATAATTGAACAATTTTACATGTGCATTGTAATATATCAAAACTAAAACAATAAAACCAAAATCACAAATAACAATTAACCAATCATTAGAAAAATACTCAAAAATATATTTGAGACAAAAGTAATACAAATAATGATAAAAATTCTAATTAAATATTTCAAAAGGTGTTATTTGAGATCTTCGATAGAAAAGACATATTGTTAAAAGCAAAATATCATCTCCTTTACTATATTTTATCATAATTATACAAAATTATTTAAAATACATCGTCAATTTTGTTCTGTAATCAATGATTCGACGATAAATTATTTCTACATTTACATTGCAAAATAAAAATAAAATGTGTGTGCAAATTTCTAAGATATTTCAAGATTACTGACTTGGGGAAGGTACGATTTTCTATTTTTCCCGAAAGATTATCCAGGGCAGGGTATCGAGTAAAAGAGAGAGAGAGAGAGAGAGAGAGAGAAAGAAAGAGAGAGTAGTAAGAAGAAATAAAAAAGAAAAAGAAAAAGGTGCTCTTAGAGGGCTCGTATTTCGCGCGTACGCACGCACGCACGTATGAGAGGGCCCCTCCACTCGTCTCGCGAGCGTGCTCTCTCAACACGACCGTCGGAGGTGAACGTAAAGGAGGTGAAGGTGGTAGTGGAGGTGGAGGAGGAGGAGGAGGATCCACGTAGAAAGAGAGAGAAATAAAAAAGAGTGGTGGAAGCGAGTGGCAGTGGCGGCTATGCATCGAGCAAGCAAGCAAGCACTAAAACAGTCCTCCGCCACTTGGATGCGTCGTCACGTCGTGTTCTATCTTTCTCGGTGTTCGCAAATCGATCGATCGATCGATCGATCGAGTTCGCTTTCGATCGACAGCTAATTTAAAAAAAAAAGAAAAAAAATTTCATTTCGTAAAAGGAACACGTGGGGAAAAATAAGAAATTGAAATTATCATCAAAATCCGTTACGCGCGTAAGAAACAGGATATAACAACGCGATAGATTAATGAAAACCAGGGGAGGGGGTATACTACGTACGTAAGATCGTAAAAAAGAGACTTGTTTATGTTTGTTTGTTCATTTGTGTTTTTTGATTTATTTTATAAATATATGTTCTTTCTCCTTAAAACGGTCAGTTTTAGTATCGTTAGCCAGTAACGATCGACGATTAACAGTGACAGAGTTAACTGTACGATAGACGCGGAAATGTTAAAGTCTCGATCTGAAGGTAAGATACACGCGTGATCTTTCGTTGATCGATAAAAAGAGAGAAGGATAGATAGAAAAAGTTGATTAAATCAAGAGAGAAAGAGAGAAAGAAAGAAAGAAGTCGTAGTCATTCGAGTGACGAGGTAAATCGATGAAAGGCAAAAATCGTCTATTACTACTACTACTACTACTACTATACTACTACTACTAGTACTACTAGTACTACTTGACATCATCGACTCTTCTTCTCATTGAGAAAGGAGAGAACTTGTTTGGACTCTTTCGATAAGGAGACTCTCTAAAGAAGAAGGAAGTTAGACAGTGCAAAAAAGAAGAAAAAAAGAAAAAAAAATAGATAAAGATAGAGATAAAGAGTAAACGAGGGAGACACCAATGGGGGCCAGATTTCCCATGTGGATCTTGAGATCGAGTAAACGAGCAGCAAAGTAAAGCAAAAGCCCGCGCGAAAAAGCTTCTTATTCCGCGATCGTTTGCCGACTTCTAGTACTATTTTCCGCTATACTATCGAAGAAATGCATCTGGGGAGTTAATCGATCGCAAACGATAACGGTATACCGATGTATCTGAAGGCTGGATGGCCAACAGTTAATCGAGGGACGCGATTCGACGAAAGACGTAATGAGCCACGACGCTTACGACCGATGAACTTATTCCACCCCACACCCTTCTACAGATCGATCGTCGACTCTATACGGGAACAGATAAATACAAATAAAAATCATTAAAAAAAAATACAGTTAAAATATAAAGAAAAAAAGAAGATCTCTAGATAGTATCATCATTATCATCATCATCATCATCATTCTCATCATTCTTCTCCTTAGGGAGTGACGAACGATAATTGGATATATATTCCGTTGCAAACGGGATGTACAAATTTGTAGATAACGTATTTATAGTTAAAGAAGCGTATCGTTAAATTACATCAAGAGAACTAGGAAATTGAGAAAGGGATGGATAACGTTATTTCTTGAATTAGGACTACGAAATTCTAATACGAAGTAGTAGTAGTAGTAGTAGTAGTAGTAGGTAGTAGTAAGATTGCATAGTAAGATTGCTAAGAGAGTGAGATAGGTAGAGGGCGTCGAACTTGAAAAGGAAGCCGCGAAATGCTGGCTGATCCGCCTACCGTCTACTACTATTTCCACCTTCACCTCCATCACCTCCTCCTCCTCCTCTTCCTCTTTCTCTTTCTTTTACTCTTACTCTTACTCTTACCTAAGTCTTGGATTAAGGAAAAAGTAATAAGCTGAAACTCGTAGTAGAGATACGAAAAACTGTGGTAAAAAAGGACTGTTCTACTGTTCTTCGTTTTCGATAATGTTATCATTGGCGACATTGTGAACGAACGA
Source organism: Polistes dominula (assembly GCF_049000335.1). Lineage (NCBI taxonomy): Eukaryota > Metazoa > Arthropoda > Insecta > Hymenoptera > Vespidae > Polistes > Polistes dominula. The sequence continues at coordinate 2,482,910 of NW_028300998.1, read as the reverse complement.
AGTTGTTGAAGAAGAAGAAGAAGAAGAAGAATAAGAGAAAACCTTCCACTGGGTTTTCTCCTATCACATACGTGAGTCACGTTAAGTGCTAAGCGCGTTTTCGATTCCAAACTCGATTCGCGCGCTAGCACATCGCGCATTGGGGACGTTGTACCGTTTGATTTCCCGTATTAGACTCAACTTTAATCATCAATGATATAGAAAGAAACTTCGTGAGACCTTGTGTTATATCGAATTGGAAATAAAAATCGATTCTACCTCTCCAGAGGGAACACACCCACCACCATTCGATCAAAATACTCTAGTGCATAGTACAAAAACATATATAATACACATCTACGTTTGGATATATAGTTCTAATATTGTTCGAGATGTTGAAGATACGTATGTTGGATTACATAGGTGACACTGGGTAAGTTATATTACAAATAATCATCCTACAGCATGAACTTTGAATTTTGTGATCCTTTAATAATTTACTATTTTTATCAATTTATACAATAAAATAACGTTTATATTTTTATATATGTCAAAGTTCTCGTAGGTAAAAAGCATTAGTTGGAAAATGAAATGATCCTTTGATAAAAGTGAATTAACATCGCGTTAGTTTCGATTCATTGAAGATTCGTCGTTTAAATCGATAAGATAAAGGATCGTAATTATCGTGTCAACGATATTTCAACGAGACGTAGTTGATTATACGATCCATTATTCTCATTCTCTTTCTCTTAGGTGGAAGATTATAAAACGTTTTAATCGATGTTCCCTTGATAGAGTAGATAGTGGAATCTGATTTATTAAGAATAACAAGAGCATTGATGGTAACGCGAAGTAAGCACGAGCTCTAGCGATGAGTTGCGACTCGAAAAGAGGGACGTTCTACTTTGCCTCTTCTTTCTCCTTCTTTAACACCTCCTCCTCCTCCTCCTCTTCTTCTCTCTATATATTATGTCTTTCTCTTTCTCTCTTTCTCTCATCGACACGAAACATAGCGTATACCCTCCTTCGAGACTTTTATGCTCTGCTTTTTCCTTACTCATTTCTATCGGCGCGTAACGCGTATATCCTTTTGGGATTCTACCGTTCGATGATTCGTAAATTTCTCGAAAGAAATTTCTTTTATGATTTCCATCAAGGTCTCATTCATTTATTTATTTATCTATATATTTTTTGAGGTCATTCCTCATCATCTTTTCATATATATATATATATATATATATATATATATATATATATATATACATGTACCTACATAAAAGAATGATACGATAGAGAGATACTAACATATGTCTTCTTTATACAAATTCTTTTTTACTGATTATAATCCTTCGAGATTCAACAAATGACGACGACCTACTCCAATTTATAATTCTTATATAAATGGAAGTAGAATGATTTTATCGAAGTAGTATATATATATATATATATATATATATATATATAGCGCATAGTTTTATAAGAAGGGATGGAAAGTGAGTATGAAATTGTGCTCCTCGCTTTCGTGACTGTAGCTTTATTTTTTCTTTCGATTATTTTCTTCTTCTTTTTCCTTCATCATTTTCTTTTTTTTTTTTTTTTGGCACTAGGTTGCTTTTAAGGTAACGTTTCAATGCATTTGCATACGGAATAAAATTATGATTGGGTGAGCCATTTAGCTCACACACAAATCGTACTTTTACGTATATATATATATGTATATATATATATATCTTTCTTACATTCTCTGACAGCATCATTCTTGGTGGCCACTAGAAACGCATCGTTCGGAATACTAATGAACGTCGACCGAGAAAGCGAAAGAACAAGACCGATATTCTTTTCCGGTCGGTGCATAAAACGTCACGCGGGACACCAAGGCGCCTTGACGTAGATACAATTTGAAACAGAGCTAGAAACATTTCTGAGATGTGAGAGCTCACTTTGTGAGCTAATTTAAAAAATCTGTCCCTTACATGCATTTACTTACTTACATACACATACATACACACGCACGCACGCACATGCATGCACACTTACGCATATCTTTTCTCTCCTTTTTTTATTCTTCATCTTTTTCTGATATTTTTTTTTAATTTTTAATTTATTAATTTGGTACCTTTCTTATCTTCGAGTCTCTTCTTTGAAAGAAGATAATCTCTTCGTTATCGATGACACATTAATTAACTTGGACAATAATCGAACTACCTTCATTCGAAACTATGGATAGTAATTAAAAATACTGGAAAGAATTGACATTGTGAAATAATGATGGGATATTATTGAGAAAGAATGGTAAGATTAAAAAAATAGTATTAAACAAATAAAAGTCAAGAGACAATCGAGAATCATTTATTTTTCCAGTCTCATCGATGTTAATTCTCGTAGATCGATTAAAACAAAATCTATTCTATTGATAATAAAATGTCAATGAATAGAAGTAGTTTAATTAATCTCAATTGATGTAACGTGTCAAGAAAAATGGTATGTAAAAATATAATAAAGAAAAATGGTATAAAAAAATATAATAAAAAAAAATAATAAAGATAAATTGTAAAAAAAAAAAATTAGAACGATCAATTAAAGAATCAATTAAGGTATTAACAAATTATAATTGAAAGGTGACGAGAGATAATATCAACAAAAATAAAAAACAAACAGAAAAATTCATTATATTTTAATAAAATAATAAAAAAAATAAATAAAAAAATAAAAATTTATTATATATTAATACTATTTCTTTCAATTAAGAGAAATAGTATTAACAAATTATAATTGAAAGGTGACGAGAGATAGATAATATCAACAAAAAGAAAAAATAAACATAAAAATATTCCTTGTTCTTTTTTTTTTTTTCAGATCATTCGATTAATCATTTACGAGTTTACAAAAAAATAGAAATTTTATTTGTGTCATCGTCGTGAATTATAAATTGATAATAACGAGAAAGAGAGAGAGAGAGAGAGAGAGAAAGATCGGTAATAATATTATTTATTTGAAACAACAGTTAGGAAGCGCACGAATTACGCGTTGAGGATCAAAAGAGGTCGCCGATTTGCGGTCGTAGCTTCAAGAAGTCGGTTTCACTCGGTGAAATTTTTCTAAAGTGAGCTAGCAATATTTGTTACGCTAGCTGTCTAATATACAATCATATAGCTATTAGAAAACTTTAGTTTATCGTTACATTCTCGTGCTTCCGAAACGAGATTTCAATTCTCGGTAATATGAGACGCGCAAGTTTGTCTAACTGTGTGTCACTCGCGGATATTTGTTCTGTCTTACTCGTCGTTCCGCAGGAAGTTACGAAAGGAAGCTGACATGAAACAGAAAGAGAAAAAGTATGAGAGAGAAAGAGAGAGAGAGAGAGAGAGAGAGAGAGAGAGAGAGAGAGAGAGGAAGGCAACCGCAAATCTAACAAGTTGAATACCGCGTAGGCCACCGGTAACCCACGTCGAACTTTCCATTTATGGTGTAATGGTTATTTTATGTCGAATGAAACGTAATCGTGAAATACTTCGTAATAATCCATCAGCTGATACTTAATTAGCATGTATAACGCAATATTTTTTTTTAATATCGTGGGTTATCGTGTCACGTGACGCGATGAACATCATTTTTAATTCACAAGTGAACGTAATATCTTCGACCGATCAATTGTGTTTTTTTAATTCAACCCTTTTTTTTTTTTTATTTGTAATTGCCATACGACTATATAGTCAGACACGATAGTCATTTAATAGAAAGTATCTTTACATAATATATAAAGTGAAATTATATCAATTGATCATTTAATTGGAATAATAGAGGTTATATTGTTGAGTATAGAAACATTTCATCCTTAATAGTCCATTGGACTGTTCTCTCAAAGGGTCATTTATTACTATAGGGAATATTTACTCTTGAGAAATTTGTTGGATATCTATTAAAGTATATAAAAAAAAACAAACATATTTTATTTCATAATATTACGTTTTGTATATATATAATGACATATATTATCTTATATATAAGTTCTCTCTGTTTTGTCAATTAATTATTTTTTGTTACTTTTGTTAATGTTTTCAACGAATGTGCAGTAATGCAAAAGCCATTCATGTTACCCAATGTGTTAATGTGAAAATTAGTGACTGTAAATTCGTTCGAGAATTGAATCGATGCGTGTCGTTGTGCCAGTGGTTTACCACGAGAATGAGTCTCCTTGATTAGGATTCCGAGAATTAGAAATAATTTCAATGACGATGATTGTGGAATTGAAATTAATCAATGTTTCAATTTGATCATCATCATCATCATCATCATTATCATCTATGTTTGAAGGGAAAATAAATAATCGTTTCAAGGTTGTTATTTCAATTTTAGATCAATAGTTAGATTCAGATCAAGAAAATATATATATATATATATATATATATATATATATATATATATATATATATATATAAAAGAGAACAATTAAGCAAATATTTATTTTCTTATAAATACGAAGGTCCATTTTAATGATTATATCCTAAGCAACAAAAAAAAAAAAAAATACAGAAAAAGGGAGAATTGTAGCACAAGGACATGAAACGTGTCACGAAACCATAAAAAAGAAAAAGATACACCTTATATCGGTATACTGTTTCGTTGTCTCGTCTTTTCTTCGTCCAGTAATTATCCATTTCCAACACTTTTCGACATGCGCACTCGAACCGATTTACATACGTGACTAACGGTTTCTCTCGGTCTTAATAAAAGAGCAAGGAGAAACGATAATAATGTCATTCATATTCAAAGAGAAGCGGAATACGTAATCGTAGCCCCAGAAAAGATTTACATACGCCAAACAAGCTCCATTCTCCACCGAGTTGTTCCGTAATTAATACTTCGTATGATTAAGAACATTTTTATTTATTTTTTTTTCCTCTTCTTCTTCTTCTTTCAACCAAATTGTGTCTTTCTCTCTCTCTCTCTCTTTTCCTTTTTTCTTCAATTTTTAAATCAACTTTATTTATCTTCTTTTCAATATATAAAATGTTCTTTTGATATACATAATGTTTGAGGGGGAAAAAAAAGGGTCTGCAATTTTTTCAAAGGGCTTATAATATTCATTGAAAGTAATACAAAATTCATTTTATTTATACGACAGTTATAATTGATTTTTAAACTAAACCCTTTTTTTTTTTTTTGCAACGTAAAATCAACTTTTAGTATTCAATGTTCCATTACATGAACGTCTTTTTATTTTGAGAAATGTTATTAAGTCGTTTCGTTTTTCTTTTGTAAAAATGAAGACTATTTTTTGCTTCGAGGTTAAACCTAAACCTTTCAATTAGTCATAAATAGTTGAATTTGATAAATTTAATCTCTCATCGATCTCATGTGTTACTATTTGTCGGGTTTCCATGAACTAATGGCATTATTGCGTCAGTAAAAAACGAAACGACTTTTCGAACCACCTAATACTTACAATTACAGGTTTTATTAAGGATATTTTTAAACATACAAGATATGGAGTAATATAGAATGAGTCACAGGAGTAATTCACACATTGTAAATTTTAAATAATTCATATTAACTTATAATATAAAGTTTCACAATTTTCTTAATATAACACATAAACTTATTTTGACTATTATTCAACTTTCCAATTGATATCAATTTGATTGCAAAATAATATTGTATCTTATTTACAGTGAAATATAATTTTACTTATTAAATAATAACAAAATTGATCACTCATAAGAGTATTATTTTGTACCTACGTAAAGGTATAATAAAAATATTGTTTATATTTGATTTATGTGATTGGACATATCTCACAAGATCAATTTTCTTATCCCTAATATCATATTTCACTGTTCTTATAATAAAATTCTCTTTTATGCTGTGAAATTTATATCAATATGGACAAGTGTTTGATAATCTTAAAATATGTTATTGTCTATAGGAGAATTATAAAATATTTGTTTGTATTATATGAAAATATTGATTGTTTCAAATGAATAACAGTGGGATTATGAATATTCATATAACTCATTAAATGTTTTCCTCATTGGTAAAACTATAAACGTGAAATGCATGATTATTATTTTCATATTGAAATAATAAACGTACATTGTGTTAAAAGTGTGAAAGTACATTTAATGGAATTGAATTAATATCGAAGATTTATTCCACATATAAATATATATATATATATATATATATATATATCAAAAGAGATAAAAAGCATTTGAAAGTGCAATCTTATCCACGAATGATTCGTTTTCGAATCTTTTTATCTATTTATTCCGGGGAAACGATTTATATCACGTGAATCGACTCGCAAAGCAATATCGTTTCGAGGGATTCCATGCGATACGTTGAAATCGTTACAGTGACTTCTCGCGTATTTCTATTTTTATTTTTATTTTTGTTTCAATGCAATCTGAAATAGTCGAGATAAAAGTTGTCCCAACGTTCGTTTTTTACATTTCAGAACTGTGTCGTTAAATTTTAACGAATTTATCCAATCGCTTGTGTGTTGTTTTTGAAACATTTTATTATTCACGAGAGATAGAATAATTTAACAAATACAATAAAATAAAATAGATGAACAGGTAAATCACAATATGTTTTTTTGCTTTTTTTTCTTAGTTAAGATAATCAAATATCTATAAAATACATACATACATGTATTAATGTCATGAATATATTGTCAGTAAGGTGATTTATAAATTGTAAGAAGATAAATCAAGGTTCATTTCAAAAATAATCATTACCATTGAGGCTTATCGAAATCTCTTTTAAATGATTTTATTAGAAAAACTTGATCTCGTTAAATCGTATATCATAATCACGATCTTAGTATTATTACTATAATTATTATTATCAATATTCTAATATAATATAAATCGTGAACATAAATAATCGAATGATTGGAAAAAAAAAGAAAAAAAAATCAGAATAAATCATAGAGTTGTCATAGATTTGTTCGCACCTACGTAAGCGTTTCCCTTTTTAACTAGGTCTCGTGTAACCGAGGAGAGAATTTGCGATTTGTTTGTGCCTGTTAAAGAATCAATCAAGGTCGTACAAAAATGGTTAGCATCGGGGGGGTCATCATCAAATATCTTGCATCATCGATCAAAAAAAATAAAAACAAAGACAAAAGAGGGATAAAGAAAGAAAAAGAAAGAGAGAGAGAGAAAAAGAGAAAGAGAAAGAGAGAGAAGATTTGTTAGAAGTTAAAGAAGAGAAACGTGTTAGTTTTATCAATGTGATACACGCATATTCAAGCTTGACGCGATCTAATTACGCAAGAATTTATGCGTTTCCTCTGTCGTAAATGCAATCGACTCTGACGAATCGGCTTCCGCCTCCTCCCACGTCCCCCTCTCCTCCTCCTCCTCCTCCTCCTTCTTCTCCTTTTCCTTTTCCTTTTCCTTCGATGAATTGCGTGTTGTGCACTTCATTAAAAGGTGTAAAATACGCTCTGAATGATCGAGCTCCATGAAACGTCACAATGATTTTTATATTTAAATATACATACATATATAATTTATAGTTTTTACCTTATATATATATATATATATATATATATATATATATATATATATATATATATATATATTATAAATTGTAAATTTTCTATCGATACTACTTCTTCGGAGAACATTTTTCTTTTTATGTTTTGAATTAATAAGATTGAAAAATTGATAGGATGAAAAAATGATAGAAATTATTTTTCATACTTTATAAATATATCTATATATATACATATATAAATAGATATGTAAATAGATATATAAATAGATATATTAAATAGATATATATTTAAAATATATCTATTATAATATATAAATAAATGTATATGTAAAGATAAATAGATATATTTATATAGATATAGAAAGATTAGAAATAATAGAAATAAATTTAAATATTCAATAAAATTTGAAAAATAAATCGACTTTTTATGAAATTAATAGAAATTTTAAAATTAATAAAAAAAAATATATATATATATATATATCTATTAATATAAATAATATATATTTTTATTATTTAATATATTATCTAATATAATATTTAATTATATTTATTTTATATCTATTAATATAGATAATATATTTATCTATTAATTTCAAAAGTGGATATTTTTATGAAAAGTCGATTTTTTTCTTTGTTTTTTTTTTTTTTAATTTTATTGAATATTTAAATTAATTTAAATTACTTTTATTTTAATAATTAAATAAATAATTATGTAATTAATTAATTAATAATGTAAAATTGGTGTTGTACGACTGATTTTACATATATCAGCATGTTTATTAATATTTAAACAAATTTTTAATAAATAAATCGTCGTTTTGTTTTCATTTGAAAATTCTTCGAATTGTTGAAATTCATTTCTGTCTCGTTTTGAATAAAAATGAAATATGGAATTTGATCTATGCTATTCAATTGACGGTCCGCATGGATTTTTTCATTGTTTATTTTTCTCAATTTGTAAATTAATCTCTAGGAAAAAAAAAAGTAGATAATAAGAAGAGAAGAGTGGTGTCTCTCTCTCTCTCTCTCTCTCTGCCAAATGGATTTCATTGTTAATTAATACTCGATGAGAATTTATAATGAACGCCTTCTCGATCGTATTTTAATAACGAGGCTACGGTCTACATACGTAAACGGAAATTCACGCCGACTCAAGAGTTTGATTATTAATTTCTGAGTCATTCTATTTGAAAATAATTCCAATCGTCTGCTATACTTGCAATAATATATATATATATATATATATATAGGGGAGGTATATTGTTTAATGTTGTTTATATTGTTTTTATATTGTTAATATTAATATCTAATATTATATTAGGGCATAATTAGAATGAAGTATATTGTCAAGGGGAACGAACATGTAGGGGAGGCCTTCGGGGTAAACACCCTAAAGGGGTATACCTGGAATAAATAAATAAATAAATATATAGGTATATGTTAATTATTAATTTATATAATTTATTAAATTAATAATATTATATTATTATTTATAATAATTAAAATAAATTATATTATTGTATATAATTTATTATTATATATTATTATATTTAATATAATAATTATTAATATATATATATATATATATATATATAATATGATTATAATATATTATTATATAATTATTATATATACAATATTATTATATTTATAATATTAATTATATAAATATTAAATATTAAATTTATTAATATATTAATATTATAATATATATTATATAATATATATTATTATATAATAATTAAATATAAAATATATTAATAATAAAATTAATAATTTATTAAATTATATATATTAATATAATATATATTGAATATATATATATATATATATATATATATATATTATAATAATAAAGTAATAGAAGTTATCATTTTTTGCTGAAATTATCTTGCTGAAATTATCTTGCTGAAATCTAGTTAATAAAAAAGAAAAGAAACCAAAATGTACGAAAAAAAAAAAAAATAATAAAAGATTCAATGCGAGATAAAAAAAATGTTTCTTTTGATCGCCATTCGCATAGTCGTTTAGATGTAACAAGAAAGAAAAAAAAAGAAAAAGAAAAAGCAAGGTAGAAAAATCGTTGAAACTAGTTTTGCTGGTAAAAAAAAAAAAAAAAAAAAAAACACAAATTTTCCAGAACTCTTCCAAGCGAAAATTACTTTCTCTCTCTCTCTCTTTTATCTTTTTCCCCTCATGTAAAACGCGTGTACCGTTTTATCGTGTAGGATAAAAAGCCAAAAAAAAAAAAAAAAAAAAAAAGAAAAAAAAATTATTTTCGCAAAGAATAGCAGCCTAGTTAGCAGCAGCAGCAACATCGTGCAAACTTTTATTGCAAACGTTGATCAAATTTCTCTTTGGACCCATGCGAGAGAGAGAGAGAGAGAGAGAGAGAGATTTATCTCGCTCGGTAGCTTAAATTTTATAGTGAAAAAGAGAGAAAAAAACACGTCAACAATAATTTCTTCTAAAAAGGTAAAAAAAATTATAAGAAAATGAATCTGACACTTCTTTAACGACGGACTCTGGAGTAAAAAAAAAAAACGAAAGATATAAATAATAAAAAAATATGTTTACATGAAAATACATATCACATCGTAATATCATGGTGGTCGTCGAGGTTGGTCATTGAACAAAAATTTCGAAGAAATCGTTTTCGTCTGGTCAGATCGTGCAAAATATCGTTTCCCCACCCCCCTCCCTCTTTCTTTTTCTCACTCTTTTATCATTATATCTATCTCCTTCTCTCTCTTTCTCCTTCTTTCTCTTTCTCTCTCTCTCTCTTTCTCTCTCCGTTTTCTCGTAGCGTCGGTTGTAAGTATACGGGGACGTTTGGTATTCGTGGAAGCGATACTTGACGGCAAGGTTGTCCGGTTCGCATAAGTACGTACGTTCGGGGTACTACCTACGTGTACACGTACGTGTAGGTGTACAGTACGTTTCAAATGACAACACAATGATAAAAAAAAAAGTTCATCGAAAATCGACATTTTCAACTTACCAGATAGATTCTTGTCAATTGATTGATTTCTTTCTTTCTTTCTTTCTTTCTTTCTTTTCATTTCTTATTTGTTTTAATTTAATTTCTTTTTTTTGTTTTTCTAATTAAATTCGTTTCATTTAATAGCCCGTCAAATAATGATCATACCACTGTTTATTATCATCATGTCGAAGTATACTAATCGATTTTCCCCTTCATCGTGATTCGAGATCGAAATAATAACTAATTACACTCATTCGGCGATATATGTCCAAAAGGGAAGCCCTTTGCGATCGACCTTAATGAGAGCGTCGATGTAATTATAAACGTGCGCATTTGATAAGGGTGTAATTCTATATCGGTGGTAGGCACTCACTGCGTTAATCGATAACTATTGCTATATGTACTTATAAAAAATCTAAATCAAGTTATTCTCTTCTTTGCTTATGTTTGATTGGATTCTATAAATAACCTATTTAATATTAAATATTATCTTTCGTTATATAGAGTATAATGGTATAAAAATTATATTGAAAAAAAAAAAACAAAAAATTCTAATTATTACAGAGAGTAAGAGAGACACAGTGATAAAGAAGAGGGGGAGGGGGAAGAGTGATAATAATAATTGTTAACTCATGGATCTACCATTATGCTCAAAGTAATATGAAAATTGTGTATAAGCGATATATTTCAACTTGTCAATTTGAATGACGTCAATAAAAGAAGAAGATACAGGTTAATTTTCGATTATACATCAGTGGTACGATAAACGCCGTATCATCGTCGTTCATTGTATAATCATCTTGATGGGAAGGAATATCGAGCATCGTGTCCCCATATATACACACGTCAACTTTAATGTTAATTCTCGTTTGGTGAAGCGTGATGATTAGAGGAAAATGTGATGGAATTGAAGAAAAGGAAGAAGAAGGAAGAAGAAGAGGAAAGAGAAAAAGAGAAGATAACAAAAAGTGCATCGACTTGGCAGACGTTTCTTCTTTAGAAAACATCACTGGTTCCTCGTAGCCACCAAGCGCGCATGCATACTCGGCATGCATATGAATGCTCGGAACATATATGCGCGCTCGCGCGCATAAACGCACGTCTCTGGAAATGCATGGAAAAGAATGGTGAAATAGAATGCTCTCTCTCTCTCTCTCTCTTCCTTCAAATATTCATGCACGACCGAGCAAGTTCTTCGAAATTCTTCCAATCTTACATTACAAATTTCTAACTAGAGACACTTTGAATCCTATTCCTTCTTTACGTTTCTATTTTGTACATTTTTGAAGTGAACACTCGTTTAGAATGGGTGTGATTTGAGAAAATGTAACGGAGCGGTAGGCGGCTATGTAACGGAGCGGTAGGCGGCTATGAAACGGAGCGGTGGGAGACGATGAAACGGTCACGATACTAAATAAGAAGAAAATACAATTATTCTACAGCAGATATTTTGTATTCGTTTCATTCTCTCGAAACTTAGTTTTTTTTTTTTGAAGATTTCACTTCTGACATGTGTGATCTGCACACATGATGTTTTTTCTTCTAATTTTTTCTTTTATTTATTTCCTTAACCTGTTAACCGGGTAATTCCCTTTTTTAATTACATAGCTTTATTTTATTATTTATTTATTTATTATTTTTTATATATTTATTTATTTATTATTTATTATCACTTATAATTAAAATAAATGAATAAACTATGAAATATTATATATATATATTTTCTTTTTTTCGTTTATTTATATATAAAATACGTAAAATATGTTTTACGTATTTGTAAGTCCCATTTGGTTAACAGGTTAATTACAAAGGCCAATTTTTTTCAATTTTTCTTTCCTACATAAAATTGAATTTCATTTACGAGGCTGATATTTTTATTTTAAACGTTAATTTCTTTTTTTTCTTTTTTATTATAATCGTGAGAATTATATTGTCATATTTAACAAATAATATTTATAATTTATCTAAAATTAAAAAAAAAAAATATTAAAATATGAAATACGTTTAATTGAATGAGTTCCATTGGTTTCGTTTAGTATTAAATCTGATAAAATTAATCGATAAATTACACCAACGCGTTTTAATTGAATAATAAGTTTTCATAGATGATTGTAACTTGTTGTAAATTTGCTATTCATCGTATTGACGTGTATATTAAAAAGGTACAGTTTAAATAACATTCATTTTATACCATTACATCAACGAAAGTAACTTAAAATGTTAATAAAATAATATTACATGTATAATTTATCTAACTTTTAATATTGTAAACTCAAATATATTTAATTAATCAATCTAGTGTTAAATTCAATAAAATTAATTGACAAATTACATCGACATGTGGAAATTGACGAGTATATTAAAAAATACAGTTTAAATAACATTCATTTTATACCATTACATCAACGAAAGTAACTGAAAATGTTAATACAATAATATTACATGTATAATTTATCTAACTTTTAATATTGAAAAATCAAATATATTTAATTAATCAATCTAGTGTTAAATCCAATAAAATTAATTGACAAATTACATCGACACGTGTAAATTGAACACATATATTTTAATCAATTAATCGTTCTATTTGATATTATTGCAATTAAATAATATTAACACAATTAGAGAATGAAATATATTTTATATTAATATATTAATTAAATACAATTCGAATAACATCTAAATAAATATCTAATCAATTGATTAATAAATAATACACCTATGTCTAATAGTGTCAAATCCAAAAAAAATTAATCGATAAATTGCATCAACAAATATACATTGAATAATCGATTTTTATAAATAGACGGTTGTAACTATTAGCAATGCTATTTATCATATAAACGAGTATATTAAAAAGTGAAGTATATATAATATAATATGTAAGAAATCAACTTAAATCATTAAAAAAAAAAAGAAAAAATTAATATCGACCATATCTTGAACTAAAAATATGAAATATGAAAGCCATTAGATTGACAAGTACCGTAAATCTAGTGTTAATAAGGCTAGTTTCGTTATTGACAACTCGATACCACTTTGAAAGTACGTTAAAGATGTTCTACATAAGGAAACGTCTAATCCGTCGCAGATAACGATCTCATATATTCTCTCTCTCTCTCTCTCTCACTCTCTTTCTCGGATGTTCTTTAATATGATGATCTCAGCACGATCCCCTTACGCATAATTTGCAATGTCGAAGAGGCGCGGATGTAGAAATAAGAATAAAAAAAGGAAATAAAGAGTAAGAAAGAAAGAGAAAGAAATAGAGAGAAATAAAGAAAGAAAGAGAAAGAAATAGAGAAAGAAAGAAAGAAAGAAAGAGAGAGAAAAAGATAGAAGAGAACTCTTTAGCGGTCCGCTCGTCAACCGTCGTTCGAAAGGGCCGGGCCGTCCAAGAAGAAAAAGAGAGAGAGAGAGAGAGAAAGAAAGAGAGAAAGAGAAAAAAGGGTCTACTTGGTGCTCTCTCCCTTGGTGAACATTAAAGGCGGCCCACACGCGATCGTACTCCCTGCGACGATTATTTTCATACACGCCCACCGTGTCTTGTGCACGCTTCTCGTCTTACTTTTCATTCAAAACGAAACTTAACCGTCATGATCGAGCTCACCGAGTTTTTCATAGGAGTAATCCTTCTCTCGTGTATTTTTGCAGGTCTTAAATTCTTTTTTAAAGGAACATAGAGTAGGAGAAAGAGAGAGAGAGAGAGGTACCTGTTAGACCTGCCACGCTTGCTAGGTACAAACGAAAGGACGAGCTTGTGGAAGAAGGAAAAAAAGGTGTTAGACATCCGGTCGTTTTGTGTCTATTTTATTTCCTTTACTTTTTTTTTCTTTCTTTCTTTCTTTCTTTTTATTTTTATTTTTTTTTTTTTCGTATCAAATCTACAGGGAAAGGACATCCTTTTTTCCTTTATAATCTTCATAAAATATCCGTTATTCATTCTCTCATAAGCTTCTTCCTTCCTTCCTTCCTTCCTTCCTTCCTTCCTTCCTTCCTTCCTTCCTTCCTTTCTCTCGATCAGATTTCTTGAAAATGTTAATCTTCTTTTTCTTTTCTTCCTAATACGCAACTATATAGAAATGGTTAAGATACTTATGTTTCATTGATCTTTCATGAATGAGATTATATTTGAAATTTGTGCAACAATTTTCTTTTATAAAACCTTACCCATCATATGTAACAAAAATTATTTCACAAAGATAACAGATCAAGGGAATCTGAAACCTTTTAGAAATTTATTATTGCGATTTGTAGAATACTCGAAACGACTTGTCGTTGGTGAAAATTGAAAGAAAGTGGTGTGGAGGTAATCAGTAATTGATCTTTCATGAATGAGATTATATTTGAAATTTGTGCAACAATTTTCCTTTGTAAAACCTTACCTATCATATGTAACAAAAATTATTTCACTAAGATAACAGATCAAGGGAATCTGAAAACTTTTAGAAATTTATTATTGCGATTTGTAGAATACTCGAAACGACTTGTCATTGGTTAGAATTGAAAGAAAGTGATGTGGAGGTAATCAGTAATTGATCTTTCATGAATGAGATTATATTTGAAATTTGTGCAACAATTTTCTTTTATAAAACCTTACCCATCATATGTAACAAAAATAATTTCACAAAGATAACAGATCGAGGGAATCTCTCTTAAAACTTTAGAAATTTATTATCACGATTTGTAGAATACTCGAAACGACTTGTCGTTGGTGAGAATTGAAAGAAAGTGGTAGGGAGGATGTAAGGGACGAAAACGATTCCAAGAACTTGCTCTATCGTTCCTGACAAATTTATATAAGCAATCACTTTACCTCGAGTAAGAGAAGAAAAAGAAGAAGAAGAAGTAAAAGGAGAAGTAGTAAAAGAAAAAGAAAAAGAAAAAGAAAATGAAAAGAAGGAAGAAGAAGAAGAAGTATAAGTATAAGTATAAGAAGAAGTAAGATAGAGTGAAAAAGAGAGAGAGAAAGAGAGAGAGAGAGAGAGAGGTGTTTTTCGTGACTAGAGCGATACGATCGTCGGGAGATCGTAACGACCCCTTTCGAACAAATCGTTTCGCTCGGGTTATCAATTATTAGGTACGACACCGGTTTACGTTCCCCGCTTATAAACTGTACACATTGCTTGAGTACGCGCGCACGAGAGAAAGAGAGAAAGTGTGTGTGTGAGAGAGAGAAAGATAGAGAGAGAGAGAGAGGGAAAGAGCACGTGATCCCGCTTAGGAATTAATTTACGAGCACGAAGAAACGTATTGTTTGCTTATCGTAGTTCGACTCGTTTATTTCGCACTCGTGCTGTCCTTCCTTAGGGGGGAAAAAAGGCTAATTAGAATACTAACATTGAATGCTTGGTACTGATTAATAGGCCATCGAATAATATTAATCATTCATTTTAACCTACCGTTACACTGGAAAACACGAAATAATTTATAACCGATCAACGCGAGACGATATTTTACGAGTTGGTTGGTTGGTTAGTTGGTTGGTACCTAACTGACGCTACTATACGTTTCAACATTTTCTACGAGACGACGAGATATATTGTGTTGTTGTGAAAATTCTCTATAATATTATATCTATATTTCTATATGTGAGAGGTAAGAATGAACAGATGTACCGTTCGATGAAACTTCAGAGATCGATCATTGCCGATAGATCGATTGATGTCCTCTTTCTACTAATCACTCAAATCACGTGACTGCTAGTAGTATGTTCACTTATTTATCCGCACATACACTCAATCATCGATCTTCTTTCCTTTATTTTCCTTTTATCACTTCGAATTTGTCATATTATGATATTTATTTATTTGATATTATTAAAAACACTTATATATTTTGTGTATCTTTGAAATAAATTGGAAAATAAATGTTTAGTATATTTCTAAATGATCAAAATATCGAATTGGGTCATATTGGATCTTCTTCCTTTATCTCATCTTAAAGTCTTTGAAAACTCTCCTTTCATATCATTATTCTCGCTTTTTTTTCATTATTCTTACTTCGTTATTGTGATCTTTAATTAAAAATCTTAAACGTTACTACTTTACATTTGTCACTTAATCTCGCAGGATCAATTTGAAATTGGACACATCACAGTACGATTTATCTCTTTCTTCTTCTTTTTTTTTTTTTTTCTTTTTGCTTTCTCTCCTCTCTCTTTCTTTATCGATAAAATTGAACAATACCATTTCCTTGTTACGGATAATTAATCGTAAAATGGTCTGAGAGAAAGGTTCTTTTAGCTGACATTGTCAAACATCGATAATAACGTAGGTAGAAGTTTGAACACGAGTTTGTTCGGGGGTTTGAATCATGTATATAGATTTAATATCTGAAGTTTTTTTTTTCGTGCAAACGTTCAAAGCGTATTCGACATTCAAAAATAAGAGAAAATTGTTCTATAAACATATAAATCATTGAAAGCTTTATTCAAAAGTTATAACACAAATTGTAAAACTGTTTTAAATGTATTGTTTGACTATTCTGCGTAATGTGTTTTACTACCCTTTTTTGAACAATAGTTTCTATAATCAACTAGGTCACCCAATTTTACTTTACTAAATCTTTATTTGTGGAGAAAATTGAAAGAAGAAGTTTATGCAATTGAGATAGACTTATAATTAACGATATCGTTATATAAATTATGCAAAAATTGATAGAAATCGATAAGAAATTTGCCATGTCATAAACAGTATACTTTACAACGGTGTCAAATATTTTGTTCGAATAAGCGGACAACATTTTCAAATGAACACATTTATACAATTTTGCAATTCATTTTATAATTTTTAAATAAAGCTTTAACATTAGAACTACCGACAGTTGTGACGTAGCTATCTCTATCAAAACCAGTCAAAATAACTGGTCTTTAAAAAAAAGACGTAAAAATAGAATATTTTTGTATTTATTGACTTATTATTACTTTACAAAAGAAACTCCATGTTCTATCAAAATATCATTGGTACCAATCCATGGTATCAAAATATTCTTGATACCAAATCAAGTCAAAGACCAACCAGTCACAATGACTGGTGTGGTAGTTCTAGTGTTAAATGACTAGTTAAATGACTAATTTATATAATAATTTTTTTTTTCCTGTATTTTCGAACGTAGAATAATACATTGACAATGTTTATAGGAAAAACAATTTTTTGTACATAAAAGAAATGGCATAAAGAAAGAAGTTTCCGTTGATTCTACGAAATTGAAAGGTGTACTTGGGTTATATATGTATACGCGTGAGAGTTGTCGACAGATACTTTTTAAAAGGAAATTCACCTTGACGGTAATCTCTCTCTCTCTCTCTTTCTCTTTTTAGAGAATTAGCGTTTGGAGTGATAGCAGCGAGAGAAAGAGATACGAATGAAAAATAGAAAAGTAGAAAAGTGCGTATAGTCAAAGCGTGTCGAGAAAGATAATCGGTAAACGTCGTGCTCTTGTGAGTTGGCGCACGCGTACTGTAAAAGCGGTAGAACCAGTCTAAGATGAAAGTAAGGACGGAGAAAATCGCGGTTAGATAATTCCATAGACGTACCCGCCCCCACCCACTTACGTTCGTTCCACCAACATACGTATTTAAACTATACTTATATACTTACTTGCTTACTTACTTACTTACTTACTTACTTATTTACTTATTTATGTTAGTTTCTGTTATACCTTACATACATTTTCTGTGATATGTATCCATCCATCCATCCATCCATTCAGTCATACCTTGTCAAAAAAAAGGGATAAAAAGAAATAAAAAAAAAAAAAAATTCTACACTGTTAATTCTCGGATTTTCAACGTTCTACGTTTTCTTCTTCTTATTATCGAACGGTTTGGAATTTTTACCAGATTTTTGTTTACATTTTATTTCTATTTTTCTTTCATCTCTATTTGCCATTAAAGCTCTCTCTTGGCAACGTATAAATAAAATAGAAGAACAATATTTTTCTATAAATTCTAAATGTTCGTGTTTTTTTTTTGAGATCTTGCAAATTGTTTTCATTTCTTTTTTTTTTCTTTCTTTCCTTTTTGCCTCTCGCACTTGTTCTGATGTCAAAATAAAAAGAAATTGAACAAAGTACTGTTTTATTAATTTGAAATATTTGTTCTGTCGAAATTGTTAAAAATTCTCTTTTTCCATACTTGGTATGTACTTCAAAGCTTTAGTTAATGTATTATAAAGAAAAATCGATCAAATTTTAATTTACGAATATTAACGTTGACGTTGTTAAACGTTTCATCGTTTGATGATTAACGTTTATTCAGGAATATTCAAATTTTAATAAATAGATTTTTGCGATTCTCTCTCTTCTTCTACTTTTTTTTTTCTCGTGAAATTTTTTTTTTTTCATTGGCTTAACAGATCATACCAGGCGAGAAAAAGATAGAACAAAAAAAAAGAAAAAAGCTTTTTCGATGCTGTCTGACTAGCGGGTGTCAAGGGATTATTGCTCCAGCTCGGGCAAACTACGTAGGGTCAGTGTACACTTCATAGAGTACTGGCATGGGAGAGAAGCAACTCACTTGTTAACGATCTTGTTCGCGTGAGTCACGCTGCGTTTCGTGCATGTTCTTTGCCATGACAACGACTGAAATATGCTAAAGCTGAATTTGAAACTGAAACAGAAACAGAAACAGAAAGAAGAAAGAAGAAGAAGAAGAAAACACCTTATTCTTACATCTTTTTCTCTGTCCTTTATTTGATATGAAAGAGAAAGGTTTATTATCATAGTCTCGAACCTTTCGGAAGTAATAAACGTAGTTATTTGTTGTAAGTGAAATAAAATAAAAACAAAAAAAAACAAAAAAAGTTCCAACACACTTTCGTTTGAAATTATCGTCTCTCTTCAACCGACACATTAAATTGGACACTTGTGATCTTATCTGATCGTCATACGAGTATGTATAGTAATTTTATCGTGTGGAAAAAGGAAAAGGAAAATTGTCTCTTATATAAATGGTAACAGTGTAGTAACACGTGTGCATGGAACAAGAGAACGAGAGATCGTGCCAGTTTATATCGATCGAATTACATATACTTATAGAACTAAAGATAACTAGAAATATCTAGAGACACCTGTGTGCGTTAAAACTATGACTATAGATTGATTTTAATTATATTGTTCAAACATCAATAAAACGAAATATCTTCTTTTTCACATTTTATAATTATTGTGAACAATTCATTTCCGTTTCCTGGCTTATAAAACATGATTGTATATATCTTCGTCATAATTGATTTATTTTTCGATTAGAAAAGACGTGTAAGGGAATAAAGAAGTAACATGGTAGAAAAAGAAAGAGTGAGAAAGATAAAGAAAAAAAACAATAAAAAAGGAAGATTGCTCGATTTACGGGTGATGACGTCATCCTCAACACGATTTACCGGAAAGAGCATCCCGGAAGTTGCGGGAATGGTTTCGAAGAGGAAAATAAAAAAAAAATATACGCGTGACGTGTTACCAGCGTGACGTCTTTCTCATTGGACGAATTGACCCTCGTTTGTTGAGTTGATATAAAGGATAATTAATAGTAGGAGAATTTGATGAATGCTTTTATTTTTTTTTTTTTTTTTTTTTTTTAGAGTACAACACACTGTCTCGTTACCTACAATTAAATCTAACGTAACTATCTATCGCGATCAGTTAAAATAACGATAATAAAAATTAATATGAAATAAATCAGACAGTATATTTATTTCTTTATCGTTCAATGAACTCTCCCGACACATCTAACTTTCCAAT
Source organism: Polistes dominula (assembly GCF_049000335.1). NCBI lineage: Eukaryota > Metazoa > Arthropoda > Insecta > Hymenoptera > Vespidae > Polistes > Polistes dominula. The sequence goes on along the minus strand of NW_028300998.1, from coordinate 2,462,701 downwards.
CTATTCAACGTTACGTAATCATATCGCGTTACAATATTCCATTTCAGGTACACACATTAGGAAGGATACGCATTTGCTTCCACAGTTTACAGAAGAATTGGAACTATTTTTCCAGGTTTCATCGTTTTTTTTTTTTTTTTTTTTTTTTTTTTTTTTTTATAAAAGTGTACAATGGAACATTCGTAACCCTTGAAAGGTAAAAAAAATCATCCATCCGCCTATAAAAAGAAAACCGAGCGGAAAAATGATTCTTTCGAGTATGAACCACTAACATACTGCATGGGGAGGGCGGTTGTCATTTCAGGGATAAAAGAAAAAAAAATTAGAATTGTAAAAAAAAAAAAAAAAAAAAGAAGAAAAATAATCGAAACGAATGGGCAAAATGAGGGATAGAAAAGGTAGAGTTAGTGAAGCCCAAAAAAAGGAGGGGAAAAGAGATATATATATATATATATATATATATATATAGAGAGAGAGAAAAAGAAAGAAGAGATTTTAAAAAATATGACTGACTCGTCTGAAAAATCTTCTACGAGAATGTCTGACCCATCGTCGTCATTAATAACTCGATGCATTTACCACGCTCACATCATTTTTCTGTCTCTTTACTGTCCACACGATGATAGTACGATCCTATACTTTTTAATATACAATATCGACATGTGTACCATGTGTGAATGTAAGCCGAGATAAAAGCACAGAATTAGGTACCCTTGTTGCAGCAGCAGGTTTCTATGAAACACCCCGTTCTCCTTCCTTCAACAACCCCTCTTCTACCTTTACCTTCTTCTCCCCTCTTTTTTTTTTTATACCCATACTCCTCCCCACTCCCTGACCTTTTATGACCCTGTTTCTAAAGCACACGCGTACCGATCGCTTTTATTTTTCTTTTGCGTGAACGCGTGCGACGTATGCACATTTTCTCTCTCTCTCTCTCTCTTTTTTCTCTTTATCTATCTTTTTCTCCTTTATTGATAGAAAAATTAATCGGCCTCCCGATAGCGGCGGATCCCAGTAGATACGACGGCCTTTTAAAATAACATAACACGTGATTTAAAAAAATATAAGAGATTTGTACACGTTCGATATTCGACGGATTTGATACCAGATAGATAGATAGATAGATAAATAGATACATACTTATATATATATATATATTGAACGTATCTACTGTTCGGCCAATTCAATGAACCGGATCCTTTCAGCGGGATTTTCCTTACGCGCCGTTTGCGTGGAACCTAAGCATACGTTGCATTACGTACGGCTACGTTTCTTCATCGATGATATCTATGCATGCCAAAAGGGAAAGTGTATGTGTATCTCTAATTTTAATGCAACTAAATTATTGTATATCATGACTGACTGACAGATTTATCGTTTGTTTTTCAAATACAAAATTTCAATAATTAATAGAAAATTATTTTTATAACAAAAAAAAAAAGAATAGAAAATTAATTTTTCAAATTCCTTTTGTTTTTTTTTTTGTTACGTTGTATAATGTAATTTTTATTCATCAATGATATTTATCCGTATCGAAAGAGACAAGAGTCTTTATGTGTATCTCGAATTCAAATGCAAACTAAATTCTCGTATATCGTATGACTGACAATGAAAGATAATATCGATTATTTATAAATACAAATTTGCATAATATCAAGTAATATTTATAGAAATTAAAAAAAAAAAACATACAATAGATTTTATTTAATACTTTGTGATGTAATAATTGTATTAGAAAAAAAAAAGAAACAAACAAACAAACAAAACGAGTAGGACGACACTTTTTAGCACGTAATTTGAATAGAAAAAATAAACAAAAAAAAAAATAAAAAAAATAAAAGTATATGTAGCAAAGGGTACTTCATATGGTGTGTATCACGAACGTTATGTACTTAGGTAACTCAGACGCAACCCTGACGAACGATCGAGTGTAGCTTGGCGTTATTATATCGATTGTGATTCTGCTGTCTGGAGTGCTCACCCTTAATCACCCTCTCTGTTTTTCTCTTTCGCTTCGATGGAATTCCATTTCATCGTGGATGCTTTCTCGCATTCGTGACGGCTTGCAAGAGCAAGCCGTTGCGTTGCTCGCGTCAAAATTCGTCAAGGGTTGTCAAAACGACTGACGGAACAGTCATCACGAATAAGTTAAACCGTATAGGGTAGGTAGTCTATGTGACCCTTCTTCTTCTCTCATTTGTTTTCTTTTTTTTTTTTCTTACTTCCTACCATACTCTTCCCTTTCTTTCTTTCCCATTCATTTCGTTTTACCTCCTCCTCTCCCCCTCCCCTCTTCCTCTCCCTCCCTCCGTCTCCCCTCTTTCGATGAAGAAGAAACAAGGGGTAGATTCAAGCGTGTATCATTCATATTTGTTTGTTTTTTTCTTCCTTTATTTCTGTGATTCAAATTTATACTCATCAAAAGTCTCTTTAAATATCATTAAATACCTATTTTTATTATCTGTTGATTAAAAAATGTATCTCAAATGTACGAACGCACGTACACAATGAGAAACAAGATTTTACACATATATATATATATATATGCATAAAAACGTATACACAAAATTCAATTCGTAGGTGTACGTGACATGAATGGAGATCGCGTAAGTACAATGAATCTAATTATCATGCTAATCAGTATTAGAGATACAATACTTCCTATCGCCCACAATACTAGTCAATTTCATTCGCGTACACCCACTGATTCTTTCGTTAAAAGAATTGGCAAAGTCTATCATGAAATACGTTAAAACGCGTATTAGACTGTTTACTTGAATAACCTTATTCTTATTCCATGATTCACATAATTTTTCTCTCGAGAAAACACATCCGTGATTTATCGATGATCATCGATGTATCTTTTATGCAATCTTACTCATCGATGAACAATCCATTTGGAAATCCCAAAGAAGACGTAACTATAAACAAAAACGTTCGATTAAACTTTTCAACAAACTTGTCTAGTTTATTATCCAGGCTTCTTCAGTTTTCAATCACTCTTTCTTTCTCGTTATACTCGTAGTAGTCGTTCATTTGAGTAGAGAACTCATGTTACGAGAGGAGAATAGTACCGCAGAAACGGGACAGCTTCTCTCGAGTGAATGGATAAACGCATAGCAGCTAGGAGTAACAACTCGGACAAGCATAGCTATGTACTGCTTGTTGCGAGTAGGTGAGTAGGTAGGTAGGTAGATAGGTAGGTTGGTAGTAGGTAGATAGGTAGATAGACTAGTAGAGGAAAGGGTAAGAGAGATAAAGATATAGAAACAGTGAGACAGACAGACAGACAGAGAGGGAGAGGGAGAGAAAATCGACCCGAGAGAGAGAGAGAGAGAGACTCTTATAGAACTGGACCGTCCGTATGGCATGCGCGTACCTTCTCCAATCATCAAGCAGCCCTGTCCTCTCCAAGCTTCTCTTCGAGCTTATTTTAGAAATCAACGAGTCTCTGAGGTCCTTTTTTCAGAATCCTACTTAACTTTTCATATTTACCGTTTTTTCAAAAAGTATAATTATATCGTACAATATAACGCGATGATTGGTAAATGATATTTCTTATTATTATTTTCTATTTAAAAAAAGGAACAAAAATATTTGAAATAAGAAATATATATTGTGGGGGTTATCGTTTATTTTAAATATTTATAATAATATTAAATATAATATAATATATATATATATATATATATATATATATATATATATTCTTTTCTCTTGTACTTTTACGATTAGAAAGTTTCTTTATGTTGGTCATTATTCACATTTACCTTCTTAGGTATAATTAACAACGATAATAAGATCTTTTATTGTCCAAGCTTTCATCGTCGTCGAGTGTCATTAAGCGGTGAACCTAATGTCAGAGTTCTTATGAGTCGATTCTTTAGAAAATTAAAAGGAGGAAGAAACGTTAAATAAAAGAAAGAAAGAAAGAAAGAAAGAAAGAGAAAGAGTAAGAAGGAAAAGAAAAAAGAAACTACCAAGGTTGGCAAATTTTTACGGTTCGTTGCTATTTAATATTTGCTGTTGTTGCTTTATTAGATTGTACGCATTGCGTACTACGAAAGGTTCACAGGAAACCACAAAACGTTCTAAGGTCTTTGACTTTAATGTGGATTTCACATACGTCACCCTGTAGCTAAGTTCCTTCGTACAAACACGCACACGTTTGTGGAACAATGACAATCAGACCGAAGAGTCAGCATTGTTGTCAGTATAGTTTACGAGCAGTGCACATATGCTTTCGAGTACCACCAGGTATAATACTGCATATATATATATATATATATATATATATATATACACTTATACATCTATACAACGTATTGGCACTCGTCGTATTGTCACATTCGTCAATTTCAAATATGAAACGATCTGTAAATCACGTACGAACTTTATTCGTTTCCTTGGTTCCGCGATTTTCCCGATTTTACCGATTTTTTCCAAATCAATGCATTTCTTTCTTTCCAATCCTCCCTCACCTCGTTACACGTCATTCCATTTGACCGAGCTCTATCGTTCCATATTTTTAATTCCGGTTGATGATAATAATCATAATAAAATATAAAAGATATTACAATATTATGAAGAATTAATAATGATATTTTTAATCCTGGAATTATCGGCTTAATTCGTTAAAACAGATTGAAAAATAAAAATATTCAATTGTATTCATAATAATTTTATACTCTAATTTAAAAATCATAATAAATAAAGGAAATCATAATTTATAATTTTAATAATTGTAAAACATATAAAATGAAATCAAGCATTTTTAACGATCGATTGATGTGATAATAATTTTAAACATATTATTTTGCAATTTTCAATCCCATAGTCATTTCATGACTAATGATATTATCTTATTTATAAAAAAAAAATTTATGACGCACGATCATCAAAAAATAAATTGTTAGCTAATTTATTTCTAATGAATTTCAAGCGTATGTCAGTAGTAATATCGTGCAACGATAAACGTCCAATAACGGTATCAGAATCAGAATCAGGATCATTCATACGTCATAGCATGTAATCGATTGGTAACCGATAGTAACCAAATTATGGATTTAATTCATCTCTCGCTTGTGCGTTTCCACAATATCGTGTAACTTTAACATTTAGTCACGAGTAATTTTCGACAAATTTCATTGAAAATTTAGGAATCTCAATTATATTTTATTCGTGAACGAAAACATGAGTCGAAACTTTATACAGAAAATTGAAAGATAATTGACTATGAGGAAATGAATTATTATACTTTTCCAATGAAACTATCATAATTCACGGATTGTAACATTAAGATAAAAAAAAAAAAAACCTTAAAGAAATTATTCTTAGACGACATTTTATTAAAGAATTATTATTATAATAGAAACTTTGAGTTTAACTCGTTATCTATGGTTGAACGTTCGATCTGTTCATGTGTTCTCTCATGGATATAATATATTTTAAAACATTTAACTAGTAATCTTATTAATAGAGTCTTTAAAATTGTATAATCAAAAGTTGAATATATTTCTAATGTTTCTTTCAAAAGGATCTTAAGTCGACAAACTAATATCGTATATTATTAAACGAACCGGTTAAATGACGATAGTAAAGTAAGATCATAGTAGTCTATGGTTGACGTTGAGTGAAGATCGGAGATGTTTGAATCGATTTCCGTTTGCATCTCTCGACTACTACGAACCCGCCTACGACGGGTTAATTATCTCGGCTTTTAAAAGCTCTACCGGTGAACAGCAGCAGCACCAGCACCAGCACCAGCACCAGTACTAGCACCAGCAGCACCATCACCAGTATCAGCACGCTCACCTTCGACTCGCCTTTCATACGCGCATCTCTTTTCATACTTGTTCTATCTTTCGCGTGAAGATAAAACGAAGCTGGATAAAAACACCGACGGGAGATAAAAGGGCCGTAGAGAAAGGGCTGGAGAAAGGTAGAGTTGCTAAGAGAAAACTTTCGAAATAGTCGCGTTTCAAAAAGCCGACAAAAAAAATATATCTTTCTAAACTTAAGTAATTTCATATTTTAATTAACAACGGAAAACACACCTGTGGTTACAAATTACTTTACTGAGAAAACGCAATCAAACATTAATTAATATGATATTAATATATTGTTTTATTTATTGCAAATCATATCATTATTTGATAGAAATTATTTCAATTGTACGATAACAGTCATATCTGTTTCTAAAAAATATCTCGTTGAAAAGAATCTTTTCAATGTTGGCAAATTGATCTAACCTAAAAGCTTCAAAATATTATATACTTAATTATTATCTTAATAGAAAATGTGTACAATTAAAAAGAAAAATATATTATTTTATATTATATGTTTTGTATTGTCTATGGAATAATTTCTATTTCTAAAAATACATATATCTGGTACGAAAAAAAATCATACCCAAACGTAACGAAATTGATTCATCAAAAACTCGTGAAAAGATAATCGAAGTACATGAGTAAATATTATCTAAAAAGAAATGAAAAAAGAACAAAATCTCTAACATGTGTGTAAGTCTTTTACTTCGATCATTAAAAGCACGCTTATTCAGAGTGGCGACACAATGTATTGAGATATCTCAGCGCGTCGTTGATAAAGGGGAAGAGTGGGGATCGTTCACTGCTGGGACCGTGCTTGTCCCCACTCCTCGACTCTGAGTTACCCCCACTAGAGGCTAGCTGCTTAACGGGCGTCACCGGCGTGGTGCATCGAACGAAGTGCCAGCGGCAGTCCGCATTTGCGGGGCCTTACGAGAGGGATAAGTTAGTGTCTGTCGCGCGTACTTACGTTCGTTCATCGAGATATCTCGATCGTGTATAATCCTAAACAGATTGACTAGGATCGATATCGTTAGTTAAAGAAATAACAGGAGCTTAGATTCTCGAGAAAGTCGTTGGATAGTCACGTGCTTCATTGCCGTCATCGTCGTCGTCGTCGTCGTCGTCGTCGTCGTCGTCGTCGTCTACTGTGTGTTTACCAGAACGATAAACGTTCATTGTTTGGAGAAGGAGGATAGGATACACTCCTATCGTAAACGCGTACACCTCTCCTCCCTTTTCCCCTTCAACATATTCACCAGTTCTCTCATTCTCTCGAACAATATCGCACGATAGAGAGAGAGAGAGAGAGAGAGAGAGAGATCCGCGCACGGTTGTTTCTTATTCTGTTCTATTTAAAGGGTCTCAAAGGAACCTTTAAAATTAACGTCTTTTTTTTTTTTTATCCTGTAATAATATTCTTTTCCTTTACTTGATCATATTGTTCGTGTATTTAATTTAAAATAAAAAGAGAGTGAACAGGGAAAGCGATTGGCTGTCTATCTTTAGCGAAGAGATAAAAGTGAAGAATCGTTAATAGAAAAACTGGACGTTCGAAGTTTCCTTCTCTCTCTCTCTCTCTGTTGTTTTTGTATATTAACGTTGGTACTGATCAAGAAGTCATCAAGAGTACTACTCGCATCGTTCTCGGAACGTTTCTTCGTGAGGAAGTGAAAGAAAGAGAAAGAGAAAAAAAAGAAAGAGAGAAGCGTGGGTCTTCGTTCAACATGTTTAGACGTCTACAGCTGGTGCAATAAGAGGAAAGCTTGTACTGAAAAACATCGAATAAAGATTATTCTCCTCCTACGAGAGAATAGATCGAACTATCTGTGTCGAAGACAAGAATACGTTAGATTACTGAGAAAATAGAAGACCCCGATATACGTGGCTATCGTAAGTAAGTAAGAAGGTTAAAAAAAGAAAAGAACGATATATAAATAAAAAAAAGGAAAAGGAAAAGGAAAAGGAAAAGGAAAAAAGAAATAAAATATAGTAAGGATAACGACAAGAAGAGAAGGACTATCTTGGAAATATTTATTTCTGCGTGGCTAGAGGCTATCAAGACCTTGGCTGATCAAGATAGGTCCTTATCTACTTGAACGATCCCAACGAAGTAAACGATCGCTAGGTGAATATCGTGGGTGGAGAAACGCGATGAGGAGGAGGAGTCGAAGTACTTCGTGAATTACGTTTTAACCCCGTCTTTCGTTGTTCCATAGTAATAGTAGAAAAAACTTTTTCAAGTAAATAGTAATTATTGTAGGCGAGAGAAGGCGATCGTGATTAATAATCGGCTCCGTTGAACTTCGAGATACAACTCCTCGTAAGAGAGAGAGAGAGAAAAAGAGAAATAACAGAAGAAGAAGAAGAAGAAGAAGCAGAAAGAAACCTTAAAGGGGGAGAAGAAGAGGAAAAGAAACGGCCTGGGCGTGGGCGTATACGTGTGCTGCGTGTGCGTGTATGATACGCGTACACCACGTACCTACAACATAATCCTTCTTACCCTGGGTGCAAATAGTGTAAAAGAGAAAGAGAAAGAGTTGTTCGATCGTGCAAATGATCGTGCCCTTGCGATCCTCTCGATCGTTGGTCATAGTGGATACCAGATTGCCTGGATGCCAGTTTTGGAAGGCGGAATAGCCAAGAAGCGTGGTGCCGATAGACTCGGCCGCAAAATGCGGATGAGACTGTGCACTGCATCGAAAGAGTCCTATACGCTGCTCTCCAAGAAAAGGTAATAAATACATTTTCTTTTTATTTCATTTAATAGATATGGGTAATCACATCATTTTTTGTTGAAAATCATGATTTCTATGGGACGAGATGAAATCGTTAAAAATGAACGTTGACTGGAACGGAAAGATCAGTAACCTTCTCTACTAAGATCACTAGAAGATCTTCATCGGAATTACTAGCTTTAACGATCGCCGATCGTTTTCGAGATTTTCCAAGCTTCCCCTCAACCTCCCCCCCCCCCCGCCACCCCCTATAGAACGACCTATAATTTAGCTTGGTTCGACCGATTCGGACGCCACGAGTAGTGCTGCCTTCGAGTTCGTCCTCGTTCATGTTCCTAGCTTGTTGGCGGTGGCGCTTACTATATATATATAGGATGATACATGTGTCTTCTTCGTGTTTAGCCAGCTTAGAAGAGAAAGATCGACTAGCATCGTCGTGTCTCGATGTTGCTTCTTCTTCTTCTTATTCTTCTTATTCTTCTTCTTCTAGGGGGCTTGTACGAGCCACCGAGTCTCTTCGGTAACTAGACGTAATCTTGCGGTAATTTAGCAAATGACAGTCCGTAAATATTTCGTTCGTAAATTATGATTACGGGTTAGGTCGATTGTTTAGCGTGCCTTTTGTTTAGAGAGAAAAAAAACAAAAAAAAAAAAAAAGAAAACAAGTCCACCAAATAAAATAAAATAAAATAAAATAAAATAAAATAAAAAAACAAACACTTACATTGTACACAATCTATTTATATGAGAGACAAATGTTCCAAATCTTCGCGAGTTTACTTTAAAAAAACGAGAATACGTGTTGATTATGACATTTTCGGACGATTAATTATAATAAGCGATTACTTAAAAGGGTGGACAAAGTAAAACCTTCCTTTTCCCCATTTTTGTCCGCCGAACCAAATTCGACGATATTCCCAGTGGCACGTTCTTGGACTCCTAACGTAATTTGTTCGTGCATATCATAAGCCATTATGTATACAAACGCGAAAGATGTTTCGCTGCAACGAATGGAATTATAGTAATCCGAATGCTGACCCCAGCGCCACTCTTTTCTCTCTATACCTTCATCATAAATATTCATCTCTATACGTGCGTTACGTTGCTAGGCATATTTACACAGTTATGAATATGGGTAAGCGGTCTTGGTCCAGCTTGAACTGGATTTCCTCTCTCTTTCTCTCTGTTTTCAACGATCACCACTTCTCCTCTTATTTTCGTCCACTTCAAACAGTTTGCATGAATTTGAAGTTTTACGTGTCTCTTTATCAAAAATTTTTCTATTTCTTCTAACCACCTCTTCTATATCTTATTTTATTTACTTTGTTTTTTTTTCAAGTTCTACAGACGCACATAGTACCATCTTAGGCAGGCATAACAGTATACAAGATTTTAACCAAAGCTTCTTCTATAATAGAATAGAAGGGAGCGGGAAACTTAAGAAGATGCACTTGCTTTCTGATTTATCCGACGATTTAGCCGATTTTAGCGCTGGAATTTGCATGCTCGAAGGAAACACCGTTTTCCCTTTACCAAGAATTTGTTTGTGCGTGTGTATGAGTAAGAGAAACCGAGATAGAGAGAGAAAGAGAGAGAGAGAGAGAGAGAAGAAGATGGTACGGCAGCCAAGCTATTCCGGCAATTTCGTTAAATACGTGCCGCAAGAAAATTGAAGATAATTTACACCTTGCGTATCTTCCATTCAAAGTACCAAACTGCGGTATCTTTGCTCGCGCTAGCTCTCGCGTTATTCACCTTTCGTCTCTTGTATACTTAAAGGTGTGTAGATACACTCTTACGAATATTCTTTTTGAAAATAAAAATATTATAATACAAAATATGACAAAAAAGAAAAATAATAAATAATAACTTACACACATATATATATATATATATATATATATATATATATATATATGCGTTTGTACGTATTACAGTGTAATCCGAGAACAAGTGGCCGTATGTTCGCGCGATATCTCTGACTATTCCCTCTCTCTCTCTTCTTCGTATAGAGAATCTGTCCACATTTGTGTGTGGGTACATTCACGCAGAGTAAAAGTCGCAGCTGCCATGGTTCCGTCTCTACTCTCGTCGTTTCCTTCCTCCCCCCTACCGCCCCCCCCGCCTCTCCCACCCTCTTCTTCGTTTTCTCTTTGCACTCTCGCGTCTCTGTCTTTACGCGCGTTACGAGGATGAATCAAAGCTCTGTATCGAAACGGAAGCTGCCTGCCATATCCCACTGGATTTTCGATCGACCGTTTAAAAAAGATATGATAGAAGGAAAAAAGTCAACAGTAATCATCTCATCTCCTACGACGGATTTCCTTTTAAACGATCTATCGTAACTTGTGTGTGTGTGTGTGTTAGCTTTTTAGATATTTATTTTGAGTAGTTTAATACTTCCTTCTCGATTCTTATCATCTATGTTGATTTTGTTTTTGTTTTTTCTAATAGAATGAATTTAATTCCCGAAGAATTTTAAACGTTTTTGTAACAGATAAATGTGATTCGGAATGAAGATAAATGAAAAGTAATATTGAAATAAAATAATGATAATAATAATATGGAAAAAAAAACACGCTAGTATGTCAATACTTTTTTTTTTTTTATCTCATTCCTGACAGCTGTTATAAATTAATTATCCATATTGTACAGGAAATATGAAACGTGTATAAATACTCTTCCTCTATAAGTTTGACCTCGTTTATCGAATGGTTTTTACAGTTCCTACTAGTTCTTGTTGCATTTGATTTTAATATTTTGTTGTTGTTTTTAATTAATTTTTCTTCAATTATTATTACTATATTATTTTTTTTTTATCGATAATTAATTTAAAATAAAAAACTAATCAACATTTTGTACACGATCATTGAATTTTCCAAATGATTATTATTATTTTTGTAATTATTAATTAAATATAAAAAAAAAAATAATTCAAATAAAAATCATCAACATTTTGTAAACGTTCGTTGAATTTTCTAACTTATTAATATTATTATTATTATTTGTTTAAATTACTAATTAAATATATCAAAAATAGTTCAAATAAAAATAATCAACATTTTGTATTTGATCAGTCAATGTTCTCCAATTGTTATTATCATTTTTTGTGTGTGTATTTAATACTTACCAAAAATAAAAATAAAATAAATAATCAACATTTTTTTGAACGTTCGCTAAATTATTCTTAATAATTGCGCATACGAATAATCATTATATCACTTTATGTCCACCATTAAAAAATATTTCCGGATGATAAGAAAACGAACATGTTACGTGAGTAATAGATAGGAGGTAATCTTGCACAAGGTTCTAGAATAATTCGTACGTGATATAACACTAGTAAGAACGATTCTTTCTCTTTCTTTCTCACCAGAATATATTTATTTATTCGTTTTGGCGCGGTTAGTTTGCACATTCACTCGTTTTCTTTTTCTTTTTCATTCGTATGGTCTATGACGATAAGAAAAAAGTCGCTAAACCAAGTTAGTCGTGTACAATCTATGTATAATCTATGAAATTTATTTCACAACCTACTTTTAAGGGTCAACATCAATTTTCCATTCGGAAAAAAACTAACACAAAAAATATATATATTTTTTTATTATACATTTATTTATTTACTATTTATTATTATCATTTATGCTTAAAATAAATGAAAACACTATGAAATATATATATATTTTTTATTTTAAACGAAAGTTTGTACCTTTAGCTTTAAAGCAATACATTTGACGTATTTATACGTCCCGCCCGGTTAACAAGTTAATTATTTAAACTTCACATTTTCAAGATTTATATGACTTTAATGTTCGTAATAAAAAAAAAAAAACCAAGGGTAAAAAGACAATTTTTTCTTTGCTAACAATTTTCAAATAAATAATGTCATCTCATAAAAGCAAGTATCACACTTTTGGCTAAAAAGTGGCTACAAAAAAAAAATCTTCTTTTTATACTAGTTTTCCATTAGCCGTGTGTATCTTCTTAAACGACATTCACCAACCCTATCAAGCAGTGAATGTGTTATCTTAACGTTTCTCTCACGGACGTGTCCTCGTTTTCCTTATTTTCTCCTTTTATTTTTTTTCAATCTGATTCTGTCTCCTATTTTTTTTTTTTTTCAAGAAAAAAAAAACAAAAAAACAAATGCATCCCAATCAATTTTAAAATAATACCGTGCACTTTTATAGAATACAATTTTTTTTGTCCTGTCCTTTTCACATACACACACACACACACACACACACTCTGTCTTTTCACTTTCTGTAATATTCATTTCATCTCTATCGAGTTAAACGCTTAATTGAAAGCAAGCAACTCTTTCGAACGTCTAGCTACTCTTAATTTCGTGACGTTTGTATCAAGTTACACGACCTTATCGATATCTTTCCCCCTTCTCCCTTCTTACCCCTCTCACTCTCTCTCTCTCTTTTCTCTTTTTTTCTTTCGCGGAAACGAGGAATAATCGAACAGAATGGTCCATTGTGTAATAGCAGTAACGATTCAGCGCCGCATGGAATTCCAAGAAAAGATCAACGAGAGACGACTAATACGAAAGGTCTGGAAATTCTATCAACGGTAACATACCAAATACGAATTCATTATTTTCATTGATATGTTTTATATCGTCTATGTTCAACCAAAATTAACTATAACTAACATCTATTCTAGTGTCTATTCAGTTTCTCTCTTTTTTTTTTTTTTTTTTTTGCTAATACTTTCGCATAATACACAATCGATGTTTTTTACGAGATATAATGGCTAATAAATTTTCAAAAAGTTTCATCAAATAAGAAACAGAAAAGAAAATAACAAAGATAAGAATATTATTAATCATTTGAGTGTTATGAACGCATATATGCGTTTGATAGAAATTATTAGAATGGTCGTTCGACACATATACGTATTTGTTAATATTAATGTAAAATAATATAATGTTTATATTAATTAAATTCAATTATATTCACAAAAATATAAAAACTTTAATTAGTATTAGTATAGTATTAATTTAAATAATATTAATAATATAAAAAAATAAATAATAAAAATAAAAAAGTAATTAGTATAGTATTATTAAGTATTGGTAAAAATTATTAGAGTGGTCGTTCAACACATATACGTATTTGTTAATATTAATGTAAAATAATATAATAATTATATTAAGGGGACCTTCTACTCTGAGCACCTAAAAAAAAGGCGATTTTCGCGAATTTTTTCCAAGAAAACTATAAAAGATATCGATCTAAAAGTTGTTGGGTTTGTTAAATTGAGTCTTAAACTATATAAATGAATTTTTATTTTTTCATTTTAATTAATTTTTTATTGCAAAAACAGTAGTATAAAAAAAACACCTTAAAACTTTAGTGCTTTGGTAGCTCCATCAGAACTTGAGAATGGCTTACCTGAAACATAAAAGTAAAATGGTTTTATATTCTGTATGACTTCAGCTACAAAGTGACAGTTTTATATAAAAATTTTATCAATAAATAAAAAAATGGTGGACAAATTACAAAAAAAACGTAAATTTGACCTTTTTTTTTATTGTTTTTTTACTAAAAATAAATAGTAAAAATTAAAATATAAGAAAAAACTCTCCGTCACTTTGTTACAGCTCATGTGTAGAATATGTGGATTAAATTTTATAAGAATCGGTTTACTGGTTCGTGAGATACGATGGAGCTAGTATTTCAAAACATAGTTTCGAGATAAACGCGTTTAAAGTTTTTTTCTACTCAAAATCGATAAAAATTCTTACCTAAACTTAATCTGCGATGCCTAGACCGTACAATAGACCTTCTTCTTGTTCATATTCTTCAATTTCTTTCAGTCTTGCCTTCTTCTACTTTGATCTGGCATCTTTTGAGCACTCAGAGCTTCGACGGTTCGCAGATTCGATACGTCGGTCGTCGCGTCTTTTAGCAAAGTCGATCGCTCCTGGCCCAAGTTTCATGCCCATCGTTTCCATTATCTTCATCACTGTTTGAAATCCTTCGTTAAAGATACATGCTGAAACTTTGCACGCAATTTCAACAACTTTTTTGCCGTTAAACAGGTGTTTAGGTGCCATGTTCCATACGCAGTTATTAAAGCTTTCATTATTATTCTGCGTATGTCTACCTAAACATCTTTCCAGCAGTTCTGTCTTAGTCAGATCCTCATAAATAGGCTTTAGCACTTTCTGTACATCTTTAGAAAGTGCCGGAGGATGCTTGTATTTTTGCTTCAGTGCCTTAGTTTTGAGGTACTTACACCAGTCGATGGAACACGTATGGTAATTATTATTATCTTTTTTTTTTTTTTATGAATCTTGAGATATTATGATCCCTTTCTATTTGTAAGGAAAGATATAGTCTCCGTCGAAAGTGTACGAACAAGTTGAAATGCCCATTACCGGCATTTATTATCGGCCCATTACCGGCATTTATTATCGGCCCATTACCGGCATTTATTATCGGCCCAGTACCGGCATTTATTATCGGCCCATTACCGGCATTTATTATCGGCCCATTACCGGCATTTATTATCGGCCCAGTACCGGCATTTATTATCGGCCCAGTACCGGCATTTATTATCGGCCCAGTACCGGCATTTATTATCGGCCCAGTACCGGCATTTATTATCGGCCCAGTACCGGCATTTATTATCGGCCCAGTACCGGCATTTATTATCGGCCCAGTACCGGCATTTATTATCGGCCCAGTACCGGCATTTATTATCGGCCCATTACCGGCATTTATTATCGGCCCATTACCGGCATTTATTATCGGCCCAGTACCGGCATTTATTATCGGCCCAGTACCGGCATTTATTATTGGCCCAGTACCGGCATTTATTATCGGCCCAGTACCGGCATTTATTATCGGCCCAGTACCGGCATTTATTATCGGCCCATTACCGGCATTTATTATCGGCCCATTACCGGCATTTATTATCGGCCCAGTACCGGCATTTATTATCGGCCCATTACCGGCATTTATTATCGGCCCATTACCGGCATTTATTATCGGCCCAGTACCGGCATTTATTATCGGCCCAGTACCGGCATTTATTATTGGCCCAGTACCGGCATTTATTATCGGCCCAGTACCGGCATTTATTATTGGCCCATTACCGGCATTTATTATCGGCCCAGTACCGGCATTTACTATCGGCCCAGTACCGGCATTTATTATCGGCCCAGTACCGGCATTTATTATCAGCCCATTAATGGTAGTTATTATCGGCCCATTAATGGTAGTTGATCATTGGCCGATTAATGGGCCCAGCAATGGGCCACGTATTATTCAAATTATTAGCCCATTAATGAAATGAAATTATATTCACAGAAATATAAAAACTTTAATTAATTAACATAATTTATTATTAAAATCTGGTTAATAATAAATTATTCTTTTTCTACTAAACATTTTAGGTAAAAGTATTATTCAGCACTCTTAAAGGGTTAATAACTTTTGATTAAACATTAATGATATATGTACTATAACATTTCTAAATCGGTACTACTAATGAAAGAGAGTCACCCAGTATACTAAATACCATACATGAGACGTATGTATATAAATATGTTGGTATATACCATATAACAAACTTATTCGAGCGTCTTATGGGTTTTGACGAGCCGCAGAGTAGGCAAATACGCTCGAAAGCTGCTATCTTTTATCGTTAAATTCGATAACGAATAACGCACCGATGAATATGCTGGAAATAATTCGACGATTTAATATATTATGCATGTATGTATGTATGTACGTATATACGTATAACAATACTTGCATACACTTTTGCAGAAAACTTGTATTGTAAAAAGAGTTAGAGCTAGTAGAAAATAAGAAAGAGAGAGAGAGAGAGAGAGAGAAAGATATTTTGCGGTCTAACATAAGTCACTTTCTCGTTACGCCATATCGCAGTCGGTTTCATCAAAGTCAAAGAAAAATGATGGGGTTTTTTTTTTCTTTTCAATTCAACGTCCTTGTATCACCAGTCATAAATCCTCACGGTCGGATATTATCGCCTATATACTTACAATTAACGAGTAACTTCACGATAGATGAACTTAAGTTTAATAAGGCTAAGAAATGTCTGATATGAACTTCGAGTTAATTATTAAATTTTAATATTGTTTTTTTTTCTTTTTTTTTTGTAATTTTAATACTCTTATAACATTTATATAAGACAACATGATTAATTTGACTTTCACAATTTCGTAAGATATAATTATTCGATATTTTATTGAAATACCTATCCCCTTAATGAAATTATAATTTATATGATCGATAAAACAATAAATTATACGATATAAAATATAACTTAATAAATTTTCCATGCTGTTTTGTATAATCGAAGTTAATTAATTCATCAAACGAGTGGCTCAAATAATACACTTAACATTTAATATTAAATTTAAAAAAAAAAATATATATATATATATACAAATTAAAATGAATGAAGAAATTCAAAGTGAAAATATAGAGTGGAACAAAAAATGTGAAATAAAATTTTGTCACATCAATTTGTCACTTTTCTACTGAAAACGTAAAGTAGAAAAAGAGAATAAGAAAAAACATAGAAAATAATAATAATAATAATAATAATAATAATAAGAAACGAAATGCAAAGCACGTGCCTCGTTCGTTTCTACGTGTTACATCTAAACGATATATTAATTTCGTTTAAGTGTACGTGTGTCCGCCCACGTGGCACGAAATCACGCGTGGCCCCCCACCCCTCCCTCCCTCCCACCCTTAAAAGCAAGTCAGCCACAGTTTAGCCCATCGCTAAATCATCCTCGACCGAAATGAAAGGGAAAGGGAATGGGAATGGGAAGGGAAGGGAAGGGAAAGGAAGGGGGAGGGTTTAGGGGGACAACACCGTATTCGGTATATCGCTTCTTCTTCTTCTTTCACTGGTCTTACTAAATTGCCCTAGGACCCTCGACTCGACATCGAAATCACGAGGGCGGATTACTAGGGACTTAACGCGCCAGAAGGGACACTCGACACGAAGGGAAGGGATTACTTGGGAGATCTTTCTTCACGCTTTGCTCACTTCCCTTTCATCTTCGTACGTTCTTTTAATCTCAATAGGTATAAATATTATTCGCACTTAAATTTGACTTATTTTCATCAAGGCTGATTATATATGAGGATAAGTTGAAAAGTTTTGAACTAAGCATAGAAGACACACACACATTTTTCTTTTATTCTTCGATAAATTCGATCATTTTGATTTTTCACGATACACCTTTCAATTGTCAACTTTATGTTTATATGTTTGTATTGATTTTATCGTGTTGTTAACAATTAGACCACATTTATATATATATATATATATATATATATATATAAATTTCTCTACGTTTTACTCGTAATTTTGTAATATGAGAGATGTATTATTATATTGTTTTCAATTTGTATGAAAATATTTGTACTTTTTAATTTGTGTAAGCTTTTTAATTGCTTTGTAATATGTGAATGATATCAAACATATTGACAATTGTCATCAATTGAAATGGATTTTAATTTTTTTTTTTTTTTTTTTTTTGTAATTAGTATAAGAGGACATCTTTTTGTCGCTTGCATTATCTGCATTTAATTTGATAAAAGATTGTTAATAAATATTATACAGATATAGGACAAAAAACCATTAATAATTGTTGCGAGTTAATAGGTGCAAAACTGTAGATTTAATCGAGTAAATTTCTGACGATATTACACGTATGGGGAAAAATATTATAAAATGTATAATAATAATAATAATAATAATAATATATATATATATATTAAAATGTATTTATATTTATATCGTTTTTTATGTCATCAGAAATGTATGCTTTCGACACGTGTCCATTTGATGAACAATCTATTGATAAAAACGTGTGTGTACATAGAGATAGATAAACATATATATGTAGCCTTATATAAATACATGAATAAGTAGAATATAACACATATATAACTTAAAAAAAAAACAACTTTGATCCAGGAAAGGCCAAATGTACGGACAAATAGGGACATCGTTGATATTTATACTACACAACACACCCATAGATATTATGAAATACAAATACAAAACGAACGAGTAAATATCTACATAATCTTTTAAACGTGTGTGTGTATGTGTGTAAATGCTCGATTGGTATTTATTGTCTATTGAAAATGAAATGAGTTTGATTAATGTGTATATATTATTTGAAACATTTTATTGATAAATTTATTCGCGAATAAATACTACGCGAATGATATTAACGTATAATTAAACAAATTGTTGCTTTTCCTAACAAATTTATTTGCAAATAACATACAACTTGTTCACAAATGATTACCACGATTTCAACAATTTATTATTTATTATATATATATATATATTATCGATAAAATTAATCGAAGAAATTGTATTCATAATATCTACAATAATTTACTTGATCTGTTTATAAATAATTAATTAACAAAATGGCTTTTCATTATGTGAGTATTTAATTTATAATAAATTATATAATCACAATATTATTGAGGGGGAAAATTATTGTATTTTTAATTCACATATTAAAATTTCTATTATAAAGTTACAATTTCAATCAGTTCTAATTAAAATTTCAATAAGATTTTTTCAAAATGACCTTTACCGTTGTTCGAATTGAAAATACGCGTGATGTCACTGTATTGACCTTTCCTTCTTCTTTTCTTTTCTTTTCTTTTTTTTTTTTCTTTTTTCTTTTTTCATCCCCATTAACTCGCATACACTATTGTAGTATAACTTTCCCTCAATTTTCGATTGTCGAAAAGTATACAAAGGTGGTTTTAATACAAACTCTGCAAGACTGATCGATGAGTATCGATAAAGATTAGTAACAGTGTTGACAACCATATGTTACCGTTTCCAAATCACACAATGACGACAAAGTATTAACAGAAAAATGTATCAATGATATTTTCTCTAATTGAGAAACGTTGTTGTTTTTTTTTTTTTTTCACGTAAAAATTTATTGCGACAAAATTTTTCGAAAATTGTCAAGCCAGACAAAAAGTGAATGATTTCGATACTGGAATAAAACAAAGAGAAATATCGATCGGACGATATTTGTGAAATTGCAACAAAATGTCATTGATTAAAATGATTGATAGAATATTTTACCTAATACAATAATAAAAAGAGACCAAGAGAATAAAATTAACAGACAAAAAAAAAAAAACAAAAAAAAAAGTACATTCCAACGGAACATCATAATTTTCACATACTTTTAATCAAACTTTACTTCTAACATTTTATTTCATGGGAGATATCGTTAATGAAGTGTAGATACTGTAAATATATAGGGGTGGGGGTGGGGGGAAATTAATAATCTAGTAATTCAATAATATTTCCAATATAAAAAACCAACTTATTCCGTTTGATTTTTTAGTTTTTTTTTTAATTCATATGTATTTATAAGCATGAACGAAAGATTCGTGAACAATTAAACAAAAACAAAAAACAAACAAACAAAAAGGAAGAGAAATAAATGCAAAAATAATCTACTTTTCACGAATTTATAATACGCGTATAGAAAATTGTGAACGCAGGGAGGATATATTGGAAAAACGCCCAATGGAGAGAAACGAGAAATCCACGTTATACGTTGTGTTCGCATACATATGTGTGTGTATGTATATGTATGTATATCTTTACTGTATTTTTGTATAATATGTGTAGCACGGAGGTATTATCGTTTGAAAAACGTCGAATGTATTCTAAAGCAGCACTCTCGATATAATCTGCCTTTCAAATGGGAGGTAACATCGAACGTGTGATTTTATTTCAAGTTATCCGATATGTATGTATATAAATATATATTCTGCTTGAGAGAGAATTGAACTTACAAAGGGGAAAGCCAAGTTGACAGGACATCGATTTTTTTTCTTTTTTTTTTTTTCTTTTTCTTTTTCTTTCCATTCTTTATAGTTCTAGGGAGAGTCCATCAGAACCATATATACATTGGTGTAAGCAATAAGACCCAATATTTAATTATTTCAAAGAAAACAAATGGAAAAGTTTCACATGTATTCTTATATATCTAATTCGTTACTAATAAAACAATAATTTTGTTATTAATGATTTCATTGAAGAAACAAATTTAAAAAGAAATTATAGAAAAAATATATATATATATATGGTTGAATTGAATAGTTTTTGAATTAACACAAAAGGGATGCAAACGTTCTAGGCTTAAGTCATTATTTGCCAATGGTCTTTTTTTTTTTTTTTTTTGAGGATGCATTTTGAAATATATATATATTTTTTTTTTTAATAACTGCAACTTCAGAATGAAATATATTCGTTAAAATTATGAGATCGTAATTCGTGCTTCATGAAAATATTTTGAATCTACAAAAAGGGATTCAAAAGTTCTAGACTTAAGTCATTATTTGCCAATGGTCTTTTTTTTTTTGAGGATGCATTTTGAAATAAATTTTTTTTTTTTTTTTAATAACTGCAACTTCAGAATGAAATATATTCGTTAAAATTATGAGATTGTAATTCGTGCTTCATGAAAATATTAAAAATTTTCACTATTTTTTATTATTTATTATTATATACAATATACTATATATTTTTATATATTTATTATACTATTTATTATTATTTGTATTATTTTAAATCAATAATTAATGATATAAAATAATTTTTATATTTAAATACAAAAAAAAAAAAGAAAAGAAGAAAAATTGTTACACAAATAATTCTATTTGATTAATATAAATATCATTATAGGTTAACATGCACGAAGATGAGTTGAACAATTTTGAGCTTTACAATGTAACTTTATCATATAAAACTTAAAACTTTGAAATCCATTATCTTTTATTAGATTCAAAATCAAAACTTGAATCTCCTCTTATTCTAAGTATTAAATTGTCGAAAATATTTCACATCTAATGTTAATTTATCGATTTATTTATTCCACATCATTTACCTTTAAAAAAAGTACCTATAAGTATAAATAATTCTAAACGCGTATGAAATATCTTTAATTTATTTTTTAATTTAACCATTACGTGCGTCATCGTATTGCGAACGAACGATATCGCATTTCGAAAAGAAAAGAAAAGAAAAAAATTGAAAAAAAAAATATTATAATAATAATAATAATAATAATAAAATTGACCTTTCCTGTTCGACGTTAACATTTAAATACGATGCTTAAAAGAAAAAGGGTGGAAGAGGATGGGGAATATAAAGAGAACGTTTTACGAACGTAGAAGAAAAGCTTTGCGTAGGGTCCATATATATATATATATGTGTGTGTGTCTTTATGTATGCATGAGTTAAAGAAAGAGAAAGAGTAAAGAGTAAAAGAGAAGAAACGGTTAAAGCTAATCGTCTCGGCGTCCGTCGAAGGTTTGATCTTATCGTAGAGAGAAGCGTGTACAGTGACGCGAGCACGTGACACGCGCTCGAAAAGACGAGGAATGCGTCTTTCTTCGCTCTTGCCAATACGCTCCAGACACACGTCCCCCCTTCCCCCTCCCCCCTCCCCACAGATGGAAAGGAAGAGAGAAGACTGAGAGAAAAAGAGAGAACAAGTATGAACTAGTAATAAAAAGTGAAAGAGAGAGAGAGAGAGGGAGAAGAAATGAAAGAAAGAAAGAGATAGAAGAAGGGTCAAAGATGCAGATGCAATAAGAGAGTGAGAGAGAAGGAAAGAGAACAGGGTGGGTGTAGGCAAGCTGGCTCTTCTGGACAGGAAACGAGCAATTAAGTGGCCGTGGCGACGTTATCTCATAAGAAGAAACACAGAGAGAGAGAGAGAAAAAGAAAGAAAGAAAGAGAGGCTGTAAACTCGTCCACGAATCGGCACAGAGAGAGAAAAGAGTGCAAGTACGAAAGAGTGAGAGAGAGAGAAGGGTATCCTTAGAACGATCCCGATCGGAATGTGCATGGCGCGAATGGATATCTCTTGAAAAGCCCTGTACGTTTCTACGTATATATGTATGTATGTATGTATGTATGTATGTATGTATGTATGTATGAATATGTACGTACGTACTCGTACGTATGTCGTCCTCCTCGTTCTCCGTTCGAGAGAACGCAATAAACTCGATGATTTAGCCCCGGCGGGCGGTGGTTTTCTCGCGTGTGGGAGAAATTCGGTGAGATAGCTTGTGTATGACGTTCGAAAACGTCTTGGAATTTAGAAACATCTAATTCGATATTATTTACACATCTATCTTCCTTTTCATTTTTCGTTTTCATCTTTCTTTTATTTTTATCTTGTTCGTTTTGAACCGTAGGTGTTGTTTTTAGCGATTCAATTATAAATATACATATATTTTTTTAATGAGTCAAAAAATACTTTTGCAAACGTCTATTTCGGTGCTTGTGCATATATATATATATATCCTTTTTATATTTCTTTTTTTTTCTCTTTTTTTTTTCAACTGTAGATGGCTCGTGATTTTAGTTACATCATATTTTAATGAGTAAAAAAAAAGAAATTTAGAAACTTCTAATTTTATATAACTTTTATTTCCTTTTTTTTTCTTTCTTGCTTGTTTTTAACTGCAGATGGTTCATAATTTAATTAAATTATTTTTTCAATGGAGAAAAATAATAATAATAATAATAATAATAATCAAAACGTAGTTTAACATATATCATTTTTATTTGTAAATATATCAATTACATATATATATATATATATATATTAGAGAATATAAATTCATTGAGATGATCTATTAATGAAATACGTCAATCTGATTTAAACAGATAATTCTCTATGAAGTTGTAATCGCGATCAATAGATTACTATCGCATTAAGGAATTTGTGCAACGTACCGTTGCTCCGTTATATGTATATCTGACCTCACGTACGACCCAAGTCGACACACGTATCGATTTACGAACCTCTTTCGAAATCCGTTTGACCTCTCGAATCTTTTTATAAAATTGTAATGCAAGAAACAGAAGGAAACTATAGGAATGAAAACAATACCAAATCAAATCAAATCAAATCAAATAAAATCAAAAATTGAAATCGTGTAGTCAGATACATCAAGAAGAAAACGTCGTCCATTCTAATTCGCTACTGTAAAGCCAGATTGCGCTAACAATTTAAGTGGCCGTTCAAGTATTTAAGTGGTACTAACAATAAAAGTTAGACCGTTGAACGGTCATCTTATTCGCGTACTCAAGGAACTTACTTGATAAGTCCTTTCGTGTCTGAAATTGTATAAAATAAAAAAAAACATCAGATAAATAATTTATAAACGTAGATAAATAATCAACATTTTCAAGTATCCAATAATACGTAAAAGTCATTAGACATTCAACGAACCAATTAAAGATTCAAAGTCGATATTCGGTGAATGAATAACCGTGCGTGAAATAGGCCAATTATCTTCATTAATCCACGTTGAACGCGTTTCCAATTCGATTTCCTTGTTTCTGATCATGTTACATCTGTAATTTCTGAATTTCACGAATACTACTACTACCAATGGTCAAAATTGTATGCATCGTATCTGTAAGTAAAAAGATAAAACTAACGGGATTAAAAAGGCGTTAGATTGAGTGATTATTCCAACAGAAAAAAATTATATATATATATATATATATATATATATATAGGTATATGTTATATACCTATATATGTTAGGCATCGTATATTCGCTTTATTAAATCAATCCGATTATACCGGACCCGGGGAGTCAATGTTTGTACCAAACAGACGTTATCGAGCACGTAATCTTTCTGAATGGAGTCGTATACCGTAACCGCAATTCCGTCGCACGCGGAATCGCGATAATAATGGGACGGAGTAGACCGCGTGCACGAGCCCTATCCCCTGTCATTACGTTCCACAATGCGTGCTTTTCGATCATGTAGGGATGACGAGTAAGAGAAAGAGAGAATGCGGGACAGTGGGTACTTTGTGACTCACGCGTGTTCGCCCCTTCGAAAAGTAGAGAGAGAGAGAGAGAGAGAGAGAAGTGGAATGAGAATGAGAATGAGAAAGAAATAGAAAAAGAGATGCACTCCCCGCGGTGAGAACCAACATACCCCTCAGCACTACGAGTAGCTATCTCTGTGCATTTTCTTTTATATTATATTATATATGTCGGTATATGCATTTTACTCATGTACCTTTTTTTTTTTTTTTTTTTTTTTTTATCTTGTCTAAAGTGCAAGCTGAGTAAGAGAGAAAGAGAGATATACATATATACCGTTTGTTCCCTGTTCGTCAGACGAGAATAAACGAGGTCCTTCTATTACATTTTTCCAATTTTTTTTTCTTCTTCTTCTTCTTCTTCTTTTACATCGTACAATCAATCGCAAAACGATTTCAACGAAGACCACAGACCATTGTCCAATCTTATTATATTCGTATAATCATTTTTATTTTTATCGTGGTCATCATTTAATCGTCATGAACATCGTCGTACGTGTATTGTATTTGTACAATCGTTTGTCAAAATGATTGTCCGAAAAATATCATCTTTTTCTAGTTTCATTTTAAAGGATTTTAGGTTAATGTAGTTGAACAAAGATTCACGATCGTCTCTTTCTATCTCGTTAAAAAATCCAAATGAGAAGGAAAAAAAAAACAAAAGGGGTGTGCACATGCGGTAAATTCTTTGTGAGTCATTCGTACTATATTACCACTTTACTACTGTTATTACTATTACTACTACTGTATTACTTTTCCTTTTTTAAAACGAAAAAAAAAAAAAGAGATAGAAAGAGAAGATACACTTGACGATTTTGAATTATCAACGCTGTGTAAGCAACGACAAACGTTTCCCGTTGAAATCGCATCTCTTTTTCTATTATCATCTCGGGGAGGTTTTTCTTTTTTTCATCATTTTCATCTTTCTCTTCTCAATTATTATCTTTTTCTTTTACTTATTTTTGTCTTCCTTCCTTCCTTCCTTCCTTTCTTTCTTTCTTTCTTTCTTCACCATTTCTTGAAGCTTTTTCAAAGAAAAGAATTTAATTGGATTCATTAAAAAATGTTTTCAACCGGACGGGTATTATATATACGTTTTATACGCGACCAACACTTTTTTTTACGAAGATTTATCTAAACACCAGACGGATAAAAAGTTTGTTCTAATTTAACGCGTCTCCCCTTGCGTTGAAATTTATTCGAGGACATTCCGTGTTTTTTTTTTTTTTTTTTTTTTTTTTAATAAAAAAGAAATAAAGAATAAAAAAAGAATTAACAGGGGAAAATTATGATAAAATAAAAACGATAAAGAGGATCATCTTTTTAAAAGAAGAAACATATGCGAGATAATAGATACTCCAGATCTGTTGAGAAAGAGAGAGAGAAAGAGAGAGAGAGAGTCAAACTCTTGTATGTGTATTCAGAGATCGGTTGAAGGCACGCATAGAAAATGAAATTAGCATGAGAAATTAGCATATCTAACAGCTTCTAAGCACCGATGGTATTATGGGCAGGATAGATGACACTTTCTTCACAACGTTGTTGAATCATTCGCTCGACATATGGACGGGGCCGTTAAAACGTGTTTATCGTTGTAAAAAGCGATAAAAATGTTGTTGTTGCTCGAGATGCACTGTCGTCGTCGTCGCGTGTTCGATGCACTCACACATACACACACACACACACACACACACCCCACTCATTCTTTTTATTCTTGATAATATCATATATGTTACACACTCTTATCTGCAATCAAAATCGT
The DNA here is from genome assembly GCF_049000335.1 of Polistes dominula. Taxonomy (NCBI): domain Eukaryota; kingdom Metazoa; phylum Arthropoda; class Insecta; order Hymenoptera; family Vespidae; genus Polistes; species Polistes dominula. The sequence continues at coordinate 2,436,451 of NW_028300998.1, read as the reverse complement.
AGATACACGCGTGCGATTTCTCATACTCGTGCTTACACGCACTGTTTATTTTATTATCCCGTCGTCATATGTTTTACTTAAAATACCTTTAGATGATACGATTTTTTATTTTTTTTTTTACCAAAATGCGAATTAAAATGTATTCGAATTTTTGGGTGTAATTAACATTAGAGACTTACTTACTGGTACCCCAACAATTTGATTAAAATTACATAATTATTATTTTTTTTTTTTTTATCTACAATTTATTTCGCATTATATAATTTTTCTTCATGAGATTTTCATTGATTTATTTCTTCAGATAAGAAAGTAAATCTAAATTAAAAGTAACAAATAATTATATTGAAAGAAAAAGAAAACATACATATTATGATGTAACGATAGAAACATACATAGTTATTTTCAGTACAAATAATCGTATACAATGGAGTTGGTATAAAAAAAAAACAAAAAAAAAAAAAAATCAAAAAAATCATCTCTTATGCATTTATTATACGTTAAATTTATTTCAACCTCTTACACAGAATGCATGCACGTAGGATAGATTTAAAAATCAAGCGAGTATTTGAACGATCCTTAAAGAGAATGCTATAGTTGTGTTGATAAAGGAGTTGGGCAGTCCTAGCATGGGGTTAAAAATGTCGATCACGAGTGGACAGAATAAGAGGGTGCCAACGTTAATCTCGTATCCCAGTCACGATCGTTTCGACCCTCCCACATTTTTCCGGATACTCGGGTACAATGAGGTAACAACCCCCGTTACCTCGAACCAACAAACAATGGATAAATTGAGTCTACTGTACGAGAAAATTTTACGTGAAGGAGGAGAAGGAAGAAAAAGAGGTGAGGGGCTGAAGAAACGACGATGGACAGGATGCTGCTAGTAGTAGAGTACTCGAAACGGTTGGGTTGTTCAATTTAAAAGAGAGAGAGAGAGAGAGAGAGAGAAAAAAGAGAGAGTGAGTGAGTGAGTGAGAAAGAAATAAAAATATAGGCGTGAATGCTCTCTTTGTAGGGATGCAAATGTCAACGCACCGGCATGTGTAACTCCCCCTCTCCCCCTCCCTCCCTACGTTATGACCAATGCACAATGCTTAAACGTGCATAATCATGTTAATGAGCTAAGAAATATGGTCTCGTTGTTTTTTTGCCCCATTTTTTTTGTTCGCTATGTCCATCACTGTATCTGTTTATCTCTCTGTCTATGTCTATCCGTTTGTCTACCTCCGGGATAGTGGATTTCTCTCTCGAGTGGTCGAGGGGAATGTCAAAGGTTATTTCGAGAGGATCTTCAAACTGAAGAGAAGGAGGAAGGTACCGGTTGGTTGTTGACTTCATATACGGACTAAAGTCAATTAGAGAGGACACCGGTGATACGATTAATGTGTATCACTAATTTGTATCCTATTATTGACTAACCGTCGTCTTTTCTAAATTTAAAGAAAAAAAATATATCTTTACGGTTCGATTTTATTTTACATTGATTTGATATTTGATTTCGATTATAATCAAAATTTCCGTAGGGTATTTCCGATATATTCGTAGGGTATTTCCGATAAGTCCGTAGGTTATATCTGATATATTCGTAGGGTATTTCCGATATATTCGTAGGGTATTTCCGATAAGTCCGTAGGTTATATCCGATATATTCGTAGGGTATTTCCGATATATTCGTAGGGTATTTCCGATAAGTCCGTAGGTTATATCCGATAAGTCCGTAAGGGTATTTCCGATAAGTCCGTAGGGTATTTCCGATAAGTCCGTAGAGTATTTTTAATTAGGCCTTGTAGAAGTGTCTCGTAAACAAGCCTCGTAAAAAAGCCTCGTAATCGAGTTTCATTTATTTAAAAACCTTTCTATTTTATTGAAAAATTTGTATAAATTTCCTAAATGCCTAAACATTATAATTAAAGAACATGTCTTTGGATATTTATAAGAAAAATATTCTAGAATGTTGTCTATTTCTTTTTTTCTGATGTATCTGATAATGATTTTTTTTTTTTTTTTTTTTTTGTAAAATTTTGCAGACAATACAATTATTTTAATCTATATATTTCATAATCATTAATAAGAATAATATTTACGAAATAAGTAATTGAATAATAATTTCTCAATAAAATAGAAACATTTTTAAATAGAAAGTAAATGACATGTTTGGTAAAAAAAAATTCTAAAAAAGTTTTCACTTCCAAAAAAAAAAGAGGAAGATATCAACGAGATTTACGACATATATACATATATATATATATATATATCAAATTTATCAATATATACGGGTGCATACATTAGTTAGTTATTACCTATACTTATATACGCGTGCAATACATATACATACATAAATACTTATACATAACGAAAAAGAGAGAGAGAGAGAGAGAGATAGAAAGGTGACATATGCTACAGACTGGAGTTGCGCATATATCACGTCGTTGTCAACCCCTCGAACAAAAGGTCGAACCCACGAAATTACAAGAGCCTCCTCTGTTTATTATTTCTCTCTCTCTCTCTCTCTCTCTCTCTCTCTCTCTCTCCCTTCTGGCTCCTCCTTTGGTTCTTTCTTTTTTCATGCACAGGGTTACACCCTCTGTCCAAACATACGGTGTCGAACGAATAAGAAAAAATGAGAGAGAAAATGAGAGAGAGAGAGAGAAAGAGAGAAAAGGAGTAAAAAAAAGTTAGAAGAAGGAAATGTATCCAGTCCGATTACTATAGGCATCATCCACTGGCATTAATTCTCATCCGATTGCTTTCTTTTGTTGTCTTCTTCGTAAACAAGGTTGTAATCTCATTGAGTCAAGACAAGATTCGTCTTTCCTTTTATCTGTCTGTCTGTCTGTCTATCTGTTTATCATATATATCTATCTATTTATCTATCTCTAGATTTCTCTCTTCTTTTCTTATTTCTGATTTAATCACGTTACTAATACTTGTTCGATGAAAACTACGAATAATAGTAAGAACATTTATTTAATTCATCAATCATTTCTTTTATATTAAGCATAAAATAATAAATAATTCGATAATATTAAATTCGTATTATATTATTGATGAATTTTCGTTCGAATTATAAATAAGAAATATTTTCGTTAATCGAATATTATTATTACGGATAATTTGATATTGCAAATTTTAATTAAAAATAATAATGTATACATTAAATATATTTTATAAATATATTATATATATATATATTCAATGTTATCATTGTAGCTTTTGAATATTATTATTTATCAGGAAAAGATTTCATTTTTGGTTTATACATTATACATTTAATTGATTCTTATTAGAATATCCGATTTTTATTATTATTATTATTATTATTATTATTATTTAGGAAGGATTTAATTTGTAAAACTTATCTATAATACATAAAATATACTTTATATATTTATAACATTATATATTCAATTATATTTTTCACTAAAGATTCTTTAAGTAGGTCGATCGAGGTCACGTGGGTGTTCCTAGTACACAATATGTTTCACAATAATCGTTTCACTAGAGATCTTTTGATAGAGACACGAGCTCGAAAATCGCCACTCTAAATGCAACGAAGCATTATTACATTGGAAACATTTCCTATTCATAAATCAGAATTGCTCCTACACCTGTCTTGTCAACATTGACGTATAAAACCATACCATACATTTGTGTATTTATATATATATATATATATATATATTATATTTCGAACTTTCGTGTCAACATATCATCATAATATTGAATACAAAAAAAAACAACAAACAAGAAGAAGAAAATGTCGTAACGATTAAACACGAAATAATTATTTATTAATACATCAAATCCCAACGATTTATAAATATAATTCAGGATATCATAAATTTCGATCAATTCTTCTTATTTCCTTCAATTTGTGAAATCATATCAGATAATTGTACCATTGTTATAATACTCTCATCAACATTGGCATATTGTACCATGCCATTACATATGTATACATATTTTAAACAAATGTTGATAAGTTTTCGTCACAATGAAACTCTAAATAATTTTTTATTAATGCATCAAATCCCAACGATTTGAAAATTTCGATTATATTTTTTTTTTTTGGTTTTTCAATTAACACTATAGAATTACCACACCAGTTATTTTGACTGGTTGATCTTTGATTTGATTTGGTATCAAGAATATTTTAATACCAAATATTATTCTTCATTGTTATACTTATTGTTATTATATAGTTTTTAAGATCTCACAACATGAAGTTTCTTTTGTAAAATAATAATAAGTCAATAAATATAAAAAAAATATTCTACTTTTACGTCATTTTTAAATACCAATCATTTTGACTGATTTTGTGTAGAGATAGTTGCTACGTTTCAAGTATCGATAGTTCTAATGTTAAATTCAAAACCAGAATAAATAATTATCCCAATATAATTATGTCAACAAACTAACTAAACTTATATTCAAATTCTATGTTATATATCATAAAATAAAAATCATATGAATTTAATTGACAATCATAATTACCGAAAACAATTGAGAATAGTATACTTTTGAATGAATAAATCAATCGATTTTAACGAGATAAAAGAAAGTTGCTTATAGAAAGAGAAGTAAAAGTAAGAGAAGGAAGAGGAAGAGGAGGAGAACATATCGGCAAATCATTTCTCTTTATAATAGTACTCGACGGATTTCGAAATCATTAAGCGAATCGAGAAAATAACGGTCCACCGAGCCGTATGGATCATATCCTGTGGATGTTTACCTCTAGGATATCAAAGGACGGTTACGCTCGATGAAGCACAGATAATCGGAGAAATAATGAAAGAGTAAAAGAGAAGAAAGATAATCAGAATTGAGAATAAGAATGAGAAGGTGAATAAGAATGAGAATGAGAAAGAGGAAGAAAATCTGTAAGCACTGGTAGCTAAACAACAACAGCATCAACAACAGCAAAACAGTACTTTGTAGTAACGAAATATCATTTCGAAAGCAATTCCTCGATCGACTGGTGCATTATTAATTCGATATCGATTACGAGGAACCGCCTAGCACGGTAGAATAATAAAGCCATCATGACTTCGAAATGGAAAACATTTATCATCGTACAAGCAAAGAAGTCACCTATTACTCGGCTATTTTATCTCGTACTATACTTAAAGATTCATGGATCGATCGTTTGATCGAGATGGCGATCAAGAGAGAGAGAGAGAGAGATGTCGATATCAACATCGAAATTCATATCGAGATCTAGATCGAGATTTTTAGATCTCAAGATAAAGAGCGAAGGGTGGAGTGGAGTTACGGAGAAACGGTATAAGGACCCTTTCAATTTCAGACGAAATTTCGGGAGTGAAAAGGGGAAGAGGGGTAATATGGAAAGAGTAGGAGAAGGGAAGAATGAATGCAAATAAAAAATGTCACCTCGATGATCAATCATCGGCATAGGTGGCAAAGCATTACAACGCGTCAGCTCAAAACTTATTAACATATTCATGCGTGACACTACGAGGAACGTGTTCTTTTACTATATCTCTCTCTTTCTCTCTGTATCTCTCTTATTCCTTTTTCAATCCATCTATTTTGTTCTTTTTTTTTTTTTTTTCCAGTCTGTGTGCATCTGTCCAACCATTTTTTCCACCACGTGCCATCATCAATATTAAAAAAACGAAAGGGAAAAAAAAAGGGTGTTTTTGTTGATTCGTTAATACGTTATTCTTCTTCAACCTTGACCTTTCTACCTTTCGATTGAATGATTCCTTAATTACAAACACGAAAGCATACACTTTATTCTATACTTTTACTCGATTTCTTTCTATAACAAGTCTTCCCTTTGTTGTACTGCAGATATAAAATTGAAAAATGTAATATTTCGTAAGAATCACAAACGCGAATGATAATAATTAAAAACAATGTTTATATTTCGTCAAATAAAATTATGATTTTTCAAATAGTTTTAACGATATGTTTGAAATAATATTTTTCAATATTTTTTTTTTTTATCGTATGTTCGTCATCAAAGCAATGATATATATTTTAACGTTAACATTTTTCTATACTTCAAATTTAATGAAGTGCACCTTTTTCACCATTTCTGTGAGCCGCAGGCTGCTGCCTGCTCATCAGTGCCTTTAATGGAAGCATAAAAGCGGTAACATTGTTGATTCCATTGTGTTCTAATTTTTGGGATATGTTACATGTTTGAATATAACGGTTGAATGCCGATAAATAAAAAGAAATATTATGATAATGAAGAAGATGACGTCCAAAATAATAAAATTTTGCATGTATATGCTAAATAATATGCATATACATGTATACATTTAAACAATGTTTATAATTGTACGATCAATTATTTTGAAGAATACTTTTCTTGATAATAATAACGATAACGACAAATAATAGTAATGTAGATTTAATAGACCTATTTACAATCATTTAAATTATACGTGAGCGTGTGTATAAAAAACAAAAAAAAATCGAACAGCAATCTTAATCGGTCTGTCGTATAAATTTGAATAGAAATGGCACGTTTTCTTTTTTTTTTTTTTTTTTTTTTTAACTCGACACGTTAGATGCCATTTTCGAGAGCAAATGCCTTAATGTTAGCATGAATAAATCTGTCGTGTTGTATGATATGTAACGTCGCGTCGTTGTCGTCGTCGTCGTCGTTTTTGAACTTCATCCAAAGACGAGAACGACAACGAAAACCACGACCAACGCATTGAAACGAAGTAAATATGGAAAAGTTTCCTTTCGGTTTGGTTCCTCTTGCGGTTGAATATTTGAAGATACATAAGTATATGTCTGTTAGCTTTTATATATACACAGATGTATATACCAATAAGAATATTGAAGATATTTTCTATGTAATAATTTATTCTTACAACTAACACATGCTTCTATATATATATATTCTACCATATATACTTTACCAATATATCTACCATATATTTATATATAATTATTATATAATTTATAATAATAATATATATAATTAATAATAATAAATATATATATTATAACTAATTATTAAAAATATATTATTATTATAATATATTATTTATATATAAAATATTTTTATTTAATTATATATTATTATATAAATTTAGATTAATTTATAATAAATTAATAAAAATTATATAAAAAATATCATATGGGCAGATCACACGTGTTAGAAGTGAAACCTTCGAAAAACTAAGTTTCGAGAGAAAGAGACGACTGCAGAATATCAGGAGTAGGATAATTGTTAGGTTTATTTGTTATAATATTATTATTATAACAGATAGATATTTGTTATTATACATTTGTGGATTGACAAGTCTTATACCTAATATAGAAACAATTATTTCTTTTTTTTTTTTGAATTAAACACTTTTATTTAAAAAACAAGATAATAATTTTGTTTTAATCAATATTATACAATTTTCAACTTATCTACTAAATTCTCTTAATAATTATACTAATTATAGTTACGTGTGTTATCTCGTGTATTAATTTTGAAACATTGCAACAAAAAATGACTGATAAATAATTTAAAAAAAAAAAAAAAAAAGAAAAGTAGAAAATATTAAAAAATTAAATGCAATTATATATCAAATATATTTTTGTATAATTTCGCAAACTACAAATAATAATTTGAAATAAGTATATCAACCAACCATGATGGATCTTGCAATAGCACTTGTATATCTAGATCTTGGAAATGTTCTTCCGGTTAAAAGAAGAAGAAGAAGAAGAAAAAGAAAAAAGGTCAATGGACTTCACCAAAATTGGCTTGGATATTTTTGTTACTTTATCGGAGAGATAGGTTTCATCGCAAAAAAAAAAAAAAAGAAAAAAAAAAAACAAAGTACGAATGAGAAAGAAAGGCAAAGTCTGCCAATTTTTCGACTGTTCCCATTATTCGTATCCGGTCAGGTCCAGTTCGTTCGACCACCATTCGCGAACGCTTATTAAATTAACTCGTTTAATTGCCTGCGGCCACCATTATTTCATGGAATTGAACTTCCACCCATATGTATCCTATGTGTACATTAGAAAAGTTATGTGTTGAGTATACATATATGTATATATATATATGTAACGCATAGAAACTCGATCCTGGGAACGAAACGTCGTTCATCTTTTCGTTGAAACAAACTGTCGAAATATTTTTCCTCATCTGAAATACATTTTTTTTTTTTCTTTTTCAAACAATGTTTCTTCCTGCACTTTTTTTCTTTCTTTTTTTTTTTTTTTTTTTTTTTTTAAACTCTATCGTACTACAATCATTCTCATTTTCTTTCTCTCTTTCTCTATGTTTTTTGAAAAAAAAAAAAAAAAAACATGTTTCAAGTAAGAAAATCAAATAGAAAAAAAAAAAACTTTGATAATGATCTCTATCAAGTTTGGTATAAATGATACCATCCAAAAGAAAATAATGACACAATGTCGAGAATACGAACTTAACCTACTTGCAAGGTAAAACTTTTAACAATTCGCCAAAGTATATCATACTAATATACATATATAGAAGAATTCCTTGTAGAAAAGTTGTCACGCTTGTCAATTTACATTTATGTACACGTACACATATATATATATATATAGTTACGTTAGAAGAAAATCCTTAAAGCATCGTTGCGAGACGAACTGTTCATTGGTCGACTGGTTTCGACAAACGACAATCATAAATTTGTTAAGACTCGTTTTATAAATTTATCTGTGAATAAATATGGGTTTGTGTGTGTTTGTGTATGTTTGTAAGGACACGAGAAAGGGCGATTGAGTAGAGATATAATATCAGGTATTAATCAACTATAACTATAGTTAACAACCCAATCGAAAATGTCTCTCGTAATTCACAATTTTTTTGTTTTTTTTTTTTTTTTCATTCCAAACAATTTCAGGAATTTCTTAAGCTAAGAAGATCATTTCAATTTCATACTAATGAAATATTTCTTTATTTTATTATTTCATTTCTACACTTAATATAAATCAACTAATTTAGATTAGGCATGGTCGGTGTGTTCTTTTTACAAGATTCATGACTGAACAGAATGCGAGATTATCGATAGGTTAAACGATAAAACGAGAGCTAGCTATGAGATTGCTATCCATTTGGAAATTAAAGAATCGGTAGATAGATAAAAGAGAAAGGTGTATATGTATATATATATATACACATAGATAAAATGTGCTTGTATACAGAGTATCCTAAAAGTCGTTTTACTGAACAGTATAATTGTAACTTTTGTTTGTTTGTTTTGACAATTGTTTAGAATGGCAAAATTGTTAGCTCATACTTTTTTTTTTAACAACACTACAACTTGAGATTTATATTTTGAAATACACATATCACACATACATACATGGGATATCCTTAAAATCATTTAACCGAATTAAATAACTGTACATTTTTATTGGTAAGTATTTGAAATGGGAACTTTAGTAAGATTCATGTTTTTCAAATTGAACAAAAATATATTACAATTTTTGATTTATAAACTTAAATGAATTTTTCTTTGTTCTTTTGTTGATAAAGTGAGTTTTTTTTTTAGGATACCCTGTATATATATATATAAGATATATATTATACTAGATGAGATATATATTTATTCGCTGAATCATCTTCATTTATCTTGAATCAAATTCTTAAAGAAATTATTCGAAAAATGAGATCATATTTATGCCGATAATTTCATTCAAAAGGATAATAAATATAATCATTTCAAGATGTTATTTTCAGCCGAATATACAAGCACATTGAACTAATTAATTCATTCTAATCAAACTACTGTGTAAGGTCGGATAGGGCGAAGGAACTTGAAGGTAGAATGAGTAACATAGTTAGGGTTGGAAATTTGGTAAGGGTTGGTGGTAAGAATGAAAAGTTGAGAGCTTGTATAGGTAGTAATGGAAATGAAAGAGAGGTCTTAATTTATAGAATCAATCCGATGATCTTTTATTCCCTAATTTGACAACATAATTACGTCATTATGATGTATGAATTATATTAGCCAATAAGTAGGATAGAAATTATTATTATTCTATACAAATTGAACAAACAACATTAACATTATTATTTGTATTTAAAATAGGAATAAATTTCATAAAAATTAAAAAAAATATTAATTATTTAGATATAAAATATAATAATTCTATCATTTCATTGTAATCAAAATATAAATATTGAATTCATTAATTTGTGACAAAATAATTACATTATTAATACATATATAACAAATATAACAAATTTTAATATTTGTATAAATAATTTAATTAATATATTATATATTAATATATATATAAATTATTGTTTTATATTAATTGGTTGGTATATTAATATATTATATATTATAATGTTTTATTATGGTATATTATTATTATGGTATTGGTATATTAATTGATTGGTATATTAATATATTTTATATCTAATATTTTTATTATATATTATTATATTATATATTATATATATTTTATAAATTTTTAATATTATAATATAAAATATAAATATATAATATAAAATAAATATATTATTTATTATATTTAATATTATTTAATATTATTATATATTATATTTAAAAATAATATATATTATTATATAATTATATTTGTATATTAAATATAACAAATTTTATTGCATTCTATATTTTATTTAATTTTATATATATATATATATAATATTAAACCCCCCCTATCAACAATTTATCTACTTATACCAAAATATATATATATATATATATATATATATATATATATATATATATATATATTTTATGGTTAAAACGAAATAATATAGGCAATCAATTGTAATGAATTAAATAATAAATAAAACAATATTTATAATTATAATAATAAAGTAAAATAAAGAAAAAGAGAGAAAGAGAGAGAGGAATAAAATTGAATAGAAAATAGTCATTTAAAATAAAAAAAATCGGTCACGGTACGTTTAGTGTTAAGTATAAAGTTAGTAACGTAGTCCTGTTTATGGTATTCTCGTAGAAACGACATGGGGCTGCTATTATCGACAGATACGAGGACAAATGGCGCTGATGGAAAGATCTCGCGATCCGTTTTCGATTTGCCATGTTGGCCGCGGCCGTGGCCAGTTAGTCCCGCTTTCTCGCTTTCTCATTGAAACGTATCTTTCGCAATATCGCATACGGTTATATATTCGATCGCACGCTTCATTTTCTTCATCGTTTTGTCTTTTTTTTTTTTAAATTATTTATGATTATTCTATTATTCTGATCTTTGGTAGGAACAATAGAATGATTAGATTGATCAATGAATGATATGTAGATTAGGTTCTATTGAAAAATTCGACATTTTTGTTTTTATTTTTCCTTTATAAATGTTATTATACATACAGATTATTCACGTAATACCTACTTGTTATTTTTTATGTTATAACATAAAAATATATTTTGAAATATATTTTATCGCAAGTTGTATACATTTCATTCTGTTTTACGATTTGATAGCATGAATAATAGAAATGTAAAATAAAATTTATTGTAAAATGTACACAATTGATTTTGAAAATAATTTTTATTCTATTTAGTTCGATCTATATAATAATTATTTAACAAAAATTTAAATATAAATAATACACTTTTATTATATACTTATAAGTATATTAATATATATATATATAAATTTGTATATAATTTTATAATATTATTTTTATATATATTTAAATTTATATTTATTATATAAATTTATATTAATTATACTTTATATATATATATATATTATTTATTTATATTAATTATATATTATATAAAATTTATAAAATTATATTTATAAAATTAAAACGTACACTTGTAATATAATATATAAAAATAAATACTGTTTATCGATATTTTTATATCGAATTATTTTTCAATGATACATTCTAATTTTTATTTAAATTTTTTCTTTTTTTTTCTTTTTTTTTTTTTTAATCTCTAAAATGATTAATAAATAAATAACTATTTTTACTTACGCGTACCAAAGATTATATTCACTTAACTACGTTATATTTCTTTTTGCAATCTTCAGAGTAAGACTACTTAAGAAAATAAGGAAAATTACAAATAGGAAAAAGCTTGTGTTATTATCGGAGGTGGAGAAAGGGCCGATCGAATTACCTCGGTGCTTCCATGTTTCTCCTCTTACATATTACTTCACCGAGAGAGCAAAAGACCAGCAGAGAGAAAGAGAGAAAGAGAGAGAAAGAGAAAGAGAGAGAGAAAGAGAAAGAGAGTGATAAAGGGACGGGTTACGGGGGAAGAGTAATTTATTTGCGAAGTTCGATCAAACTACGATGCGATACGATACGATACGATACGATACGATACGATCGATCGGTACTTGGTTATAACCGGCCAGCAAAATGAGATGAGTTGCATGATTCTGAGACGTTACAATGTACCTATTATTTCCCTCTCTTCTCCTTTTGTAAAAGAAAAACAGAAAATATGGTGGAGACGAAAAGAGAGAGAGAGAGAGAGAGATATATAAAAAAAAAAGAGAAGACATAGGTCATCGCCATAAGTTGAAAAATTTACAGCTGTCGGCAGATGTAACGCGTTTGTTTTTAATTCTTTTCTCTCTCTCTCTCTCTCTCTCTCTCTCTCTTTCTCTCTCTCTCTTATTCTCTCTCTTTCTCACCCTCGTTTCTTCGTAGGGGATCCTCGAATTAGAAGGAATCATTTTACTAACTATTTAACGACTTTTCGACCTACTCTTGTCTCCATCTGTTACCCTCTTCATCATCCGAAGAACAAACTTTCTTCTTCTTCTTCTTCTTCTTCGTGTTCTTCTTCTTCTTATGGTTAGTGTCACGTGACCAATTATTCGAATACTTTATACGTACAATCAATCCTAAGACATTTATTGACTGTACACAATGATAACACTCTTGTTATCATATGCAAGAAATTTATTTAGTTATTGAAATATTAAATTGTACAAATTGTTATTATAATATTAATTAATATATTTGATAGTCTTTACTTACATTTGAATAATATTAATTTCCCGGTATTATTAATTTTATAATTAAATTGTTAATATAATCAATTTTATACTCATTAGGTTTGTGCATCTAATAGATGGTACATAGTACATGTTATATATATAATATTGTACAAATCGTTATTATAATATTAATTAATATATTTGATAGTCTTTACTTACATTTGAATATTAAGAATTTCCTGGTATTATTAATTTTATAATTAAATTATTAATATAATTAATTTTATACACATTAGGCTTGTGCATCATTAGATCTTGTGCATCTATTAAGATGGTGCATAGTACATGTAATATATAAATTTGTACAAATCGTTATTATAATATTTATTAATATATTTGATAGTCTTTACTTACATTTGAATATTATTAATTTCCCGATATTATTAATTTTATAATTAAATTATTAATATAATCAATTTTATACTCATTAGGTTTGTGCATCTAATAGATGGTGCATAGTGCATATATAATATATAAAATTATACAAATCGTTATTACAATATAATATTTAATTTTGCATAATAGTTAATATTTTAATTAAATTTCTTAATCCCATTAGATTTCCATATATAATAATGGTTATTATCTAAAACGTTTATAAGTAAAATTTAACTACCCTAGTAGCACAAAATATTGAAAAATATTGAATACATGTGTATTTATAATATTAAAAAGACATTAAATCTGTTTTTAATATTAAATACACATGTATTCAATATTTTTCAATATTTTGTACTACTAGGTTACTTCATCAAAGGTTCCACTTCGAACGAAGGGAAGCAAAATCCTAACCTATAAAAGTTCTATGTGTAACATATTATGAGGATTTAAAAATCACGTGGATATTGGATTAGGTGAATCAATTTGTTTTGTATTTACAGGAGACAGCAGCTTGAACAGTCCGTATATTGCGAGTCCGAATCTCGGAGGAGCGCTGTGGAAGATGAAAGGCAAGACGTCCATGGCACCAATCAGGATAAGATAAAAGTAAGTCCCGACGCGTGTTTTTTCTTTTTTTCTTCTTTTTTTTCTTCTTTATATAAATATATTTCTTTTCTTATCCTTTTTATTTTTCTGTCAAGCTTCGCAAACAAAATACGTACATTTTGTATTATTTACAGGCAACTACCACGCAAGATCTCTTCGAATTGTTGGAAAGAGTTCAAAGTTCACGATTGGACGATCAACGATGCGTATTGCCGCCATATTTCTCTCAGGTAAGTACAATTAAATTCTTTCTTCGAAATTGAAATCAATCGCGGAATGTGTCGAATTATTTTAATCCATTACGTTTGTTTGTTTCTTCTTTTTTTTTTCTTTTCTTTTCTTGCTTTCTTTTATTTATTTTCAAGCAAGTGAGAGAGAGAAAGAGAGAAAGGGAAAGTTAAACAACGATGATGACGTTTTAACGAAAGAATGTTTTAAAGGCAATTTAGAAATGACGCGATACCGGTGCCCGTATCTTTGAAATACACGTTTCCTTCCTTCGTTGATATCTAATTTCTTGCATTTACGAAGTAAAAATAAGCTTCTGTCATTTTATAGATACACTACTGTTTTTTAACTCTTTTATGTAAAATTTCGTTCATTCAATGTCACATTACGTTCTAGCAAAACCTATATAAATATGGACGAATCTAGCTCGATAATGCAAATGTTTTAAATCTTCATGATATTTATAATTTTTTCTATATATATCATCAAGAAATAACTTTGCAGTAATATTATTTTATATTATAAACAAAATATTATTTGAAATATCATATCTAAAATATTCACGAGAGACAACAGAAGTCATTTCAACTTGTATGTATCAAAAAGATTAATACTAAACGTAGTAATTGATTTCAAATCTAAATTCTATAATCATATATATTCTTATGTCTAAGAAAAGTTGTAAAATAACTTGTCTTCATTTGAAAAAATAACATTTATAATTATAAAAAATCTTTCTTTTATCAAAGAATTATTTGAATGATTTTAATCAAGTCTATATCAAAGTGCATTTAATTAAAGTACGCATTTAAGTATAAAAAATATGATTATGTTGAAGATCAATCATCCAACTAATAATTACAATATAAATAAAGAAATATATATATATATATATACTTTTAGTAGGGGATTGGTGTTTAAAATATAAATATTTAATTAGCTATTATAATATTAAAATAACGTCAACTCCGATGCAAGTAAGCTGTAAATGAAACGGCGAAAATAACTCGGACCGTAAAAGGGTTAATCGATTCTCAATTTTATCGTCTTAATTTGAATAAAAAGAGAAAGGAACAACGTCCGGCGATATTATAAAAAAAAAAAAAAAACGTTTCGATAAAAATCTTTATCGATTCGTATGAAAAAGTTATTGGTTGTGTTAAAAGAAAGAACATTTAACATATTCAAGGGGAAAAATGAATGATTTCCCTATGGAAAATAAAATATTATTTCGATCATTCAAGATCAATGTAGCTTACGTATTCTACTAAGGTATTCTATTTCTAAAAACAACTTTAAGAGAATGGTTTACGAAAGATTGATGATGGAAAATAGCAACAACAATTGTAATAATAGTAATAGTAGTAGTAGTAGAATAATTTAACGAGAGTGAGAGAAAGAGAGAAAGAGAGACAGGTAGAAAAAGTAAAAAAGAAATAAATAATAAAAGTAGAAAGCTTTCAGAAACAATCGTTTTACCAAAACTCATACATACATCCGTAAAATTATCAACATGGCGTATCTCCTCAAAAGCTCTTTTGGTTGTTTATCCTTTGAAAATATAAAAGGGAAAAATTTGAAGAGTCATTCGCTAAATAGAGGGGTCCTTTTCGAAATAAAGTAATTCTTTCACACTTTTCTATCAACATTCACATTTCGGTTTTATCCATTGTCGGAGACTAATAATAATCGATTAGGCCCCAACGAGTGGTTCTTAGATTATATATTGACCCTATTGAATTTCTAAACTAGATGATTCGACAGAAAAATTTACCATCGGGGTTGGTTAGTCGACGAGAACGATGAAAAGAGTCAGTCGATTACAATTGTATAAATGATAATAAACTGAATTCTTTAACGCGAATTCGTTTAACGTTTCACGCGTGTCATTTGTTGTGTGAGTTTCACCATTGGGAAACTAGAATGAAAGACTTAGGATAGATTAGATCCATCTGGTTGATCTTGATTAATCGTACGATTATTTTGATACGAATGTAAAGGGACGATGGAAGATGAAATTGTTGTATATCTGGTACAATACTATTCTGGTTTTTTTTTTTTCATCCGATTAAAAAGATCTGCATCCTCCCCAATTTCTTATCAATGACTCTCATCGTACGCCATTATTTATTCAAATACAAATCGTCGTCGTCGTCATCATCATCATCATCTGGCAAGCACATGCGATACGTTTATTCCTATGGGAAAATATTTTGCACTGGTTCGTGCAAATTTCTTGTGCCATTCTCCAATCGTTCATGTGTGTAACAGATGGAAGTTAGGAATAAAACAATGTTTCGTAATTTATGAACGTAAAATACGAAACGATATATTGCGTATCGTTCCATAGGATTTATGTCTAAATTACATATTTTATACGAGAAAGTTAATTTACGATTATTAACTTTTTATCTTATACAATTAATTCTATAATATATGGAATAATACTTTCGCGTATACGAAATGAATGTATCAATTCTAAACAGTTCAAAAGTAATGAAAAGTATTCTTCGTACCACTGTCGATAATGTAGGTTTTATCCTTTACTACTACATCAGTACTGATGTTGGTAAGTAGATTTCTTTGGTAACAGTTTTTATCGATCGTAGAGAGTTGTGTCGATAAAGAAGTAATTATATTTATCTACAGTCATGATAAAAACGTAGATAAATTTGTCGAATGATGTTAAAGTAGGTATTTTCATCATGTATTGTACACATTGTGAGTTATCTTTGTAACATAGATCATGATTATTTTTTAATTTCGAAACAAATACTCCATGACTATTTCCATCGTGAATAATAAAATTTGTAATAATAATTTGTCATAGTTTTAATTAACATATTATGTTTAGTCAACTTCTTTTTTTTTTTTTTTTGGTTTCAAAAAATTCACAAAATTAGTACATTGATATACGTCTTTCGGAGATTTCCCATGTAATTTTGTGATTATTTTGTTCGCTATAACTACGGAAACGGAAACCCACAAGGCAACATTTCGAAACCATATACGATGGTATGTAAAATAATGCGAGATGATGCACAAACGAACCTCAGGATGTAAGGGAGAGAGGGAGGCCACTTCCGGTCGGGCAGGTAAGCTCGCCGGAAGTGCCGCTTGAACTGTCACGGTCAACCGTCATGCTATGGCTTTAACCGAACAGTCAAAACGAAAGATTTTCAGAGATTCGTTGTCTTCTGTTCAACACCCATGAAGATCGTAGATTTCATTACGGTAGACGGTCATGGTTAACAAAAAAAACTAACTCCCATAAGTTCTTTTCTTTCTCGACATAAAATCAGCTCGAAATTATCGCGTGTATCCGTTGGTTTCTTTTTCTCACTCTCTCTCTCTCTCTCTCTCTCTCTCTGTTTTTAATAATCATGATATGTTGCAAAAGGGATGTCATGTATCTACAAATGCAAAACCAAGCTGTAGAAATATAAACAAATACGTTACTGAATGTTTTTGACCGACTGACTTCGCAGAAGCATTTATGTAAACACATTCGATTTATATGAACTTGAAAGGCATTCGTTCCGTGACTATTAACGAAGTAGGATCTCTTTTTCAATTTATTTATTATTACATTACTCATATGTATTTAATATAACATTTATCGCAACATACAAACGTGTAATCTCTACAAAATAAATATCCTCACGATTAATTTATTGAATAAAAAGAAAAAAAAACCATTCTCATCGTTTTGTCGATATCATGCGACTTTTTATAATTTTATTTATTCTTGATAACGAAATAAGGTAAAACACGATTTTGTAAGATAAAGAGGTGAAATTAAATTTGATATCGGAACGGGCAATTTATAGTTGTCTGGTTCGTTGTTACGAAAGATATCGATGCATGATGCATGTCCTGCAAGCATATAATACATGTATGTATATATATATATATATATTCTCGATAGTAATATAAACGCTCGCGACAGGGTGCCAGAGTTGGTGTGCAGCTGCTCTTTCGGTTGTGTTATCTCTAAGCTTAAATTCCGCTGAAACAAACAAACTCTTTAAGCATAACGTACGTAGGAAATATATCGATAGGAGACGGTTAATCCACCATGATGGTAATTTCGATAGCACAAGCTACGAGTTTTCCTCGTTTGTTAGTTCTTACTATACAAATTTACTACTGAAAAAGAAAATTTATGAAAAGAGAGATAGAGAGTAAGAGATTATTTGTCTTACATAAATAATCATTTTTAAATTAATTTTAAATCTTTTTTTTTTTTTTAATTATTATTTTTAATATTATTAAAAATTGTTAGATTTTTATTTTTTTTATTAATAAATTATTTGTTATATTTTTAAATAATTATTATTAAAAATATTAATCGATTTAATAATATTTAAAATTATTAATTAATGGAAATTAATGAAGTATGAGAAGTAAACTAAAGTAAAGTAAAGTAAAGTAAAGTAAGGTAAAATAAATTAACATAGTAATTTCAATAGAAAAGAAAAAGAAAATAATTTGCTCCATTTGAATACTCAATTGAATGAAAAGAAACGGAATAAGGAAAAAAAATGAAAGAAAGTTTATATACCTAGTCGTACCACTTGTCGTTTTAATGGACAACCGACGACGTTTCGTAAATTACCGAAGATACAAGTTAATACACCGAGTGAAGATAGCGATCATTAGGTGGAAACAAGATTAACCTTTTACGAAAGCCAAGAGAAGCGAACAAAGAAGAATAAGAAGGAAAGGAGAAAGGGAAGGGAAAGGTGATCTAACGCAAAACACATGCATGCATACACGTGCATACACGCGCGCACGCGCGTATTCGCATATACAAGCATAAGAGTTCGTTACGGTGCAGAGAAATTGCCTGTTCTCGGTTAAACCATCGATGTTTTCGGACGCAGGAAGTTGTGTAAAATAATAAAAGGAGGTGGACACAAAGGAACGGGAAGGAAGACTCGACGTACCGGAGAACGAAATAAGTCGAGCAAGAAACGACATCCGCTCTCCTGCGAGCTTCGCCGTCGTTGTTGTTGTTGTCGTCGTCGTCGTCGTCGTCGTTCTCGTAGTAGTCACATTGGTTGTCTAGTACATGCACATATACCAACATATTCTATAGAAACACTAAAGTAACCCGGATCCCGGTTCTCCCTCTTCTCTTCTTCCATTACCTGTCGTTATCTTCGACCTAAAGAACTCAAGCGGTCATTCATTAAAACTCTTGATACATTTTCGTGAACTCCTTTTTTTTTTTTTTTTTTACTGTGACCGATATAAACGAATTGTTCATTTCAATTAAACATTCTAATAGTATACTTTCTTATACAGTGTTTCTTGATACTCTTTTGACGAAAAACAAAAACAAATTAATATTAATTTATTTAATATAATTATAAAATATTTTTTTCTTCATTCAAGATATAATTCTTTAGTTATACTTTATGTTATTTTTTATTTCTTTTTAAAGTGCAAGCCTAAATATTAAATACTGTAAAAAGAAAATATATACATATATATAATATTTCAATTTTATAGACTCTTAAAATACCATATATTGGGTTGACAAGAAAATATTTTCGGTTTGCACCAAAACAATAGGGTTATGTTTGTTTCGTTATTCTTTTCTTAATATTAGAATTATTTTCTTTTGAGGTTTCGTAGTTGACAATTTTAAATTACTATAGAAACAAATTTCGTATAATTTTAAATAAACATAAATAATAAACAATTGAGTTTTATTTCACACTAGAAAACCGAAATTACTTTCTTGCCAACCCAATACATATATACGATATAAATATAACACGTTATAATAATAATAATACAGTATCCAAAATTCAAATATTCCCGCCATCTGGAATGACCAAACGTAATGGCTGACGACCGAATGATCGAGATTCGAAAATATTGGCGGTTAATTTTGAAATTCGTGTAAAGAGCAACTATAAAAAACGAATGAAAGTGGGGGAGGGGAGAAAGAGAGAAAGAGAAAAATACAGAGAAAGAGAAAGAGAAAAAGAAAGATATAGTAGTGGGTTATTCGTTTTAATTGGCGATCGTTATCGAAAAGAATTCCCATGGAAAGAGAAAGAAGACGAAGAAGAAGGAGGAAGAAGAAGAAGAAGATGAAGAAGAAGAAGAAGAAGGAGGTCGCGAACGCGCGATCGGCGACCATGGCAACGTTTGTTCCATGGTGCATCGAAGGAGAGTCTAAGGGAATGGTGAAGAGCGGAAAGAGAGAAGAGGGAAGAGAACGGTGGTTGCGGCGCAACGGTTGCGGTGGCGGGGTGCAGAAAGGAGGGACGTCTCGAACTCGACAGTAGTCGGCTCGTAACGCGCGTTCGCACGAGTTAGTTGACGCAGTGACGTTCGACGGTAAACTTCGTGTGGGATTCATTTGGGTCCGGCCACGACGTTAGAACATACTCACGAGTAAACACTTTCTATTCTGACCTCGCTGCTTTGGTGTGTTAAAAGACCCTGAGAGACAGAAAGCAGCAAAGAAAGAAAGAGAGAGAGAGAGAAAGAGAGATAAGAGTAAAGACTATAACAAATTGTTTTTCTAGTGTGTTGGTGGTTTTTTGTTAATGATATTATTGGAACAATATATTATTGTATATAATACATCTTGGTTCACGTCTGTTCGCCGCGCGTGTCATTCGAGAAGAGGACAATCTCGCGATGTCCTGGTGTAACCTGACAGTTGCCGTTCATCGACGGACGAAGAGGTCGTCAGACATTGGTGCGTCTTCGAGTCTCGATCCTCGTGACTCGTAGTAGTGTAGTAGTACTTGTCGTTTAGTAAGTTCCTCTTATCGTCCCAATAAGGCTAACGTCCTTCTCAGATCTCTCTAGCATTCCGAGAAGAGAACAAGAAAGAGAAAGATAATAGATAACAAATAAAAATAAAAAGAGACTGTGAATAAAGAGAAAAAGGGCTTGAGAAAAGGGAAATAGAAAGGAAGAAGCACCACGATACTTGTGTATTTCAAGGAAAGAGGAATTAGAAAGAGAAAGGAAAAGAAATTTGCAAGAGAATTCGAAGAAAGACTAGACATTCTTCCATTACGCTAAACTATTACTTCCAGTTGAATATCCCCGTGTCCTTCTCTTATTCCCCTTCGGGAATAGTTTAAGGTAAGTTGAGAATCTCGAGTCAAGAAAACAACACCAACACGGCAGGAACGGCTTTAGTGGCGGCAGCGAACTCAACAACGTCAGGTTGGGTTCGTTCGTCGAGATCGAAGGGCGCATTCGAGAGAGGTAACGAAGAGGGGAGGAAAAGAGAGAGTGAGAAAGAGAGGAGGAGGAGAAGGACAAGAAGCACGGTTATGATGGGAGTACTACGTTGGAAGAATGATCCTAGATCGGAGGTTAGCCAACAACCAGCTGGTGGAACAGCAACGGCAACAGCAACAACAGCTACGACAGCAGCTACGACAGCAGCTACGACACAGCAACAGCAACAGAGAGCCAGTTCTGGTCATGGCAATCATGCGCACGCGCATCTCTTGCCGAAATTACTCTCCCAGGTGAGAGAGAAAGACCGATTTTATGCTTTTCCCGCCCTGTTTATGATGTATCCTAACCGACGAGTCCAACTATATATCATTTTTGTTGTTTAGATTTTTACCTAATGGTCTCATCCTAATTTCTTATTTCTTTCATCTTAATCTTACAAACAGATTTTATGATCAGACGGGTGGAATATTGTTTATGTTTGTATAGGAATCTTTGAAATCTTGTATTTTTAATTAATTTACAATAATGATCGTTAGAGATCAATTTTAAGAATCTATAGATTGAATATTCTCATATGGCACTTAAAAAGAGAGTTAACAAACTTGTTGTTTAAAGTTCAAGAAATAATATATACATAAACATGTAGATATGTATGTTATAAATACGTATTCGTTTTAGAATACTTAAACACCACAAAGAATAAGCAATAATAATAGGGGCCATCTCGTATTTGAATACCTCTAACTAAAGAAGCAAAGTAGAAGAGAACTTAGAGAACGAGCCAACTATCTTTGGCACGCTTGAACTTTGAACTTCGTTCTATGGTAGGAGCGGCACTCAGATAATAGCCTTCAAAGACAGCACCCAAACAAATCTCTTTTCGTTTAATGGGGAAATCGTTGAAGACGATGAAAAGATTTTGTGATTTCCTTTAAGAGAGAGAATAAATTATTTATATTATACTTATTAATCCTGACATAAATGTATATGTATATATATATAATATACATGAAATATTTTCATCCAATTTTTCACGCTCACACGCTCTCTTTTTAATTCTTTGATTTTATTTCATTTTCCATTTACAATCAGAACTGTGAAATATCGTCGAAAGAGAGAAAGAGAAAAGAGAAGAAAAAAAGGGTTAGAGTGGGGTGGTACGTAATTGCAAGTGGGTAGCAAAAAGAAAGACGTTTTTTTCGTTACTCCTTCTTCTTCTTCTTCTTCTTCTTCTTCTTCGTGAACTTCATTGCGGTTTTAAAGAGACCTAAGAAAAAAAAGAAAAGAAAAAGCGAAACGTTTCTCTCTTCCTCTTGGAGAGAAGCAACTGCTCGTTTTTCATTCGGTTGGCAGACATCGTCGTTGGGAAACACTCTTGAGAAAGTAAAAAGGAAGGAAAGGTTAGATGTAAGAAGAAGAAGAAGAAGAAGAAGAAGAAATCAAAAGGAAAGGGAAGGAAAAGGGGAAAAAAAAGTCTTAAAATGAAAATAAACAAACGTACTGTATACATGGATCGACGATTTCTTACGACGATTTTCCTGTTTACGAATTGCTATCACACGAAAAAGAAAGATAGATGATAGGGGTTGAAAAGAAGGAAGAAGGTGGGAAGAGAAAAAGCTTTGCATTTGCGATTAGAAAGTTTTCTTTAGGACATCGAATCTTCTTTTCACCTTTCTCTCCACCTCTTTCATCTTCTTCTTCTTCTTCTTCTTCTTCTTCTTCCGTGTATCTTTTTCCTCGTAAGTTTCTCTTTTGCAAAGTTACGCTACGTTTTTAAAGGGAACGAGCACTCTTCGGTGTCGTTAAGAGTACCGTGAAAATTGGAGGCTGGTTATTTCATTTAATTCGCTTTTTGCACATTTAATGGGCCCCTTCTAGTCGTTTTACGAGTATTATTTCGTCGAGAATGAAAGAGAAAAAAAAAAAGAGAGAGAGAGAGAGAGAAAGAAGGAGAGTTTCTCTTCGAATATGAGATCACTTCTAAATCTACTCGCACGATTTGAATTGAAATTTTAATTAAAACTTTACGTATATACATTTTTCAATAGGATTTATTTATTTTTTCTTTTTTTTTTTTTTTTACAAAGTACAACAAGTACATATATGTATTTACATATACATATGTAAACACGTGCGTGCATATGGTGTACCGTATTGCACGATAATTTAATGAATTTGTGAATAAGAGTAAGTACATGAAAAATATGTAAAAAGAAAAAAAAAACATATATATATATATATACAATTTGTCATATTTTTTTTTTAACGAATACTAAACACAGTATGTTGGTATAATAGTATAGAAGTAGAAGGGTATAAACTTTCGGAAACGACGAGCAGCAGCGAGCTCTCTCGTCGAGTTAAAAGGAAAAGCGGCTCTCGACGCAATGAGGACAATTCATCGCGAGAGATATCTAGTATCTCTCTCTCTTTCTTTCTCTATCTTTCTTTCTCTCGTTTGAAACGTGTAAGTTGAAGCACGTGCTTGCAGTCGTAGGTTAAAAGCAATAGAAGCTCGAGTTTGCGCGTTAGTATTTTTCATCTAACATCAGAGAAGCTTAATTTCTCTTGAAATTATTTCTATCTTACTTAGAAAAAAAAAAAATTTTTTTTTTTCGTTGTTGTTTTTAATATTTAAATAAGTAGAAAGAGAAAATAAAAAAAATAAAAAAAAATAAAAATGAAGAAAAAAAAACCACGAATATGAAACACCTTTTTTTTTTTTTTTTAATGATTCCAACCGTAAAAAGATACGATTTACATAAACGATTCTGTAAACAAAATTATTTTATATTATTACTATGTTCTATTTTTTATTCCGGAGTGTTAATGTTTGTTATTTCTTTTTTTTTTAGTTTTATTTTGTTTTGTTTCACGAATCTCCGTTTTCTACCCCGTTCTTGGTAGTATAAACATAGTGAAACGAGTATAAAGACGTCTCGTCTTCGGATCATTGAGATTTATTTCTATGGGCGCCTTTAGAAAAGCGAGCGGTAATAAAATCGTGCTCGCCTTATTCTCTCTTAGAGCTGACATCATTAGGCGTAAATATCCATGTATGTAAGAAGAGAGACAGAGACACCACACTACCGAGTCAAACTAGAGAATCTGAAGTCAGAATGTTTAAAAGGGAATGGTGAGAAGAGTCCATGTTCCCCATGAGACTGCCATAATACTTGCGGGGGAAATTATACAAATCGAGAGTCGTTTGCCAGTTCGTTGATAGAACACAATGCACCTTTTGTCTTTATTATTTATTCTTTTTATTTGACAATATATTAACGTATATTTATGTGTGTTCATGCGTTGTGTATGTTTCCAAGTGCGCACGTGTATATGTGATTAGTTACGATCATTTTTATTGTTGTATCCACATGATTTCATAACTTATGATTTCATTTTGTATTTTTATCGAAGATTCATCGAAAAATGATTTATCGATGTAACGCAACATAACTTTTATGGGTTTTTTTTTTATTTTTACTATTTAATCTTTTTTCTTCAAGTACGTGGTTGAGTTGAATATCACTTTTTATTGAAAAAAAAAAAAAAGAAAATAATAATAATAATAATAATTTAGTTTTTTGAAGCTGACAACTTTTTTTTTTTAACCCATTTTCATATCTATATTTTAATAATGACAGAAGATTATGTAAATTGTTCCATTATTGATATTCATATTCTTCTTTTTTTATGGATACTTTATTGTAATAAGAAAATGATTACAAGAAACGTATGATAATAATCCGAGTATTGAAAGATTTGTCATATCCTTGAAATAATAATTATTGATCCTTCCTTGCACCGTGATTCAACGGTTCTACTTGAACCCTTTCACACCGGCTGAAATATACGCTGTCCCAGTCGGAAAAATGTTGCAATCAATTCAAAACTCAATTGTAAAATCACTGTTGTTGATGGTGCACTGTTATGAGGACGTTTATACGTCTCCAAGTTCTCCAATTTTTGAAGGAATGAACTGATCTTTGTAATGGGACGCACTCAGACTGATTTTTCGCCATATTGAAAGAGTTAAAGAATCAACAATATTAAATGAACGGGAAGGATCGATTTGATTTGAAATTTTTTACATAATTCCTGGTAAACTTCTCGTAAGAAAGAGAGGTCGTTATTTTCAAAGCAGTTCAGTATATTTACAGTTCTCTACTACGTTGGTAAGACTCAAGACTAAATAATCTTTCGATCGTAATTCAAAGTACGCATCGATCGTCGTTTCCTTATCGATCGAGTTTGACAGTATATTTTAAAACATCGTCATCGTTCGATGCTGCTATATGTTCTTCCACCTGCTTTAAAAAGTTATCGTTTCTATCAAGGTCACACCCATCGTTTGCAAAATAATCATATCGATTCGATACTCGTTTTTCCTTCTCTCTCTCTCTCTTTTGTTTGTATCTTTTTCCTTTACATATTATGATAATATGAATTGAAACAAAAAAAATTGAATGGAAACATTAATTTTATGATTTATTTTATAATATTATACGAGAGTTTGTTGAAAAAGTTTGTTGTGTGGAGCTTTTAACATGTAAAACAATTTATTTTCGATTAAAAACTCGCTTTTATTTAAAAACTAAAAGAATAAAGTGAAAGAAAATTCTTCTTTTACCGACATCACAAAACTTTTCAACAACACACTTCTAGTAAATATATATTTTGAAAAAAAAATATAAAACAAAATGATTAAGTATAAATAAAAAATTCAAAAAAAAAAAAAAAAAGAAAAAAATATCGCGAGAATATTCGTGTAATATTTTCGTCGTATATAAATTTGAAATAACGTAAATTTGTCTCGTACATATATGTTTGAGTGTAATATTCCCAAGAGTAATTTCTTTTCATCTCATACGACTATCCTCCTGACCTTATACTTTTCGAACTACTCGAGCAACAACTCGATAGGAAACTTATGTCGACGACTGGAGAAAAAAAGAGAGAGAGAGAGAGAGAGAGAGAGAGAGAGACCTGCATGCTTCTTTAAAATTCAGACTACAGTACTTTCACTCGTATCACATTCCTACGGTATCTCCTTCGGTTATGGCGTCATATGGGTAATTTGCATATCGGCGCGTTACGTTTTTTAACATATATCAAAGTATCCATGTGTTTAAATAGCCTACTTTATAATCATAATATAATTAAATAAAAGTATGAAGAAAGAAAGGGAGATAGAAGAAGAAAACAAAAACAACAAAATAAGTAACACAAGTGTATCCCTTTTGTATCCCTTTGGTGGATCATCGATGAAAGATCAAGTTTCTCGAAGAATCATGATGGTGCAAGCAGCAGCAAAAGAAAAAGAAAAAAAAAGAAGTAGTATAAGAATAAGTATAAGAAGAAGAAGAAGAAGAAGTAGAAGAAGAAGAATAAAAAATAAAAGCCTTCTTCTTTCGTAGGCCGTTGCACGTTGTTGCTAGCTCTTTCTCTCTTGCTCTTTCTTTCCGAGTCGTTTTAAAAGGCACTCCGCAAAAGGGGCCGCACAGCTGTTCACGTGGCTCCTTTTTTATTCGTCTCATTCTTTCTCTTTTCTCTTTCCTCTCTTCTGTTTCTTTCTTTCTTCTTTTTTTTTTTTTTTTAAATGACGTATAAGGCCTGAGACCCCAATAGAGGGGAATAACTGCAACTAGCAGCATTTAATGTATACATATGTATGTATGTGTGTGTGTGTGTGATACATATATACATATGATATAATACATCTAATGGTTGTAGCCCTTGAAAAAAATAAAAAAGTAAAACAAAGGAAAAGAATGAACAAGATTTTTGGTTCAATCTCCTAGGACCACGGAACTGCGAGACAATCAACGGACCCCAAAAGAGAAACAGAGAAAGAAGTTACTCTACTGCATGTTATTTATTATATAGAGACAGCCAGGTGCGAAAGACAGCCACAGCTGCTTCAACTATAACGAAAAATCGATAGATCCCAACAAGCAACCCTTCTCTCTATCTATATCGCTGATATTTTACATAAAAGGGGGAGAGGAAGAAGATCGGTCAATGAGATTAACAAATTGTATTATTCTTCTGTAGCTACTCGTTTTTTGTCCTCTTCCATCTTCTTCACCCTTATTTCTGGTTTGGTTTGTTTTTTCTTTTTTTTTTTCTATCAAGATTTATTATTATGCAAAATCAAATGGAAAGTATAAAAGTTGTGTTGAACCTTTACACTCGAGATCTTCTTTTTCGTTTGCACTAATCAGCAACTTGAGACGATTTCTGTCAAATTAGGAAAACATTTTACATGTACCAGTCATTTATAAACGAACAAAACGTATACAAATAATCAAAGTTTATCAATTGATTTATTTTTATATCAAAAATAACAAAATTTGAGAAATATTATATACTCTGTAATTAATTTTTGTATGATAATTCGTAAAACAATATCCAAAATGCATCCTAGGTTTATCAGAACACGTATCACTATAATATGTTACTTTCCGCCTACTTCCAGGCGTATTACGATCAGAACAAACCTAGTAGTCCCTTTTTGGCCCTTTAAATATTATCTTTAAAGAAATATCTTATCACACATTGTAAATAAGTAGATAGAGTAACAAAAGACTTCAAATCAGCCACCGGGCGCCGTATTAGCGCCGCTCGAGTTGTCACTTAAATCTAATTCGAATGCTAATTCGTCAACACTTCAATGCAAAGAGTTACAAATTTGTTTATAATAATTAACTTCGAAGATTATAAAACATTAGTTCCTTACGGATGGATATGGTCTAATCATAATAATAATTCATCGTCCGTCCCTTTCGTAATACGAAAAGAAAATGAACAAGAAGAAGAAAAATAAATTTTATTCGGGTGTTTTGTTTTTTTTTTTTTTTTCTTATGAATGATACTTTCGAATGAAATACAGTTTCATTCTAGCTTTAGCAGCTTCCAGTCTCGAATTTAATCTGTTTCATGTTTTTCGACCTTAACCCCCTTTTTTAAACGTAATAAAAATGCCTGTCAAAGGTATAAGACACTAAAGAGAGGATAAAAAAAAAAAAAATACAAGGAGAGAGAAAAAGTTTGTGTAAAAAAAGAAAGAGAGAGAAAAAAAGTATAGGATTAATTAAATTCGACCACCAGCGGCGATTCGCGTACCCGATTAGCTTCGTTCGTTCTAATTCTGGAATATATATATCTCTCTTTTTCTTTTTTTTTTCTATTTTTGAGAAAATACATAGATAGCTGCACACACACACACACACACACACACACACACACACACACAAATACGACTGACGTCTACGTCCTTTCGCTTTTTCTTATCATAAATTGAGGTTACTTTTTTGTTTTCGCGATAGTTATTAATTTTATCGATTACAGTTGTCAAAGAAAATGAAATAAACGTAGAAGGAATCGAAAGTATTTTTATTCTTTTACATTATTCCTTATGAAAATTATAATTTATTGTATTTTATGAAATTATGTAATATTAAAATTGTTTTGTATTATTTTTATTATTATTATTATTATTATTATTATTATTATTAGTTTATATATTACGAGAATTGTGGAATTATGTTATATGGGAATCTTAAAAAAATAAGTTGTTATTATTATAATTATCTTATTTATTATGTAAATTATATTTTACTATTATTATGGAATTATGTTATATCAGACTTGTATTATTATTACATTATTTATTATGAGAATCTTCTCCTTATTATTAGTATTATTATTATTATTATTATTATTATTAATATTATCATTGATAGGATTGAATCATATTTATTTTATGAGTATTATAGTATTTCTATAATTATTATTACATCGTTCTAGATTGTAAAGGTAAGTTTTATGGTATAGTTTGTTGAGACAAGTCACGCGTAGCTAACAGAGAAAGAACAGTGTCCTTAATTAGCAATATAACGACATTGGTAACTAACATTCACTGTCAAGCAGTATCCTTTCTTTTAAGTTAGACTCCGTTGTCGTCTAAAACGTACACTTATTAACAGTCTTTAATAAGACACGCTTACCAACCTCTTCTTGGCACTTTAAATGACAATGATATTTATTCACGGTCGATCGAATTCCGAGTTTAACACCTCCTTTTCATTTATCTATCTATCTATAACGTTAACGTTGTTTTGCCAGATCGCATTTATAACTCATGCGAATATTTAAATGTGTTTAACTAGCTTGTTGAGTTAACAACCACGAGACGTAGATTAACACAATATTTTCCATCGTATTTTAAACGTCAAAACATACATGTTTCTCCAACAATTTCTAAGAATTTCGTATTCGTTTGAGAACGCTTTTCCTACTGAATTTCTGGTATTAAGCCAAATCAATTCAATTTCTTTTTAACACGTTAAACGTCACGCGAATTCTTAGAGAAATTACCGTCAGGTCATAGGCGTTACTTTAGTATTGAAAAAAATAGTTAAACGTGTCAGTCACCTGTGACGGACACGGCTTAAACGGAATGTCTAGTGTCAGTCACCGATAGCTGACGTGGCGCTCAACGTGTTAAACATATATATATATATATATAGAATTGTAAATAAATTAGAAAATTTGATCACAAATGTATTCAATAGTAAATAAATAATATTTAATCGCTGGAATAAATTCTGAAGAAAATATAAGTGATAAAAGTTAAATATTGTACTTTTGATATTATCACTTCAATTCTAAATATATATATATATATATATATATATATTTGTTTAAATTACAAGAAAAATACCTGAAAGAGGAAAGAAATAGAGAAAGAATCAAAAAAAATATGACAATTAATTTTACATTACGATTGATTATAATATCATCGAATAAAATCATCAAATAAATATTAAAACTTCGTTTACTTACCATTAGTCAAGTGCTGGATAGTAGTATACCTTCGTATATTTAGATACGATTTGTTTGTTTTTTTTTTTTTTTTATACATAGGTATAAAAAAAAAAAAAAACACTTTAAAATGGATTCGTGCCACGTAGTAGTATTTTCGATGAAATTTTCATTGAAGAGTTAAACGACGTTATGAATTTGATCAAATCATCCGTGAATCATACCGCGAATCAAACGATATTCATCCCTGACCTAGTTTTTATTCCTTCTCACTGACCAACTTGGACAGTAAAGAACAAACGATAGAGAGAGAGAGAGAAGGAAGGAAGGAAAAAAAAAGAAAGATAGTAATCCGGTAAAAGCTATCGCGATAAGTCAATGGCTAACAGCTGCTATGGGATCGACCGGAGCAACCCAAGTCAAGACAATTTCATTCTTGGCACATCTCGAAGTTTATGTATACGAAGACTGTACATGGGCGCGTCCAACAATGCGCACACGTACTGAATTATTCATCCTCGAGTGAAGACCATCCTCTCTTTCTCTCTTTCTTTCTCTCTCTCTCTCTCTCTCTCTCTCTCTCTCTCTCTCTTTGTATTTCCTCCCTTCGTCATTCCACCTTTTCGTCTTTCTCTCACGTAGAAAAGAGACGCGATGCCTTCTTCCTCTTTTCTTGGACCTCCCTTTCTTTCTTTCTTTCTTTCTTTCTTTATTTATTTATTTCCTTCCTTCTTACTTCCTTACTCTTTTCTTTTATTATTTATCTTTTTTCCTCTGTGTTTCTTTTTCTTTCTTTCTTTTTTTCTTTCTTTCTTGTAAGTACTCCTCCAACCGCAGATAAAAAGAAGAGAAACTCATTGCAACGTACAAATACACAGGGGTGTTACATATACACCAAAAAAAATCATATATACAGTTAGAAAAAAAAAAATCAAGAATAATTTATATAAATAATTTAATATTGAATTTATTCAAATAATACGAGATTAATAAAAGTTTCAGTTTACTTCTCTGGTCTTTGTAATTACAAGAGATACACTCACAATGGCGGCCATTAGCTTCCAGACATTTTTACGTGTACAGAAAACTACTGCTTAGGGCATCGCGTGTATTCATTTTTTCTTTCGTTTTTGGTAAACTTTGTATTATATACTCGCAAAAATTTGTCTCTGCTCTTTCTTTCTTTCGGGGGTATTTTTTTTCTAATTAAAAAATAATTTGTTATCTTCTTCTTTTAATCATCCCTTCCATGACCATTCTGTTTCGAATAAAAAAGACAAAATTAATGGGTCGTAAGTTTTTTCCCTTTTTTTTTGTTTTTCACTTATTGTTAAATATCTACTTAAATGTCGGTTTGAAAGTTTCCCCGTTCACGATAATTCCGAAGTACTCACTTTTTCTACTTCTTCTTATTCACTCTTCGTTACAGTGAAACGATGCAACTTGAATTATGTAAATCTGGTGCACGCGAGCGTTGCACAACTCCGTTAAGAACCACCCACTAGTTCCACTTTTTTTTTATCTTCGTTTTATTCTGCTTCTTCTTCTTCTTCTTCTTCTTTTTCTTCTTATTTTTCATCTTCTTCTTCTTCCTCTTCTTCCTCTTCTTCTTCTTTTTATAGCGTTTCTTTCTTTCATACACCGAAAGTTACAGATTATAAAATATTTCATTTTTATATTATATTTGATTTTCCTTCAAATTTTAATTCAGTCTACGTAATCCTCTCTTTCATAACTCGATAAAACATCCATTTAACGAAGAATAATCAAAATTTACGTCAAAAGTTATATTTAACGTAGCTTTTAATAATTACATCAAGGGTTACGACAGAGATTTTGTCAAGGGGTTACATTGTGATTATCCTTTTGACACAACCCCCAGATATAATCTCGTTGTCCTCTTGACACATTTACACGTGTATGGATTCGAATGTAGTCACGTTTGAAGTATAAACAAGAAATTCAGTACGACCTTTTAACTTGTTGCAATTAATTAACGAGCTTATTCTGTTGCATACGGCCACATGGTCACAATATCATAACAATATGTCTACATCCCCATAGAGAAAGAAAGGTGTAATTGAATGGAAAGTCATGTATTTGAAAGCCGAAACGAAAATGGGCAAAAGTAAATCCTCTGTTTAGTTTGATACAACTGTCGAGAAGATTAAATTCCATAAAGTGGCTATCACTGTAGGACGCTTTTTACAATCCGAGAAATCTGGGATTAACATATGGGAGACTGTTTTTAAAAAAAAATATCATACGAATATTCAATGTCATAATATAATATTAATATAAATTTAAAGTGCAATGTTACACGCTCTTATTATGTAATATAAAATAAATTCATATAACATGTTACACCACATTGGTGCTCAGAAAGACTGACATAAAAAGAAACATATTTTTAATAAGCTATTTCTTAAGTAAAATTATCACATTTTTAGAGAATAAATGATTGAAGTTATCTTAGCACTGTACCGGTTGAGTTCCCTTACCGGAAAAGGGTTAATTTAAGAAAGAAAAAAGGATAACGATGTCTGTTGAATATTGAAAATGAAATTCTCCTAACTCTGTTTTCTTAACTAAATATATATATATATAGCTTTTTGCAATGTAAATGTTTCTAATACTTTATCTCTTTGTTACGTAGTATCGGACATTTTAAGTGTTTACTTCAAAACGACGTACATAAATGTTTTATTTTCTTCAAAGATTCTTATAATTTTATGTCGAGAAAATGTCATTAGTTATAAACAATAACAAATAATATACGTAATTTAATATTGCACGAAATATTTCGTATATACTCGTTAATCACATATATATTTATAATACATATTTACTCGTAGTCAAATATGTGTTTTAAGTTAGCCAAGATTTGAGAGTAAGTAAATAGTAGGTATACTAAAATGTAGTAATTACATAGGACACCCGCATAAACGCGACTAACATTTGCTGACTGATAAATTAAACGTGTTTTACACAAAAACGAGGAATTCAGTAGCACGTATAACAAACAAGTAGTGTATTACGATTTAAAAGCATTTTGAAAAACGTACATATCCAAAAGCAACCTGTTAAAGCTTGTGTCCCGTACGGTGATATTTCACAACGAAATGAGAAACTGTAAAGCAATAATAATAAAAAAAAAAAACAAAAAACAAAATGGAGACAAAAAATTCAATAAAAAAGAAGACAAAAAATGAGACCAAAAACCCTTCGTAACTCTTAAAGAAAACGATGATTACTTCACCGCTAAGTTAATATCACGAAAGGCATTATCTCAAGTTCTTGTTGCTTCTTCTTTCGCGTCCGGTAATGGTGTGTACCGTACAGTGGCGGCAAACGCACGTGTAAATCCCGTATATTGCATAAAATTTCTTCTCTCTCTCTCTCTCTCTCTCTCTTTCTCTCTTTCTATCTCAAAAACCGTGTATGAATATGTGCAGAAGTATAAGCGAGTATGTATAAATGTGTTTTAAACGTGTAAGAAGGCATTTTCCATCAAGAGAATTTCTCTCGACTTAATTCTCATTCGCGGAACAGTTAGGAGGAAGCAAGAATCCGGAAAGTTCATGGAAGAAGGCATTCAATTATACAGCGAGCTGTTCGTACAAAGCTTGTCGTCGTCTAGCCGTAGCCTTTTTCTCCCTTTGTAGATGAAAAAGGGGGAGCAATAAAAACATACCCTCTCTTTTCCCCTTTCTTTATCTCTCTTTCTTTCTTTCTTTCTTTCTTTCTCTTTCTCGTTCTCTTACTCTCGTGGAAATTGCAATCTCGGAGTACCGAGATATCGCGTTAATCGGAAAAACGTTGAACTAGAAGAAAGAAGGAAAAGAGAGGAAGGGGTAGGGGTGCGGGTGGGGGTGGGAGATAATGGGGCTTCTTCTTTTATTTCTAGCGATAAATTTAACAGGGAGGAATTTCCATCGACACCGTTGTAAAGCAAACGTGCGAGGATATAAGGAAGTAAATAATGGATGACGTTAAACTACGTTCGTTTTGCGGATTCGAGGTCGTAGGAAGAGATCGAGCGACATATGTGCGTGGGGATTTGCATAGTCGAGTCACGGGGGTAAACATACGAGCAATGTACACCAAGAGATAGAAAGAGAGATAGAAGAGGAAGAGGAGAAGAATAGCGACGAGACCAAGAGAGAAAGAAAGAGAGATAGGAGAGAGACTACGAAACTGACGATGAATCTGTACCCACGCAGTTTGCTTAGGGTTGCGAAAGGGGTAATGCAGCCAACTCTCTCTCTCTCTCTCTCTCTCTCTCTTTCTTTCTTCTACTCCCCTCCGTTTGTTAAGGGTTAAAAAGAGTCACCCCTACCCCTCTCTAAGTACTACTCCTCCCTCGCAATTTTTCCTCTCGCCCTTTGCCGCTGCGTTATTAATACGAGACTTCCGTTCAGTCTTTTCCTTTCCATCAGACTCCTCCGACTTCTCTCTCTCTCTCTAACTCTCCTGTTTTCTCTCAACAAACGCTTGAAAACTCATTCATCCTCCGAATTCGCCGACGTAGAACACTGGAAAAAGTTGAGCCTCCTCCTCCTCCTCCACCTCCACCTTCACCTCCTCAAATGAAGAGAGAAAAAAGAAAGAAAAAAAGAGAAACGTATTTTCACTTATGTTAGCGGACGACGAATCGCATTTTACGAGCAAACCTGACGAGGCGAGACTCATATAGACCACTAAGTATTCGTGCCCCTCCCCCTCCCCCCTTCCCCCCCCCCTTTCTCTCTCTCTCTCTCTCTCTCTCTCTCTTACTCTTCTCTCTTACGTTCCGTTACGTTAATTATCCAAAGTACGAGCACATAGTTCAATTCGAAAGTATAACGAATCGTTAATAATATCACGCTAAATTTTCTTCTCTCTATATTTTCTATTTTACATTTTCTCCTTCTCCTCCACCACCAACCATCTTCCACCTCCTCCTCCTCCTCCTCCTCCTTCACCATTTCTCCTTCTCTCTAATTTTTTTCTTTTTTTTTTTTTTTTAATTCTTTTCTCCAAGGATATTATAACGCGAAATATAATTTCTGGGGAGAGGTTACGTTTTCCTACTATGCCATTTTAATGGCGATTCCACGTAACCATTTGCAACGACCTAATGCGTACTCTGCTGCACACACACACTCACTCTCTCTCTCTCTCTCTCTCTCTCTCTCTCTCTCTCTCTCTTTCTCTAATGTATTCATAAAAGATGTTGTTGCCACAGAGATGAGTAATCTTTCGTTATATGTTTTTAACTCTCGATGTAACTAAGATTAGAAAACTTTTAACTTTGAACTTTTCTATTTGAATTGTAAGAAAATAATATGATTGTATTATTTTCCAATTATAATCACGTAATTATGTCTTATCATTTTGTAAATATCGATATTTGATTTTACATCCGTACTCTTCTTTAAGATTATTCAATAACGTTAAATACAAAATGAATGATTCATATTTAATGTAAACATTGTCATTTATCATTTTCTATATATATATATATATATATATATATATATATATATATATATATATAAATCAAGACGTGTGTTGTCAACTATAACGTAGAGAGAAATTTTCATTACGAATAAAATTTATGTGTGAGACTGATTATAAACGCGCCATACTACTTCCTGCTTAAAAAGACCCGAGGAGTTTAGTGCTATGTGCGTAATTAACGAGGATGTTAGTAATAATAAGATAAAGAGACCTTTGGGATAATCAAGCAGAGTGTGTAGCGTATTTTCGTGTGTTTTAGAACCTAAACTTGTTGAAGAAAAATAAGAAAGTTTTATTGGGTAAGAAAGATATAGAAAAGAATTCCTTGTTACTAGAAAATCCTTTTAATAAATTTCCCAAAGACACACACACACACACACACACATATATACACATACACGAAGCAGACAGATGGACACATAGGCACACACGAACACATATAAAATCGGTGACAATATCAGTGACATCAATTCATGACTCAGATACGAAATTGTTCTGTTATCGTACTTTTCTCAACCCCTTTGGCTAGTTGAAATCACCCCAGTAAAGCCATCCAAATCTCTTCTCCTCCCTCTTTCTCTTTTTCTTTCGCTAGATTTTATAGGGCATATAACGAAGTAGCTATCGAAGGAGGGTGAACGATCGTGTCGTTCTTACAATCTCCGTCTGAGGAAAAACTTTTTTCGTCTCTTCCCTCGATTCGCTCGTTTATATTCATCCCCTTGAAATTCCAAAAAGAAAAAAAAAGAAAAAAAAAATAACGTAAGAAGAAACTATGAGTAACGGGGGTAAAACAGAAAGAATATATATATATATATATATATATATATATATATATATATATATATATATATAAGACAGAAGATATAGTCTTCTTTCTAGTTTTCTCCCCTTTTTCTATCTTTTACCTAGCCACTAATGGTTTCATCCGTTATATGTGTATATACCTATCTGTGTTTTTGTTTATATATGTGTGTGTGTGCATGCGTGCATGCGTGTGTACTCAAGGGTGATTCAAGCAACTAGGATGGGCTGGCCGTTTGTTCTTTTCTGTCTGAGAGATAAAAAAGGAAAAACATAAAATGTCTTGTGCGCAAGGTGTTTCGTTAGGGAAGTTTGAATCTGTTATAATCTTCTTTTATTTTTTATACTTTCATTTACCGATTGATTTCATTTATATATACCATAATTTTACGTTGGTATATTTATATATGTATATATTTATATATTATATATATATAATTATTATTTGGTATTAATTGGCATTAAGAACTCGAAAATTCATTGCCACAAATACCAAATCCTGATAATATATAAAATTTAATAAATAATGTATATATATATATATATATATATATATATATATACATTACCACATGTTCACATACCAACGTGAAATTATCGAATAATATAATAAAACTTTGATTACAATATTCTTATCTATTAGTATACTTTAATGACAATATTATGATGTCAACAACGTTGCATAGGTGATGCATTTATAGGAAAAAAAACAAAAAAATAGCATTTACCAGGTCGTGAGAGTTCCCAAACGTTAGCACACTTTCTTGCTTTCAAATAAATCATGAAAGATGGATACCTTTGGATAAGACTTTCGTAGGTGCTCAATGAGGAGGAAAAGAAAAAGAAGAAGAAAAAGTTGTCGCTTAAAGAAACTTTACGAAATTAGAAAGTCAGCTTTGGCTGAAGAGACTAGTTGTACTATATATATATATATATATGTTAAGAAAAAGACATTGACTTCTATTCTCGCGATAAGCTTGTGTGTCATTGCTTTTATCTTCTGATATCTGAAATTACGTAAGATTCTTTTTTCCTAAATCTATTTATCACTTTTAATCGTGATTTATGATACTATTAATAAATGTATATGTATTTTGACAGCAGGTGTGTTTTTTCACATCTCACAGATATTTATTACACTTTTAATTCTGATCGAAAATAATGTATCCAATTGTAAATGAAAAGTATCGAGATTAATTAGATATATTTTGATAAGGCTTGGAAAAAAGAAAAAGAAAAAAAGAAGAAGGTGAGGATACAAGTTTTGTACAAAATGATAGTCAACAAATAAATGTTAAAGAGAAACATATCGAAAAAGTATAAATAAAAGTATTCTAATTTTTATTAAAAAAAAAAAATTCGAAAAAAGTTGTATCTATGAACACAAAAAAAATATCGAATTAAATTTCTTAAGGCTTAAAAATATAAAAATTAATTTACACAATAATAATTAACAAATTATTAAAGTAAGATATTAAAGAAGAATTGAATAAGGAAATTATATTTATTAATGAGAATATAATGAGACAAATATATTTAATTGTTTATCTAAAATCATAATAATAATAATAATAATAATAACATTTATTTCAAATTATTCGGAAAAAATGGAAAAAAAGAAATAAATAGCAATAATTTTGTCGAGAAATCAGTTCTGTCGAAGCCTTCACGATCAACTTGAAACCTCATTGAACTTATTAGGCTCGAGATATCTCTACTTGTCTCTTGAGGCTAAGCCACGAGATTCATTCTCTCTCTCTCTCTTTCTCTCTTTCTCTCTTTCTCTGTCTTTTTCTTTCTTTCTCGTTAGTGCAGTTGAAAACTTTCACCTAAAAGAACGGTATAGAGAGCTCTCGAAGGAACGACATCATCTTCCGCGTGTCTATGAGGATCAGTCTCTCCAAGAGAGAGAAGAGTACTCTTTGAAATCACCTACGAGAGCAAGCAGCAGTACTCTCCTCTCTTATTTCTTCCGGCCGATCCAATCGAGGGTTTTCTACGCCCACTCGTTCGATGACTCACTTCTTAGTACGCTCATACATCCATACATACATACGTTCATACATACATACATACATACATACATACATATATACATAAAGTCGTACATATATACGTTAGTTTGTCGTGCCCCTTTGACAAATTTTTCTTTTCTTCTTCTCTCTTTTGCTCTTTCTCTTTTATTCATTCTTTTTTCTAACTAACACACATAAGTGTACACCCACGGTACATACAAACATATATACACAGTCACGCATATACTCATAGAAAGAGATACACGCCTTGCTAAATTCCTTTTAAATGTAAGTACACTGAATGCATCGTCGATAGAAAAATGACTTTGAAAATTTACCAATGATAAAAGGATCGATTACATTTCTGTGAATTATTTTAAGTAAAGAAAATCAAAATTAATGGAGAGATGAGAGATAAAGATTTGTGCCAAGAGGGGAAAACCGATTCTTTTTTTTTTTTTTGCTTCAAGAATTGAATAGAAAATAATCTTGAAATAGATAAATTAATTACAAAATAATGACACTTCATGAATGCGTAGCAAAATGATTCCAAGAGAAATCGAACATTCAATGAATTTCTTCTCTCTCTCTCTTTTTTATTATTATTATTATTTTTTTTTTTTAAATTATTCTTTTACAATCGTTAATCATTGTGGATATACGCGCCTACGCTTTCCTTCTCTTTCTCTTTTCCTCCTTTTTTTTTTTAACAAGGCAAAAGAATTTCAAGAGACTATCCTACTTCGTAAGAAGAGAAGAAGAAGAAGAAGAAGCCAGGTTTGTAACATCTTTCGTAATTTCCTCTTCTTACTCCTTCTCTTCTTTTATTATTCATCGTCACAGCACGACGATAGATACTTCAAAGAAACTTACAACAACATTAACAAACATTATTAACGAAAATATAAGTCATTTATTTATATAATATTATTTATACGAACTTAATCTATCTGCTACACATCATACAGAGAGAGAGAGGACAGACGAACGCACATACAAACAAACAAACAAACAAAACAAAACAAACACATCCCTCGTTGCATCCTTCCAACTATCTCACCCTAGTTTATATAACAAAATGACGCGTGCGTGTAAACAAACCAAGCATGAAAACAATCTAATATTTCGCGTCTAATAATAATTATATATTCTTTTTATTTATAACTTTTTACGTAAATGGAAATTTGTTAATGCGTTTGTCACATGACTAATAACATTATTAAATTACTTACATTAAATTTGTTGTACAAGACACATTCCCTGTAATAAAGAAAGAGACAGAAAGATTCACTGCAAGATGGAAATAGGATAGAAGGAGAAGAGAGAGAGAGAGAGAAAGAGAAATAAATCAAGAGAAATGCAAATAACCGTAGAACAAACGATTCTATAGCCATTGTTGCGCTAGGTCAGGCGGCTGGGCTTATGGTTCTGCTTTTATGACCTGTTAGAAGCTAGTGCGATGAGTAAAAGAGAGAGAGAGAGAGAGAGAGAGAGAGAGAGAGAGAAAGAAAGACGCATACACGTGCGCGCGCTTTAACATACAAAATGTATATACACATGCATATCGACTCTAGGTCGTTTTACCTGTTTTCTCTCTATCTTTGTTTCTATCTTTGTCTATCTCTTTCTTTCACTTTGTAACTTAACATATTTTCCACGTTTCTACCTGACCGTTTCCCATGGAAACAACGGCAATACACGATGGGCACGGCATTCAAGTAACAGTGAACGGTCCATTTACCTTCTTTGGTACGGAACGTCGTAGTAGTCGTCTACTCTAAGAAACACATACTCACTCACTCAGTCTTCTTCTTCTTCTTCTTCTTTTTCTTCATCTTCTTCATCTTCTTCTTCTTCTTCTTTGATGATAAATCGTTGGGTTTCATTTTACCGAGAAAACGGAACTTTCTGAAATAAATCTCTGAAAAAATAGAAGTTTCTTTTTATTTTCTTTCTTTTTTTTTTTTTTTTTTTTTATATAAATTGAAGCATTTTACGGGGAGTTACGTTAATGTTAGATTGAAGATTATTCAATTTGATTTCATAAGAATAATACTCGAGTACTTTTAATATTGCGCTATTTATAAATGTGATTATTATCGCGTAGAATAAGTCACACGAAAAGTATTATAAC
This sequence comes from Polistes dominula, assembly GCF_049000335.1. Taxonomy (NCBI): domain Eukaryota; kingdom Metazoa; phylum Arthropoda; class Insecta; order Hymenoptera; family Vespidae; genus Polistes; species Polistes dominula. The sequence goes on along the minus strand of NW_028300998.1, from coordinate 2,395,753 downwards.
GTTCTCTTTCTCTCTCTCTCTCTCTCTCTCTCTATCTTTCTCTTTCTCTCTTTCTGTTTGTGTTTTTCTATTTCTATTTCTTTTTTTTTCTTTTTTTTCTTATTCGTTTTAACTACATATTACCCCACTCTTCTCACGTTACTCCACGTTCGCTCGTAAATCAGACAATAGCTTAAGAATTATTACGACAGTTTGAGGAAATAAATGGTAAGTCTTAGGACAATGTAGATTAAGTTTTCGCAGTTGAATTAACGTTAGAGAAATATTGTCAGAGACTAGGTATATATTTAACAATAAGCGTATAAGTCACGTAAGCTACGTAGATACGTAACATAACGTAACGTCGTAATAATCATTTGTTTATGATGAAAATAAATGATAGAAAGAATAAGTGAGACAGAAAGAGAGAGAAAGAGAGAGAGAGAGAGAAAGAGGAAGTAAAAAGAAAGGAAAAAATAATAACGAGATGTATAATAATAATCATCATCATATGTCGACGTTTTACAACTTTCTTCGATGTATTTAAGATGGATTACACTTTCGTCCCTGAGAGATCGCGTATCGTAACAACGCTTAATTGCATATCGCATAATCGCGTTACGAAATCATTCTATCCTCCTCTTTCTTTCTTTCTCTCTCTCTCTCTCTCTCTCTCTCTCTCTCTCTCGTTGTATGTATTATTTACGTATGTATAATATTGTACAAACTTGTAATATCGTGTACATGTTTCAATATTTGTAACGCGATTAAGGCCACTTCGCAATGTATGCAAGTATGTAAGTACACATATATGTATGTATGTATGTATGTATGTATGTATATAATACGTAGTATAGATATGCGTCATTAGTTCATTCGAGGTAGGACGACTATTTCCGTATTTCGAAAGAAACTTCTTTCGTCTTTTCTTAGCCTTCACTGTGATGGTGGTGGTGGTACGTTCCTCTTCGTACCGAAATCGAAATTCTTTGTCGTGGTGCTTTTTTTATTCCGCTATTATTATTATTATTATTATTATTATTATTATTTATTTTTATTATTATTATAGTAAGAATAGTAGTAATAGTAGTAGTAGTAGTAGTAGTAGTATTATATACGTGCGAGAAAGACGCTCAAAATATCCTCGAGAAAATTGCATCGTTAATTGGATGAAATTTGTTCTCGTCAACGGACAACCAAGAATTAATTGAGAACTTGGAAAAACAAATTGGACGAGAACTCTAATAAGAAAAGGTAGATATTTATAATAATAATAATATTAACAAGGAAACAAAATATTCGACAAAAAAATAACGAAATATTTAATTAACGAAACACGATCAAAATAATTAATTTTCTCTATCTAATGATTTGATTGGATAAATCAAATTGATCTAGAAATAGAAACAATAATATCGTAAAATCAACGGTTTGTTTTCTCATCCGATTCTTTTTACAAAAAAAAAAAAACAAAATAATAAAGAAAAATAATCTTATTTAGAGTTTCTTTCACGGACGACTAGATACGTGGATAGCTTGAGCTTCGACCATGACGTAAGATCATAAAACGAGCGCGAACGATCGTAACGTGTATATACCTATACCTATACCTATACTTATACATACATATATATATATATATATATATCGTGAAAATCGTTAGACAAGAAACTCGTGGGAACTTCACCTTCTACGAAAGGATTTAAAATAAAAAAAGAGAAACGTCTGAGGAAGTAGTACTTCTCTACTCTTTTCCATCGAATCGTGACCGAATTCGAAAGGAGACGTTATCCTTTTTGCAAATGTAAGGATTGCCCGACAACTATGGCTAGGGAAGAAAGAAGAAGAAGAAGAAGAAGAAGAAGGTAAAAGACGCTTCTATAGGGCAGAGGTGAAGAAGACGAAAGTATATGGCGGAAAAGGGACTGTGGTAAGGTAAGGAATGACTGTGGTTCGAAAGAGAGAGAGAGAGAGAGAAAAAAAGAAAATTCAACAGTTTGGCATCCATGGAACTTAAAAAGAACTTGTGTTCTCTCCAATTTTATCCAAGTTCTCTTTATCCCGAAAGTCTGACGAGTTTAAGGAACGGATGAATGGACTTTTAACGAGGTTGTTGCAAATGTTGGTGAAGCTTTAATAAAAACGAGACTGGAATAAGAATAAGGGAGGGAGGATCGGCTAAGACAGAGGAAGAAGAAGAAGAAGAAGAAGAAGGTAAGGTGATGACATAGGGTAGAATTTACAAGAGAAAAAGAATAAGAAGAAAAAGAAGAAGTTAAAAGTAATGCGGATGTGAAATCTCGAATTACGTTACGAGACTTCCTTGAAAAAATCCGGAGCAACGAAGAAGCAGCAGTCCTCTCTCAACTAATTTTAAGTGTCTTCTTTAAATTCGAAAACCTCACGACTTCTTCTCGTGTATTCAAAAGATAGGAGAAGAAAGAGAGGAGATAGGAAGGTAAAGGGAAAGAAATGGAAGCTTGTGAAAAAAAGGAAAGAAAAGAATGGATTGATGGTAGGACAGAAAGAGAAAGAGAAAGAGAGAGATAGAGATGGAAAGTTTAGATCTGGGGGTGTTTGCGCGCTTGTGCTCATTGCCAAATATAAACCCTGAAGGGCTTTACTTTTGGATGGCTAGAAAGAGAAGAAAAAAGGACACAAAAAAAAGAAAAGAAAAGAAAAGAAAGAAGAAGAAGAAGAAGAAGAAGGTACGAGACATGCGATGATGGTAGGCCGGGAAAACGCTTTACCAGAGTACAAAAAGTCAGCCGAAAAGCTTACTCGGTTCTCGTTTGCTCGCTCTCCCCACCGGTTGATCTATCTTTAGCTCTCAGATACGGCTGTCGATCTCGTGGAATATCTCGCGCCTTGCCCGCTTTTACGCGACTGCGAAATCTTAATACTTTCTTTTAATAGTTCTTCTAATTTTTAAAAGAAACCGATTTTTTTTTTTTTTTTTTCTAGAAAACGTATATTACAATCTTTAATACATCTTCATCTGTTTTTCCGTTACTTTTGAATATCTTATTAGATATAATAGTAATTCACGAAAATATTTAAACACTTGTCATGAAATACTTTATTAATTATAATAAGTATATTATTACCGACACTTACCAACATATTATTAACATTGAATGAAAGTATAAGTATCTTAATTATATAGGTAAAGAGTTTCAAACAAATTAAAATATATAAACAATAATTATGATTTATTTCTTACAAACGTAATAGTTTTTGAAGCTGCAAAAAGAATTTGAACAGATAATTTTGAATATTTAGTTTAGGGTCACTTTTGGCACGAATTTTATTAACTTTTCTGTAACACTTGGTGATATGGAACTCCATACTTCGAGTATCATAACTGTCATCATCTAATTATAATTATTGTATATATAGGTATATATTTCAATTTGCTTGAAACTTGTTAACGTTTTCAATTTGTTGACTCAGCTCATTATTATAATAACCAGTACCATACATGATATAACAGTATTCAAAATAGATATGTAAACTTTAAAGAAAATCACAATTATTGTTTTACTCTTTATAGAAAAGATTAAAATTATTTCAACTTTATAAAGATATCACAATCATCTAGTTATATTTTTTTTTCTATTATAATCGAACAATGTACTTTGTCCATTGTTCGTAATAGTATTAAAAGAAGAGGATTTTAAGGTGTATATATACATATATATAATACAATGAGAAAAAGATTTCTAAAAGAATCACCAAGAGTCTTCTTAAAGTCGATGGAAGTAGAAAAGATGATTTCTTAGATTATTTTTATATTTCTGTTCTCCTTTATTTTTTTTATATATATATATATATATTTTTTTTGTTCTTCTCTTTGGTTCTCTCTTTCTGTTGTCGAAAATAATAGAGCTTTTCCCTGTACGCGTACCACCTGCTCAAAATAACATATGCTATGCGTCGTAACGTTGGCGATTTCGACGTCTTCTTCGTCGTCACGTTGTGCGTTTCGTCGACATGGTTCGTTTCCGTTGTGCACGTTATTATACACCAAGTTACTAGAATTCGAATGATTCCTCCTTTTCCCCCATCTCGCTCGGCAGGGATTTCCTTTCTTTCTTTCTTTCTTTCTATTTCTACCTAAAATAGTTACGCTAGAATAGGAATGCAAATAATTACCGTACATTCGATTCACGCCGCTGAATTTCACGATTTGTTTTGTATAAATTAAGTATACGCAAATGTATGTATCCATTTTATATGTGCGTGTGCGTAACACAAGTACGTGACGACCAAAGAACAGTCTTCCTTCGTTTCCCACCGAAATCGGTATTCCTCTTCCTCTTTCTTCTTCTCTTTCTCCCTTTCTCTCTCTCTCTCTCTCTTTCTCTCTCTTGTTCGCTAGCACAAACTTCGTTAGTGCCAGATAACTAACCGACTAATATTAACTTGGAGAATTACCAAGAGAAAACCGTGCAGATTCCTTCCATCGTCTATCTCAACTTCAACATTAGCATTATCATTTTTACATTAATCGTGATCATTAAATAATCAAATGTAATTTAAGATTGGAAATTGCATTTGAAATGTTTATAACGTCATTTTGTTTTCATACACCTACCTAGTTATAATCAATTTATGTTAGATATATTGTTGTAATTTTTATATGAAAAGAAGAAGAAAAAAAACTAACTAGGAGAATAAAGGAATATAAAAAGATCGTATTAAATTCCATGATAAAAAAAAAAGAAAAAAAAAATAATAATAAAGAAAAACCTTAGAGTTCTCTTAATAGACGGTTTAAACGTAGCTTGTCCGTCGACGGATGTCGGTTTCCTGATTCCATGTACATGAATGCACGGTGACACAGTGAAAAGGTAGAAACGTTCTGACGAAAGTTAGGGTCACGAGAGACGAAGACACAGCATTGCGTGTTGGAACGCACGTTCCACGAACGTTGAAAGGTGCATAAGGTAGGCGCATATGGCGCCTTTTAGGCAGGTGTCGTGCACGATATACACTGACACAAGAGAGAGACAGAGAGACAGAGAGAGAATGAGAAAGATAGAAAGCATATGAAAGGGAGAGTGAGAAACGAAATGTATTCAGAAACGTACGACATCGTTGATTACGTTCTATTAACACAGTCGAGTGTCAGTAACGTTGAGACACATTGATCAGCAGAACTACGCTAGCTTGTGGTCGTTTGTCGCTTACCTTCGACCTTTTCCCCCCTTTCAAATCAAACGACGTTCGCGTGCACTCGCCATCTCAACGCAGGAAATTAAATTTTAATCAAACGTTAACGTTCGATCGTACATACTCCGCTTATTTGGAGATTATCTTTCCCGATTTAGCTTGGATTTAAAACCATTATTTCATTCGAAGGTCTTTCTATCGATCTGTCTCTCCGGACTTGTGTTAGCATAGATTATTTTTTGATATTCCCTTTCTGCCTAAAACGTGTCTTTATTATCAATACTATCTTATTGTTTAACAATATTCGATCATACTATATCAAATCTAGTAATAATTAATGTAGATACTAGTTGACCTGGCTAAATCCATTTTCCAAGCTTTCGAACCTTATCAAGCAATCCTGACCGGTTGCAAATGAATTTTTGAGAGCAATTTCATACTGTAACAAGCTTTTGCTTGGTTAATTCAGGATTTAGAAGCAAAAAGGTACTTGTAACGCTTTTTGATCAAAATTGAAGAATACACTTCTAATGAAATGTTTTTTCTTCAATTGAAACTTGTTTAATCATCTTTGACATTTTCAATAATTAAACTACACTTTCATCAAGTGTTAACTGTAAACATTTTTCGCAAGATTCCCTGTGATTTTCTATTTCATTGAAATTCATAAAACATGAAAAGTGCATAACATGTTCCTCATCTACTACCTTCTTATCTTCAAATGTTTCAATTTGAAAAAGGAAAACAATTTTAATGCGCAAAACGTGTTCACTAAATTTCATATTCTTTGTTTATATTAAATGTGTTTAGATTATATTGCTTAGATTTATCACTAAACAACTTCACGAATGCATGATACAAAAACGATATTAATTATTATTAAATCTGATAAACAATGTACATTAATCTTTAATATTGTAGAGAACATGTGAAACGTTAATTATATGTGTTTGTTTGATACTATCGTTAAAATGACTAAGTTTGAAGGACGATAGTAAAAAAAATAACAAAACAAAAAATAGCTCATTTCTTCCACCTGCCAATATTATTTGTTAAGTTATTTCCTAAGAAATTTTAGCGATAACGCTAGAAACTAACGACAACGACTACGATGAAGAAAATGAAAAGCTTAGAGGCTCTACGTTCGTTAACAAAAAACTTTAACGATCGATCTTCAATGCCAACGTTTACGAGTTTCTTTTCATTTCGAGTTAGAACCGAGGTAACACGGCAGCGCCTTAAGTTTCTATTTTTAATAAAAAGGAATACTAGGCGAAGAAGCCATTCGCAAGTTCTTCTTGTAACTTAAGAATCATTGCGGAAGTCGCCAATATTCCGAAGAACTTTGGGTTCTTTCTTTTCACACATTAAAGACAATCATCACGAGGGTTTCTCCCTTTTCTTTCGCGTTATACAATTCTATCATAAAAAATTACTAAACTGTAAAAAAGTAAATTACCACAATATATAATTATACCACTATACACATTAACTTCAATTATTTTTCTTCTGAAATAATTTATCTAGACGAAATAATATTATCAAACTATTAGAAAATAAATAAATAAATTGTAAAGAAAACAAAATCAGTATAGTCAATAATCATAAAACAATAAATCCCTTTTATTTTTTATTTTGCAATAATCTGTCGTGATAAAAGAATATTATTAAACAAATAAATACATACGTGACAATGAACTGTTTTTTTAATTTTAATCACGTTTCTTTAATAAGAAATCAATATTTCGTTTAAATAATATTACGAATTGATAAGAAATAAATAAATTACTAGAATACGAATTAAAAGGAAGATTTATTTTTATGAAAATGTTCATCGCGTGTAATTGATAATCGTATTAAACTGAAATTTTATTTTTTGCAGACAGCGAGAGACGAACGAGCTGCCTCAAGTCCAGGTGGTGCAGGTGGACAAAACAATCACTCATCTTCATCTCCATCGCCCTCTCCTGTCGGCGATATACCTCTTGGACGAGCCCTTATGGAAGCCGCACTTCAACAGGCCACTTCCGGCTCTCAGGAACCACCCCTAGTAGTAACGCCACCTGGTTATTGGCTAGACGGAACCGATCATCGACATACCTTGGATTCGGCAGGAAGAGCGTTGCTTCCTGCCCAGCCAGCCTGGCAACCCAGGATAGACCAGGATGACACTGCTAAGTGTTACAGACGTTTCTTCGTTGGCAGAGTACGTAAATATACTTCAAAAAATATCTCACTTAAGCTTTTATTAATAGATTAAAAATATGATACTAATCTCAAACACATGCAATGTGAATCATTTGATTATTTTTATGAAAACATGTGTGCTGTTTTTGTTCACAAAATTGGATAATTAGGTAACGATGAATAATTTCATTTTGTATTTTTTGTTTTTTTTTTTGTTTTCTTCTTCTTGTCTTTCCAACTTTGTCAAAGAATTCGTTCTTTCGTAATGACCTTGAAAGAAAGATGGTCATCGGCCTAACAGCACTAAACATATATATATATATACTGCTCGTAAACGTACGTACTACGTACGCAAGTTTTATGTGAAGATGGAGTGAGATGGAGATTATGCTTTGAGTAGAAGAAAGGAAGAAAGAGAGGAAGAAAGATAAAGATGGTGGCGCAGAGGCGCAGGAAAAGGAAAAGAGCACTTCGGGCGTGGGAGTGGGAATGTTCTCATAGTCTCGAAGAAGAGACGATGCCACTTCAACCAGAAGAAATATCACCCCCATACCCCTTTACTTCACCAGTGTTCCTGATTTTCATCCTTGCTAGAGCTTCTCTTCCGTCTTTAACCGCGACCTACACCCTTTCCCCCCCCCCCACACACACACACACACCTCTTTCTTACACTTATTATTTATCTTTCTTCGAACAGAATTAAAGAACTAAGCACTTTTTTTTAACAACTTTTATTTTCATCGTATCGTTAACAATGGCTCGTGGTTATTTTTTTTTTTTTTATATAGATAATAATTAATAATACTTGTTACTGCATACATGTTGGTACTATTTCTATACATAATTACACACAAGTATATTTATAGTATTAAAAAATTAAAATACAAGAATAGTAGTACTATAAAGATAATAAAAATACTTATTAAGAAAAAGTAGATGTTACTATAAATATATATATATATATATAATGATACAATAAATACAAATAAATGGAGACGAATGAAAGTAAAATATGAAAAGAAAAAAAATGGTAATAGATGAAATAAAAAAAAATATATATATATATATATATATAATAAGACTTTAGATCGTTAAAAAAAAAAAGAAAAAAAAAACGTCGATGAGTGAAAATAGCTAAAAGTGCATTTTCCCATTCTCTTTTAATAGTTCATTCTTATCTAAGAAAGTTCACCTGTTACCTTTGTCTAGCGTGCACCTGGGTTATATACCTCTATTTTTACCGCGAACTCTTAAAACTCGTTAGGTAACGTAACACGAGCGAGATAATATACGTATGAACTCATTTCTTCACGCGGCAACGTGCTCGAGTTCGTCGCCATTGTTCAAAAGTGGCAGTAAATAATTACACTACGTGTCATAGAGAACGAAAAGCGATTTGTATCGAGCCGTAGAGAGTCTACGGCTACATATCGTAAATATGAACTAGGTATAGTGTATATTGTATGTATCATGGTCGGATCTCATCCAATTTCGCTTTCATTTTTTATTTTATGATAATATATCCTTGTTGAAGAAATTAATTTCTTTTTATTGCGTTCTTGAGTGTGGCATACATATATATATATATATATACATAAGTGTAGCTACAAATTTCTTATCACCGGATATGCGTTCGACGGGAAACGTTAAGAAAAAAGAATGAAAACAAAAAATATTACTTGAGAAATCTCTTTTCACAGATCATTCCAATTATTTATTTCTATCTCATCTCTAATATCCGTCTGTCTGTCCTTTGTCAATATCATTGCCGTTACGCGATAACCTTTTTTTTTAAAGGAAATCCAAAGGATTGCCATAGATATCTCATCAAGTAGTACGATAAGTTTAATAGGGTCATGTCAGCTTTGCTAAACTTGAAAAGAGACACATGCCATAGGACAAACTCTTTTTTTTTTTATATTTCTTCAGTATATCAAATTTTATCTATAAAAAAAAAAAAATATTATTTTGTCTCAATCGATATAAAATTTTTCAAATAAAAATAAACTTTATTGACATTGCCCTTTTTCACTATTATTTTCCATACCAATGACCTAACGAGTTTTTCTTTTTCTCTTTTCTCTTTTCTCTTCTTTGTGTGATTATTTTATGTTTTTATTTTGTTCTGTTTTTTTTTTTTTTTTTTTTAATAATTCTTCGAAAAGGTTACGATCTTTTACGTATACAAAGGCTACACTATCGAAAGGATGCATATACACCTATCTACACATGCGATCGCATTGTGCGGTTAAGCAGAGCCCATTAAAAGAGCAATTTTATTATGCGCAATATCGCTCCTCTAATTAGCGGTCGCCTCGAATACCAACGCGTAATCCGTTCTATATCACGACTTATTAAAGCCACCACACGCCTCTTCTATCACCTTTAGTTGCGTATTACAAATACAAAAAAAAAAGAAAGAGAAAGAAAACGAGAGACAGAGAAAAAGAGAAACAACGAACATTACAACTCTTTTCTCCGCCTAATAACACACTCAAATTTAATTTATCAAACACCATATTGTTGTAGCTTTTATAAAATCCATTTTCACTCTCTTGAATCATTTCAAAAGTATTAAATTATTCGAAATTGTAATATTGAAATATTTTTAATCAAAATTGAAATGAATCACGAAATATAAAAAAATAGAAATAGACAACTATTTTTATACAGAGTTCATAAAATTATAATATGAGCAAAATTATATATTATATATCCTTTATATATTAATACGTGTATGAAATTTAATATTGTTACATCGTCCTAAAAATTTTCTGGTTTTTTTTTTTATTTTTTTTTATTTTATTATATTAGTATTTTATATTTAATGTTATTATAATAACATACAGCATATATAGAAAAAGATGATGGAACAACATAAATCGTAAATCATTCAATAAAATAACATTTAAAAAATATCGGACTTGTAAACCTTATTAATAAAAAATAAAAAAAAAAAATAAAAACAAGAAATTTTCAACACGATCCAAATATATATTTAATCGTTAATTTTTAAATTTTATAATAATTAGTTTTAGGAGTCACTGATTTAGCCATTGCTAATTCGATCATAAAAAGGTTTCAATTATGTTTTTCTTATTTTTTCGTAGGAACATGTGAACCTGATAGGAAGGGACAGCGAGAATGGGCCGGTCCTTGTTTCAGTGAAGGCCGAGACGGTCGCTGGTCAAGAACACTGGCGGGTATTGCTAAGATTACGTGCTGGTTCAACGCACGAGTTAGTCTCAGCATCTACTCTTGGACCAACTCCTTCACCAGCGAAAATGGTCAAGGTAAAAGAATTATTTTCTTCTCAACCAAATAAATAAATAAATAAATAAACAAATGACAATGATCTAACATTTGCTCTGATATTGAAGATATGAAATAAATTATATTTTAAATCGAAAAGAAATCAAATGAGCATACGTATTGTTAATGAGAATCGCTTATTCGTTTTTATTGAACTCTCAGTCTTGTATGATAGGGGTTAATAAGACAAATATCACTTTGAATCGTGAGTAATTTAACAACTTAGAATTTTTTGACTCGTACAAGAGCAATGTGTCACGTGTGTCGAATTGACGAAAATAAATCACCCTTACCAAAGTACAAAAGTACGCGATGACAGAAATAAAGAGTAAGAGACAAAAAGAAATATGACCGTCGTGTTTTTTTTTTCAGGCAATCAACGACTCCTTGAACGTGAACACTTTAATGCCAGTGGTATGTTCAGGGGCTGGCACTTTGATAGCTCAATATGACGAACACGCACTCGTTTCGAGATTCAAATTTGGTGTACTTCATCAACGTGCTGGACAGCTGACCGAGGAACAACTTTTTGGCAATCGCCAGATGACACCAGCTTTCCAAGAATTTCTTGATCTTTTAGGCCAAAAGATCGATTTGAAAGATCATAAGGGGTTGGTATATCGTCATATAATTTTACTTACACGCTCTAATTTTAGCAATGATTTAACAGTTTACTCAATACAATAATTACATTTGTAGATACCGTGGAGGTTTGGATACTCGACATGGTCAAACAGGTGATTCCGCGGTCTACGAAGTATTTCGTGGCAGAGAAGTTCTCTTTCATGTAGCATCGCTTTTACCATACAGTCCAGGTGATGCTCAACAGTTACAACGCAAAAGACATATTGGTAATGACATTGTGGCGATTATATTCCAAGAAGAACCTACACCATTCAGTCCAGATATGATCGCCAGTCACTTCTTGCATGCTTTTATCGTCGTGCAGGTCGTCGATCCATGTACACCTAACACAAGGTAAGTGCAATATATCATTTAAAGTAATTTAAATAAAATTCTTTGAAAAAAATGTATAATCAAGTTATTTATTGTTTATAGGTATAAAGTGAGTATAACGGCGAGAGATGATGTTCCTTGGTTCGGCCCAGCCTTACCAACACCTGCTGTCTTCCTCAGAGGCGTCGAGTTTAAAGAATTTCTTTTAACAAAATTAGTGAACGCTGAAAACGCAGCTTACAAAGCTGAAAAGTTTTCTAAACTAGAAGTAAGTCACAATTTCTTATTCTATTTTAATATCATTTTAAACATACATATGATTATTAATCTCTATGATATGATAATCAGTTACGAACTAGATCTGCTCTATTGGAGTCATTGACGGAAGGATTACAAGCGAAGACAGCGGAGTTCTTAGGTGGTACCATTGGCCTAGGAGGTAATTTAGGATTCGGTGCGAATTGTCCTGTCAGTCCAACTGCAAGTGATTCATCAGCTTCCGGTGGTGGAGGTACTGGCTCGAGATTTATCGATACAGTACGGAAAGCATTAATATCTCGAGTGAGAAACGCATCAACCGAAAGTGTACCGACACAACTTGCTAAAAAAGGTTCTCATTCTGAACCAAGTCCACCGAGTAATCGACAATCCAATGGCAAAATCAGTGGAAAACGATCTGTTGAACCATCAAGTCCACTGGGTTCACCCGATTTAACTCTACGAAGGGATTCCGAAAGAGGTAGCCCCAGTTTGGGAAGTCAAGACAGTAGCTTATCGAATACAGACAATCAGGACAGTAGTTTGGCTACATTACAACAAGACGAGGTAGATCGTAGAGAATCTAGTACAGGAATTGGTACAAATGATTCCACGATAATGGAAAAGGTTAATACGGTATCCTCTGTTCAACGATTAACTCATGAAAATTTAAGAAGACAGGAACGAACAGAAAAGACCGAAATAACTCAACGCGTTGTTTCCGAGAGCGACGATAGTTCGCTTAACAGCGAGCTTGAACTTGACCAAGCGGTTTATCCAGACAGCGACACTGGTCTTGAATCTATGAGTTCCGCGGAAACGCACGACATTACGAGGTGTAATGCCAAAGAAGGTGCTACGGAAACCGAAACTTTAAAGCTGGAAGTTACTAGACTTAAGTGCGATAAATTGGACTTATTAAGGCAAAATGTGGTGAGTTTAGAAAACTAAAATCTTTTCAATTCATAATTGCGTATTAGAAATATCCAAAAGATTCTTTCGAATATGAAAGATGTTGTTGATTAAATATATTTACTTTTTTTTATCATTCTAATTCGACATTTTATAATAAAAATAAAAACATTTTCCAATAAACTACGTTAATACTATTCTAATGGAATATATTTGTAATTTAAATTATTTTGCTTTGTTCTAACAGACATGTCAACGTGACATTAAACGACTTCGAGAGAAAGAGCTACAATTGCAATCTGATTTGGCAGCAGCATCAAAAGAAATTCTTCGATTAAGGGCGATGCTGAAAGAATGTTCGACGAGTATTCCCTTGGATAACAACAATCAACAGACGTCTACCGTTTGAAGGATCGTTAAACGCATTTTTTGATTCGTTATCGCTAACAGAGTTTCCCGTTAAAGATTGCTATGTTTTAATCGTCGAATGGGAACCGACCAAATCGCATATTTCGTAGATCTTCCACTCTTCTGAGATGATGTTTCTCTTAAAAGGAAATCATTTGAAATATCTCGTTGTTGGATACATACATATATATATACATACGAGAAACTAGCAATCAATGCTTTCTTCCTCGGTTCGCTTATACAACTGAGTTTTCTTAGATAGCAATTGGTACAAATTCGATAAGTCATAAGGGATATGTAATTAGAATGTAAAGTCAAAGTCACTGTTCTATCGAAGTTTAACTCGTTATTGGAACGTACAACAGTATAGATTCTGATTGTTGAAGTACTTGTTTAACTTATATCCCAAATATTTATCGATTAATTTATTGATAGATATAAGGTAATCCCTTGTAGTCAATATAGTTAATAATTCTATAGATATAAAATACCAACCGCGATACAAACATCTTGTCATTATAATATTAGTCACTTTTCAAAGTGAAATGGCCTTTAGATCTAGCATTTGTGATGCTAAAAGAAGCACCGCAAAAAATAACGCACCAATGTATATGACCATGTATTAGTTAAGTGTAGTTCATTTAACTCCGATTATCTTACTCGCACACATCAAACCTAGTATACATATATATATATATATATATATATATATATATATATGTATACTGTTTTAAGTGATTATAATACGAACGTCTACTAAAATCTAATTCAAAAATTCAGATTTGTTAATTTAACGATTAAAGTCTAATAATAATAATAATATATCTTAACAAATTCACAACTCTTCAATACCTAAACTAATATGAACATGTCACGACGCAGTAATAGTTTCTCAATAATACGTTGGCACATTAGTAAATTATAAATGTCACACAAATTAATACTTCAATAAATACTTTCATAACGCGCGCGTGCGTCTCTTTAAATCGAATTACATATACTTCGAATGAATCTAATAATCACTTTTCTAAGTTATAATAGTAAATTCTTCCATGATATATATGTATATCTAAAACGGTCAGTGCGTTAAAATTAACATTGAAACAAGCAACACATATTGTTTACCTTTTGTTAGTATTAAAAAAAAAAGAAAGAAAAAAAATTGAGTATCATTTGCTGCTTGATTTTGTGCTATGTTTCCGTTAATTTTTTTATTTATAGTATTAAAATATAATTTTTATATATACATTTATATATATAGATATATATATATATAAAATATTTTATATATTAATAGTATTTTATATTAACAATAATCTTTTAATTGATATAGCTTGTGTAAATAATCGATCGTCCAAGTAGATTCATATATTGACAGAATTTAGAGAGAAAAGAAAAAAAAAAGAAGAAGAAGAAGAAGAAAAAGGATTACAACGTTTACTCGACACACGTAAAATACCAAAGCTTAATATAGTTGAAAGCCATTTCTTTTCTTTCTCTACATTCCTTTTCATACAATATAACATTGAGTTACATGTAGAATATACTATGTATCGTCTACCTTCGGCACTTGCGAAATCTTTATTATTATTATCATTTAAATTTCTTTTTTCAAAGCATTAAAGGTGCACATATATATATATATTATATATATTATGAATACTTTGCTAAAACACCATGGATATCACTGCCTACACAGTATCGCTTTACAATTTCATCTTTGTCATTTTTTATGAAATAATATTTCTCTCGTCATCTTATTAATGTCAATTCAAATTGATAAAATATAATTTATTATAAATCATCAATTCGCTATATTTTTTCATTGATTTTTCTAACAAACGAACTAAATTATTCTTTTTTTTTTAAATGTTATAATAATGTATATATTGTAAAATTTGAATTTAGTGTTATTATGATTCAACTCTGTAAGCAGTTTCGTTATTTTTGTGTTCTATTTTTTCTGTCGACAAAATTTAACTAAATAATATTGTCTGGTGTGATTCTTATATTGGCCTTGTTAAAATCAAAGAAAGATGATTTATATTACAAAGAGATACGCGTTATTACTACGTTTTGAGAGAGAAGAAGAGAAAGAAAGAAAGAAAGAGAAAAAAAGAGAGAACGAACGAACGAAAGAAAGAAAGAAAGAAAGAAAGAGAGAGAGAGAATGTGAAAGCGTCATTAAGTACGCATGCGCGAAAGAGAGAAAAAGTATACTATTGCTATAAATATATATTTTGTATTTAAATATTAATTATTCGAATCTAACTAACTGAACTGCGGATGCTAATTATTCTCTAATACTAAAATAGGAATATATATATATATATATATATATTTCTTATGACTGGTAAAGAGAACATAGAGATTATTCGCATATTCTGTATTTTCTTGTTTTTTCTTTTGTTTTTCTTTCATATATATATATATATATATATTTTCTTTTGTAAAATGCACAATTGTGTCGACTCTTATTATATCAGCGATAACTGATGTTCACCAATAAAAAAAATAAAACCGATATAAATAAATATTTGTTCTTTTCTTCGATTAGATCCTTTGTAAATTTTTCTACAAAGTGTGTTGTTAAACAAATTATAAGAAATATTTAAAAAGGAATGTTATATATCAAACATAAAATAAACATTATTTATTTCTATCGATTTATTTTATCTTGACACATTTTATTTTACATTTGTGCAAATAAAACTGTGTTCAGTTCTTATTACAAAATAACATTATCTTTCTAATGCTACTGTAGTTAAGGTATATTATAATGCTGGATCAAAATGTAAAGTTTAATGTATAAATAAACAATTTCAGAGAAATGAATATTAATAATTATGTAATTCATATTTCATTTTTGTTTATAATATTAATAATTATTACGTATCATATAAATTTTATTGACGTTATTTATTAACAAATAAAATAAACAATATAATATATATATATATATATATATATATATATATATATAACATTTTATTCAATAAACGATATAAGATAATAAGAAACGCTTACACGTAGTAAACTTATCGTAATAAAATCGATTTGTCGTTCATTCGAATTTATTCTTAGACGATAGGCTATCTTCTATGATAGGTGATTTACGCAAGGCCAGGTTAGAGTATTAAAACAGCTTTATGAAAGTAGGTCACTTAAGAAGTATAATTTCCCCCTAATTTTACACAAATTATTTCCAGATACCTCAATGAAGGGTAAAAGACAAATTTATCCGAGGCCACTGAATGTCTCTTGTTAACCGATATAAAAATAAAGTGCTCCCTTTGATGAAACGAAAAGAAAAACAAGAAAAGATTACACTCGAAAGATTATTTAGATAAATATTATCAAAGAATAGGATACAGTTATTCATCTGTAATACATAATAAAGCAATATCTAATAAATAAGAAAAAGAAAAAAATAAATAAATAAATAAGCAGTCAATACTTTTGTGTGATAAAGAAGAAAAGGAGCCAGTCGATAATGTCGGAATTTACTAATATCTCGAAATTTAAATTTCCCGCCGTTATAAAATTATAATAAGCCTTACAACAGTTCGAATTTGCGCGGGAAAAAATGAAATGTAATTTAAATTTTCAACTTATAAATAAAGAAATAAATACAAACTTATCGTTGATCAACAAAACGTTAAAAGAGATAAAAAAAAAAATGAAAGAAAGGATTCAAATGAAAAGATCTATGAAAAAAAAGATACGTAAAAAAAGAAAGATTCTAAACGATCGACGGAGTAACCCTTTTATTTAACACAGCAGCGCCACGCCCGACACTGCCCTCTAAACTGCATAGTCCGTGAAGTATGTTTATTACCGACAATACGAAATTGGCCGAAGTGGTAGACGAAAATGGTTAATTGTCAGGCTCGTTAGTTCAGCAGGTGAGCGATCAATTATTACGAAAATTGGCGTGTTATTTGTTCTCGGGATGTACAATACGGTCGGCATTTACAAAGTCTCGTGTGAAACATTAAAGGAGTACGAACCTTTGCACATTATCGCCATAGATTCATGGCATGTATCATTGAAATCACCTTTTCGAGACCGTTTGGTCTATTCGTTTCCATCACCCCCTCCCCTCTCTCTGCCTCTAATCTAACAAAAGAATTTTTAATTTCTTTCCTGGCGATATTGAAGCTACCTCCGTGACATGTCTTTTCACGTTCAAGCACAAACTCACCTAGAATATCGATAATCTCGTGACAATCATTGAAAAGAAACAATACGCGTTAACCTCGGGACACATCAGCAAGACGTAGATTAATTTATTACACCCATTCAGAAAACATACGTCCTCTCTCGTTGTTCTTCGACACACACACACACACACACACGACATACATACATATGTACACATACACACCTCATACATACATTCGTACATAGTTATACATACATACACACATAGCACGTACATAAATATATATATATATATTTATTTATTTATTTATATATACATACAAGCACCGCGCACGCACGCAATGTGCACACTTACACATACACACAGTATACTACATATAACATAGTACACACGTATAAAATCGTGTCTTCTGTTGGTCGCGTGGAAAAAGTGACATGCATGATAAATTTCGATATACTTCAGTATGTGCGTTTGTATTGGAGCACCAGACAGTATAGATGTGTAGCAGGTGCAATGTTGCATCCCCCTGATGCGCGCGACTACGTTTATATAGTAGCTCTAATGTCATACCGAAGGCTACTTCTTAGTAATTCACAAAGGGTTCACTCTTCCGTAAAGTACAGTATATGGGTACTTTCCAGGCGATACCTAGCACATACCTTGCTAGAAAAATATTTGTAGAGACTTGATGGAACAAGAGCATGGCTTCTGGTGCATCATCCTTGGGTAGCGCTGGAGGTAGTGGTGAGTTTTCTTTCTACATTTATTATTAATTCTCATATCGTGAAAAAGAAAAAACATAACGATCTTGTTATGTTGATCTTCATTAATATCAAAACACATCTTTAACTTTATAGTATATTATTATTTCTAGGTAATACGCTTGACTAAATAAGCATTTAATCTATAATACTTACACAAATTAGGACAATATTTCTATTAGTATTATAATTGTTTTTATTATATATCGGCTTTCTAAAATTTGGAAGATCATTCATAGTTCTTTGCTTAATAAATAGTGATGAATCATGATGCTTACATGCGTGACCTAGAGTTTCTTTTCTGGTGAAAGCTAATAAGAATTTTGATTATAATGTTTCGTCTAGTGGAACAAGTATTCGTTGGTTTAAATCTTTCCCTCCATTAATTAAGATATTACGTATTGATGTTGTTATCTTGCTAGATCTTTCTTCCGACATTATATAATTTATATTTAATAATCATACTTTATATAAAAATGTCTAATATATCTATCTCTCTTTTTTTTCTAGATGGAGCACTAAACATGGGTAAGAAGCACATTGACAAGATTTCATTTTTATTATAAGTTTTCTTTGTTGTAGTGCTCGATAAGTTTGTCTACAAAGTATCGGTCAGTTTTCTTAAGTAGATGTCTAAGATTTATATTTAAATAATTGACGTAAAATTTGAAATATTTGCTAATCCAAAATAAATAGTTTTTGTTTTGACGTTTAAAATATGTGTCTCTTTCTTTGTTTAACAAATAAGCATGTTTTTCTTCTTTTTTTTTTTTTTATTATATCTTATTATCCCATATCCCTGTTGTGTTGTGCCTGTTGTTTGAAATATACTTTTCACCTGGCATGCAGAAAGGGATAGTGGAGACTACGTCAGCGTTGGAAATCCTGTTGGGGGTTCTGAATGTCGTTCCAATTATGAGGGTTTACAAGCTCATTGTGATAAAGCAATGCATCAGCTTAAGTTACTTAGGCATAAACACTCCGATACTGTTAGACGGTTTGTCTTGATTTTGTTTAATTATTTTGTCCTCATTTGAAGTTACTATAAATCTGCATGCTTAATTATAAGCATGCATACCAATCCTCATACTATATATGTTAGCAATATAATGATTGTGTTATAGCAAAAGTGGAACAAAAACAAAAAGCAGAACATGAATATTTTTTTACAGGTGTGAACATACTATGAAAGAATTGGAGTATTACCGTGGACAACATATAGCAGTTATGAATCAATTAGAAGCAACGTCCCAAGAAAGTTCCGCTCTCCGTGGAAAATATGGAGATCTGGTAAATGACAAGCAGAGGCTGGATAGAGAAGTACAAGTACTACAGAAAGAAGTGTCAGAATTGAGATGTCAGAATCAGGAAGCTCTAGTTCCTGACACCAACAATGGAGATACTATGAATCAGCATTATTTATCTGCACTTAGAAGATATGAAGCCATCAAAGATGAATATGACTCGTTAAGAAAGAGATATGATGATTTAATAGCATCTCACTCATCTGTTGTTAACAAGGTAATGTCAATATTTGTGTTATCTTAATAATAATGATCTATTGTATCTAATAAACTGCTTACATTGTAATTAGTTGGAATTATCGCAAGAAGAAGCTGTAAGAATAAAAAAACAATATGATGAAATTCTTCAAGAACGTAATACTGCCGTACGTGAGCGTAATGGGTTGAAACAGCAATGTACCGCTGCTATAAGGCAGTGGGACATTGCTTTAAGGGAAAGGAACGAGTATAGAGAAGCTCTGGCTAAAATGCAACAACAACATGAAGAAGCAGTCAAAGAAATTAATCAAGCCATGGTGTTACGCATGAAAACAAGCAAAGATATTAAACGGCTTACAGAAGAAAGGAATGCAGCATTACAAGAATATAGTTTAATTATGGGTGAAAGAGACACTGTACACAAAGAAATGGAAAAACTTGGTGATGATCTAAGCCAGTCATACAATAAAATTACGCATTTAGAAACTCAAAATAAACAACTTATCGAGGAGGTAAGCAGTATTTGTGTTAAATAGATATTTTTATTTCATATATAAAATTAATATATTATTTAAATCTTCTATCAGAAAAAGACCCTGTCTTATCAGATAGAAACCTTAAAGAGAGAAATATCATCAGCACTTCAAGACAGGGATGAATCTTTAAAGCAGTGTAATGAATTACGTCAAAAGTTCGGTGATTATTCCGAAGGTGCAAACAGAGATTACAAAAATCGTTTGGAATTGCATTCTTTTAATCGAGAACGAGACAGTGTGAACAAAGAAGCTGAACGTGAAACGGATAATAGGGATGTTAAAGGGGAGAAAGAACGTATGGACAATATAGACCAAGCTAATTTAGAATTAGACAAGCTTAGAAAATCAGTTGACACGCTGCAAACCGAACTGGAGGAGGCTATCCAAGAAGCAGAAGTATCCAAACGAAGAAGAGATTGGGCATTTAGTGAGAGAGACAAAATAGTATTAGAAAGAGAAAGTATAAGAACGTTATGCGATAGGTTAAGGAAGGAACGTGATCGTGCTGTCTCTGAATTGGCGGGTGCTTTGCGTGATTCTGATGATATAAAAAAACAACGAAACGAAGCTTCAAGAGAGCTGAAAGATTTAAAGGAGAAGATAGAGTCTGGTGACGCATTAAGAGCAAATGTCTTTGGACAAGGTATTGCGCATGGCCACGACACCACTATTGATGCGGAAGCTAACGAGTGGGAAGTACTTACTATTAACATGGATTTGAGTAGACTCGTGGATACCGATCGTGATCTGGGTGTAAGGTTAGTAGGAGGACGTGACGATCCTTATTATCCTGATGATACAGGTGTTTACGTAGCGCAAGTGACACAAGGGAGTACAGCTGATGGCAAATTGAAAGTAAACGATTGCATCATACGTGTTAACAACCTTGATTGTGCTTCAGTATCTTCAAGAATGATTTTAGAAACACTACGTTCTTGTTCTGTTAGTCCAACCACATTGACTATAAGAAGACGAAGATTAGCTAGAAGATCGTTGAGGACTATACAGCTACCTGTTGGCTCTATTCCACATGGCATTGCTTTAGAGCTTGGTATTTATATATCAAAAATATCACCTGGCAGTTCAGCTGCCAAAGATGGAAATTTAGCAGTTGGTGATAGAGTTTTAAATGTAAGCTATATCTTTCTTTTTATGTTCACATTATTTAAATATTTTTAAAGAGGCATTTAACATAGTAATTTGAAATTTTACAGATCAATAGCAAACCAATGGATGGAATAAATTCGGCACATGAAGCAATGTCGATCTTGAACGACAATACAACAGATGTATTAACGATCACAACGCTAAAAGGTATTTCTTTACCTTCTGCTACTAGTTCCGAAACAATGCCAATCAGTGGTAGTTTTACAACAGAGAAGCAAAAGATGGTAAACAATTTTTCGCAAACTGAACATGAAAGATTGATGTTGAAAACAACATCAGACGATTCTGATAGAAGATACATTGGCTCGAACTTTGGAGACAGAAGTGTTTATAAAGTTTCGAAGTCTGTTAGCGGAGAAAAGCAAAGTGGAATCAGTAATGCTTGGGATAATATAAGAGAAAAGATCGATTTCGTGAGAGGTCGAAAACCTAGTAAGGATCGAGATGATAAGAAGAAGAGGCATCCCAATTCCAGTCCAAATACATTCGAACAGGAACAGGATGCAATAGCAGAGCTCGATTCGGTTATAGAGAGTTATCATAAGAAAACTAATAACGGTGTGCTGAAAAGAAGTAAACGACGCGGAACAGAAAAAATGGAGAAAAACGGTGGTACATGGCCCAAGGCTAGAGGTGGTCCATTAATACAAAATGGTACCGGTACGATATTGCATCCACGAAAAACGAAGGAAAGGCTACCACTGAGCGTACTTCTAAATCATCCACCAAAGTATGATAGTTACAACTATAATCGTATTTCCAATCCTATCCCTCTACCTAATTTCTCTAATGTCAGTAATCGACATACTGTTTACAAAGCGGTAGAAACACCATTACCAAATTTCAGCAAATCGGGACAACTCTTTGGTCAGAAGTCCTTCACGCCAGCAGTACAATTCAAGGATATTACAATAGATAAGAAGCCGACGATCGAAATAGAAAATACCGATAATAGGCTTAGTTCGACATTGGCGCCATCCGAGACAAGTATCGATTTCTCTGTAAAATCTGGAAATATTGGTCGAGACATGGATTACTTCGCTAAAAAGAAAGCACAGAAGTACGCTATGAGTAACGATAGCCAGGTAGAAACATTGCAACATAATAGAGCACACTCTCAACTCTATTCAGGCATTGGGTCGTCAACTTCGTCCACTAGTGGACCTAGACAACAATTAGCTGGTAATTTCTCTTTTCCCCCCTTCACACATTTGCATCCGCATCCACACCAGCAAAACTCTTTACCCTCGAGATATCCATCACCACCGTCATTGCCGTCTGCACAATCCGGAGAGTCTATAGGACTTCCCGATGCACGATCCTACTGTTTCGAGCCTCCGTATAGTCCGGGCCCGCAAACGAGTTTTGGTCATTTGCACACACCCTCCGTAGACTTGCATTACCACAAACCTCGTGCTCCGCCAGTCAGCATGGCATATGATGTGCCAGCATACACTCATGGTTACGAAGGTGGTACGTTCCCAAGAAAGAAGGAAAATCAACGTTTTCGTATACCGTCCAATCCTAGTGTTACATCAAAAAACAGCGTTGGTAAACTTTCAACTGGAAGTATAGAAAGAACATCCGAGAGAGGCAGTCCAATGCCGACCTTTCACGTAGAGGTTCTTAGTCCTGGAACTGGTAATGGGAGTAGTACAGGAGGAACCATCAGGGGAGGGAATAGTAGCAAGAGATCGAGCATGCCAGATTATTGTTACTCTCAACCTCGACCAGCACCTGGTGAACTACGTAGAGTTCACATAGATAAATCGGTCGAACCACTGGGCATACAAATTTCTTGTTTGGAAAGTGGAGGAGTTTTCGTTTCCACCGTTAGTGAGCATAGCTTAGCGTCACAAGTTGGTCTTCAAATCGGTGATCAACTTCTAGAAGTGTGTGGAATTAATATGAGAAGTGCTACCTACCAACTAGCTGCCAATGTTTTACGCCAGTGTGGTAATTCCATAACGATGTTGGTGCAGTACAGTCCAGACAGTAAGTGTTGTTTCTTAGTTCAGGCACATTTTATCAACAACGAACGGTAGCTTTCCTTTCTACATTTATGTACGGCATACGCACTTTATCGATGTCGCATGATTCTTAAAATAAAAAAGATAAAATTCTCTTCCTATCTTGTTGTTGTAACATGTTTTGTAGTGTTTACTTGAAAATCGTTTACATCTCCTTCATTGTGATATTTTTCTTTATAAGAGTACAACGAACTTGAAGGATCGGCTTCGTCAAGTTCTTCGGAAGCTGTTGCTGGAGAAGGTGGCACCAGAAGTGGCTCACCAACACCATGTAACAGCCCAGAAGTTCCAAGGAAACCTTCGATCGAACCTTTGGAAAGCACCGAGCCCGAACGCGACACTACTGCTACTACTACCAATTTACTGAGCGTAAAACGTGCAGAAAGAGATATAAGAAATTCTGCTTCTTTGGAAGTTAGATCTACGCAAGAAAGAGAACGTGAAATTCGAAATTCAGCGTCTTTAGATATCAACATCAGAAAACCTGAACTACGTAGTTCAGCTACTCTTGACAACATGCGTAATTCCGCCACCCTTGATTCGTTGCGTGTAACTGGAAGTGCTCTAACACGTGCACAACTTAATCAGGCTGCCACAACATTGCAGAGACAGAATGCGACCGTAAGGAGCCCTACACAGGAAGAACAAAATCGTAAAAGTCCAACTCCAGGTGAACCAAGATATTTATTCATTGAAACTAGGAAGTGTTCTAACTTAGGCATCTCGCTCGTGGGAGGAAATGGCGTTGGTATATTCGTTCATTCCGTGCAGCCTGGCTGTTTGGCAGAAGAAGCTGGGTTACGTTCTGGAGATAGAATATTGGAATACAATGGCGTAGATCTAAAGCAAGCAACCGCAGAACAAGCCGCACTCGAACTAGCTAGGCCAGCTGATAAAGTGACCTTAATAGCTCAATATTTACCGCAGCGATACAATGAGGTCAAGGATAAGCCTGGTGATAGTTTTTATATTAAAGCGATGTTTGATCGAGTTGGAGATGTAGGAGATAGTCTGCAACTTCACTTCAACAAGGATGATATTTTGTATGTGGATAATACTATGTTCAATGGTACACCAGGTAATTGGAGAGCTTGGATCGTTGACCAAACTGGTAGGCGCCAAACTTGTGGCATAATTCCAAGCAAATTCAAGTAGGTAAAACCACAATTATCTATGGTAATACCAAAATAATTATTAACGTGTATTTTTATTTTTTTAGAATCGAAGAAGAACTTCTTTTACGTCGATCTTTAGGGGATATAGAAACGGACGCCGGTAGGCGCGGTATAACAAGTGCACGTAGAAGTTTCTTCCGTCGAAAAAAGCATCAACGTTCGTCTAGTAGAGATAGTAAGGAACTATCTCATATTACTGGAGTAAATATGGGATGGTATAGTGACAGTGGAACATTAAATGAAGAAAGCCTTCCAGCTAGTTATCAACGGGTCGAAAGACTCGATTGTGAGTTTATATCACTCTCTGTGGTTATATGAAAAAACAAAACATATTCATTTTAAATATTACATAAAATGAATGCATTACATATTCTCCTTGTAGATCCAGCTTTGAGACCTGTACTGATAATTGGTCCCTTAAGCGAATGCGTTGTGACAAAATTATTACAGGAATTTCCTGGACAATTCACAAGATGCCTGGCAGAAGCTATGCATTGTTCTCAAGCTACCCTTGAGCAAGGCTTAAGAGATTCCCTTTATGTGGATTACAGGAAGAAAGGAAGTTATTTCGAATGTACCACCGTTCAAGCTGTCAAAGATATTTGCGAAAAGGTAATTAAACGTTTTAAACGTATTGAACGTATTAACACGTTGACTACCAAGTCATTCAAATTTAGCTGATATGTAAAGTATCCAATGAGTTGTCACCAGCCCATATATGGGTGGCGGTTATATTTTTGATTATTAATTATCTATCAAGCAAAGGTTCCTTGGTATTCTGCCATTTCAAATTCGAAATCCTATGCAGAAATGTTATAGAATTATGCCAATGACATATTCCGTAAGTATAGCCCCTATTTTTAGATTACAAAATATGGTTGATATAATAAATATTTATTTTGTTTAAATAAATTAAACAAAATTATTTTTGATAAATTGAAAGTTTAATATTATGTAGAAAATAGATTTTCATATGAATACTACATAAAAAAAATATCGGGCCAATACAATCGCAGCAATTTCTGATTCAAAACATTCAAAAATGATAACAATGTCGCTGATCCAGGTAAATGTTCAAGTATACGAGGATTTATTATTCTTGTTATCGAAGTTTAAAGAATATTTTTTTATTGAATAAGCCCATTATGATCAGCTTTGGTATTTTAAACATCTTTGAAATCACACATCCTATCATCATTTCCAAATTAATAAAAAAAAAACATAAAATACACGAAGACAAAAATAAAATTCGGAAATAAAAAATTAAAATAGATAAGTATAATAAAATTAAAATTAAAATGGAAAAAAAATATATATATATATAAAAAAAAAATCAATAACTTTTCCATTGTCGGCTCTTAGCCAATATAAAAGAAAAAAAGGTAGGTTGTATGTTATATTTATTTTCCTTGTAGTATTTATGTAAAGTGAGAAGTGTAAATAAAAATTGATGTTATTTATAAAAAAAAATCGATGAAACACTTCAGGACTTTCCTTTTACAAATTACGTCAAATCTTTTTTCATTCCATAATAGATGTGGCTTAATGGGATTTTATTATTATTATTATTATTTCGCTAGGTGGTCAACGTGTTAAAGATATTCTTACAAGCCTATTAGAGCAGCGTTTATCAACCTTCTTGATCCAGTACATTTATTTGTATTGGTACCACGCTCGAAATATTATTCCGTAATATAAACAATTTCTAGGAAAACTTATAAAAATCTGATAAATTAGAATTACTGTATATTGTTTTAAAGATTCGGCAGTCATCGCGATCATCGCGATCTCACAAGACATTCTGGAAATCTGTTATAAATAAATTCTGTTTCCTCTATTTAACGTAAGTTTAGTAGCTATCATTTCTAAATTGAATTACCCATTCTAAATAGAACAACGTTCGCAGGTTGAGAAACGCTGTATTGGAATTGAATATTTAATAAGAATGATTTTATAATTCAATAGAACACACATTGTATCTTGGATATATCAATCGCTTCTATCGAACGACTTCATAGACATCAGATCTATCCAATAGTCTTATTGATCAAATTTAAGAGCACTAAGCAAATAAAGGAGGTAAAAGACTCAAGATATCCTAGTGATAAAGTCAGCGCCAAGGCTGCTAAAGAAATGTACGAACAGGCACTTAAGTTGGAAGCTGAATATAGGCATTTTATTTCTGGTAAGTGAATATTTTTACACCTGATATATAAAACCTTTCGCTCCGATACGCTTATAAGAAAATGTAACTGCTATTGTTATACGACACTGGAGTACACAAACATATCAACCTGTTTACACCTGCACGATAGCACTTGTTATCCTTCAAATTTTATTAAATATTTATTAATATCAATATATAATATAAATTATTATTTTTTTTTTCTTAATAACATTTTTTCTTAAATTATTCTATTTAATCGTAAAAATCAACAGAATATTATCGTTTCAAAATGCTGATACTTCTTGCTTATACTTAATTATTTCATAATAATCAATTGCCTGAGGAATCCAGTATTGCCAAATACTTAATTAACATGAGTATTTTATTATATATACGTTTTTTTGCTGTACCATTCACTGTTCAAGGTCGTATATATAACAGTTGTCATAATTTTGTACGTATTAATTTTATATCTTATATCTTTACTAAAACATATACATATACACGTATAGTTAATACCTTCGTGTTTTATTCCGAGTAGTTTTTATCACATGGTTTTTATCATATATGTGTATTAGCATATTCATATTTTATTTGTATAATATATGTTTTTCACTCTGACCAAATCGATTAACTTTACTTCTTGAATGTCTCACAATTGTAGTACCAAAGCTAAATTCTGTTAAAATGCTAAATTAATATTTCATTATATATATTTCAAAAAATATCTTTAATAAATAGGGTTAATACTTAATACTAAAATATATCAACCCTTTCACTGCAAAACAGCGTTTTTAGGCGCTCAACTATAAACGCTTTTCCTGAACGAACACCGCGTACAAGTGCTCGGTCAGAGTCGCTCGTTCCGAGCATTACTTTTGCATTTTGTTATGAATAACTTCACAATAATGGCCATTAATGATTGTTAAAGATTATTGAAGATTATTAAAAATTACTAAAATTATTCTTATTTAATATTATTTAGTTTGTGTTTGTTATTATTTTGTCTCTAAGAGAGCAATTCATTTCTGAGCGCACCGCAGCGAAAGTGTTAATACATAA